>NC_052527.2:10303259-10606519 GCF_016746365.2 Drosophila yakuba | reverse complement strand
CTTTTGTATTTTCCTCGTTTTGTTTGTTTCGCCCGTCGCTTTCCCTAGTTTTTCATACTCTATAACAATAGAGGTAGCTGGGAAATTGGGTGTTTCTGTTGGGGCCAAAGGACTTATTGAATGCCGCTCTGGTTTTGCCTTCATTGTGGTCAATGCTAAAGACTGTCGATGGGGCATCTTGGGTCGGGTAGCTTGGGAAGCTTTTCATAGGTTTCCTTAAACTATCAAGTGCTTGCGCCTAAACGATAGGGTCATTTGGGACATTTAAATTTGTTTGCATATTGTTCTAGTGTACTTTTTCGTGCAAAATCCAATGAAAAGCTCGTGCATTAAGGATAGTTCAGTTACAGACAAATATACAATATAATTTCCATAATTTCCCTCAAGTTAGATTAATTGTAAAAAATGCTATCAAGTGGGACTGCATTATGTGATTTGGGCTCTGCTGAAAAAAGTTTTTTTAGTACGCTCCTTGTCGAGTACTTTTAACTACCAAACTAGTTGGTGTTTTGGATATTTGTCATTGTCTTATTGAGCAAAAGTCTCAGATGTTTTCTGAGAATGGCCACCTGGACCATTCAGCATCGTTCAGGTGAAACAGTTTTGCAATTTCACGCCGCCCCAGGCCCAGTGTACCTGTCTCCTTCATACCCAGTGGACATAATCGAACAGGCTGTCTCTTTCTCAATTTGGGGTAAATCAAACAACGTCAGCAGTTGGCTGGAAGATGGAAGACAAATGGAAGGCTTTCGCTTGCTTGGCTACGGCTACTGGTGGCAGCAATTAAAAGATTTCCATGCAGCTTCAGCTGCTTTCGTTTTCCGTACTACTTCATCCATCCATCCATCCAATCCTTCCAATCCTGGCAAGCCTCCATTGACCACCCAGTAGCCCACCACCCACTCTTATGGTTGTATAAGTGGATGCACCCTGGGCGAACACACACATTTTTTGCTCTTGTCTCCATTTAGTCACTGTTAGTTTCAACTTTAGGGGTCATTTGTCTTTTTCGAAAACTTTACGTCTCACTTTGTTTCGCCAAGTTGCCATGTCATTGTGACGGGTATAGAAAGGACACTATGTCTCGCTCTGGTCAGTTTTTTATGGTTTGTGCATATTTATGTTTTGCCTGCGGATGGTAGCGGGATATTTCGGCCTTATAAGGTCCCACTTCCCCAATAGGAAGTTGGATCCAATTTATAGACTCTCGAACCAAAAACAACGTATAGAGTACTGGTAAGATTTTCTTTATGGAGGTTATGAATAAAATTTATTTAATTTTATACAAATACAATTACCCTCTCATTGCTGCAATTGTTAAGTATTCAAATTGCATGGTTCTTCTTGTTTAATTTAGAGAGACTCAAGTAGCTTCCAGTTGAAGTTTAGGCCCTTGAGTCGATGTTATTAAACCACATCTGGTCCTTAAAGCTTGCGGACTGCTGCCAGGTGACCAGGTTGGGCACGAGGCACGAGGCACGAGGCACTTGGGTCATCCGCAAAGTGCTGTGAACCACAAAAATGGCGCATGACCTCGCAATTGGCACTTACACGAGTGCATTGTGTCTGTGCATGAACCGCAATAAACAATATGAATTTATATGCGCTCGGAAGCATTTTAATTAATCACTGGAGGGCATCAATTGCATTTTGTATGCTAATAATTTGCGCTATAAATATTCCATATCCCTTTGGTCTCCCCTCCAATCAGCCTCTAAAAATCCCGCCCTGCGATTGGATTTCTTTTTACTGCCGTTCTTCCCTCTTTATGGTGCGCATTTTAAAACGAATTGATATTCAATTAAGCTAAAAATTTTGCTGGCATATAAAACACACATAACCAGTAGAATGCAGCAAATAATAAATATTTATTTAGGTTTGCAGTTCATATTTTATACTATTGATGCTGTTGCGTTTGCAATTGATTGTTGATTTTTTTTTTGTTAACTGCACAACAGAAAAAGTTAAGCAAACATTGACGGAAGCTGAAAAGCGATGGCGAATTTTAAGTGCCCTTTTGAAAAAGTAACGAATGTTCGAGTTTGGATATGACTTTAAATATAAAACCCATAATAAAACAATAATAAAACAATAACTTTAGTGGTCAAAGTTAAATGAGCTTAAGCCAGACTTATTACAGCTTGTATTTCACTTAACATTGAATTTGAATTATAAATTTCTTATGGAAAAACTACACCTAAATAACGCAGCCCTTTCGAGAACCGTACTTCATCCGCAACTCTTTGAGGATCTTTCTATTGATCAGGCCGTTGGTCTTGTGGATTTGAGAGAAGATTGCCTTACGTTTGCCGGGCTGTTTGATGCCGGGCTTGTGGACCAGGAAAGCGTTGTCCAGGATATGGAACTGGTAGTCCAGAACGCACATGGCGTAAGCCTGGGTCATTTTGTCCCGCTGCCCCTCCCAAGTCAATCGCTCATCGTAGGCAGGATCATCAACGGTGCCAAGGAATATCGGCTCCCAATGGTTGTAGTCTTCCGAGCGATGGCCGACATTAAAGACATTCAGATCCTTGGAGACGACGATCGCATTTATCCACTCCTCCAGCTTTGGTCCCTTATGGCACGCCTCACAGATCTCCATGTGGAATGGAACTGCTTCGCCCGATTTCAGCATCTCTTGCAACTCTGGCTTGGTGTTCGGCACGGAAACATTGGCCATCACCTCGAAAATACGCAGCACATGGACCAGCGGCGAATCGGGCTGCTGTCCTGGGATTCCAATTACCTTTAATGCAATTATATGATCAGTTCATTAAATTATATCAGGACTGATATTGTAACCAAACGATCACTTTTAAACCTTACTCTGTGGCCAAGGAAATGCAAATAGGCGGGCACCAATCCTGGCGAGGGATAGAGCTCGATGTCCGAGGCCAGGACGTAGTGCGTCAGCGAAGCCCTGCGTGCGATGTTGCGTCCCAAATTGACGGGGTAATCCAGCGAGTTTCGCGCCCTGTACATGTCCGTCTTAACCACGTTTTCATATGGCGGTGGTCCACCGCAGTTGGCTTGCTTCCTTAGAGCCATTTTGGGTGGAAGCACCACCTGGGGCAAGTGCTCCACCTCGAAGTACAAGTGGAAGCTGCACAGCTCGCGAACCAGGACGTTGCCAGGATGGCACTGCAACAGGTACAGAATGCTCTGTATGGTGGGCTCGAAATCCGTGCCAGGAGCATAGATGGCCAGGCTGAGGGGTGATCGCCAGCGTTCCAGGAGGGGCACCACATTATCCAGATACGTATAGTCCGCATGCGTGGTATAGGTCACATTTGCATAGCACGGAATATCCCCGTGACCCGCCATCACATAGTTCTCCAGCACCCAGTAGTCCCTATGGATCGACGTGCTTGGCTTGTAGTTCTTAGGCTCGCAGTTCACAAACTTTTTCAGCTTGGCCATGGTTCCATTCTCCAGGCAACTGACCATTGGGACAAGAGTAAGGACCACAAGAGAGATCAGAGGGCAAAAGAGTCGAAACATATTGTTACGATTTTCTTTTTTTCGTTTCCCACAAATTGTTTTTGGACATGACCTGTGCTTCCTCGATAAATCGATTGACAGTGTTGAAATTGAACTGGATTTTTACAGAAATATATATGAATTTATAAACTGTATTAATCAGGGTGATTTAATTGAAAGCTTAAAGATTCATTTAAAACTCAATTAAGCCAACCTTTCCCAAAAGGCTTCTGGCCCCCACCACATGGCAACGAAATCCCAACGAAAAATAATCTGTTGCGAATGGGGTTTATTATTGATTAGCAGACATTTTAATATGCAGGCTGCGCAAATAAACAATTAATACGGAAAATTAATGTACATTGTTCATTGTTCAAGGTAAATCCCCAAACTCGCCCCCAAATCCAACCATCTAACCATCCCAACGTCCCTTTTCACAGCAATCGTGGACAACAAATTTTAATTATGCGCCAGTTTTGGCTTCTATTTGGGCGCGCGATGGGGGTGCTGTGTATATAGATTATGTATTTGTATGTATATTGAAATATTAGTAATTACGAGTTGAAAATTCATGAAAATACAATTTGCGATTATTGTTATTAGTATCAGGCAACAGGCAGGGCCTCTCCGATGGGATTCCCCTGGAAACTTTTGCCAATGCCTGGCAAAGTTCGTCGTGTGCGGTGGAGGAGCAGGCAGGAGGGGGAGGTCGCAGAGCGAAGGACGAAGGACAAAGGGCGCAGGACGCAGGACGGCGACAGCAGCTGAAAAATTTATAAATTCAATAGCACCTAATTAAAATTAAATCTGAAAGCTTTCTGTATCGACGATGGAGCACGGCTTAGGCAGCCACAGTTGGTAAAAGGAACGGCAACAGCAACAGGACACAACGCAACAGCCAACAGCCAACAGCCAGGAGTCGAAGGAGAGTTGGCCAAGGATACACGGCAGGATATGCACGGTAAATGCTGTAGCCGGAAATGAACACGTTCTGATGTGTGCTAGCACAGCACTCGGAGAAATAACTAAGCCGGTGAGACTATAAAACAAAACACATTCCAAGGCAAGGTAGATTGTGGAAGGATTTATAATATAAATATATATATAGTAAAAAAAAAAGTATATATAGCACATATAGTATATAAAAGTATATATTGTATAGTATTTTTTTAAATTTATTGTAATTTTTTATTTATTTACGAGTATTTTCTATATTTTTAGAAGAGTGACCAGCAATCATTACGTGTTGTTAAAGCAGAAAAGTGCGACCCATTTAAATTTGTGGCATAAACATAAAGCACTAGTAAGTAAATGCAGTGCTATTGAGTGGGCTCAAAATATTGCCTGTGGTATTTGCGAGGTGTAAGCTTATGAATTTGCATGCGATGTTGATTTTTGGGCAGTGTGTGTGCGCGGCATGGAAAACTTTACCAACTGAAACGTTCTGTGTGTTTATTTATGAGCCGGCGTTTGTTTGCCCAGCCAGCTCGACGCCAATGTGCACCCTACCTTGTGGGTGGCTGTGGGCCATATTAATTATTGAAAGATTTGATATCGGCTTAAAGTTACGTCCGCCGTCTGTTGCTCTTATTGTTTCAACTTGCTGCATCAGGCGGAGTCTCCAGCTTCTGGAACCTGGAACCTGCAACTTGGAACCTTAACTCACTTGTCGCATGCATCATCATCATAGCAGTGCCAAATCTAATTTACCTTGTCTACCTTTGCAACACCACTACTCAGCTCCCTTCCCGATCAACTTTTACCTAGCTGGCATTAGTCCTTGATCCAGGTGCTTGGAAATGAACCAATAAATCAGTTTATAATAGAGAAAAGGAAAAAATGTGGGAAAGCTGCATCGAAGTCAGGTGCAACTTTTGATGCAGGGCGGATCAATGGCCCCGGGAGAAAAGGTGAAAGTGCCTTTTCCCAAAGAAATCATATTTACCTGTGCGTTGGACATAAAAATGTCAGGGAAAATGCAGGGCGAGGAAACGGAAATCAGGTGGATAGAGTTTCATAAAGCAAGACTCAGCTGAAAAGGAGTATACCTAGTTGTTAATCAGAATCTGAAAAGTCCAGGCCCTATCTTATTAAATTACAAAAGTTGTAAAGCAAATAATTAGAGAGCGCAGCAATGATGGGAATAGTAATAACAAGTCACAAAGTATTTTTAAACTTTAACATCAGGAATATAATATTGATGAAATGAGCACAATGCTTAACGAAAATATTGCCAAAAGTTTTTACGATTGACTGTTAAATTGGTCTGAAAATATATCAAGTTTTCAAAATGTGGCTGTGGCTCAATAAAAATGTGGCTAACAAAATAACCAGGCTAAATCGTATATCTATTTACATCTCCTTTAATACCGAAATGCAACTGTCACACTTTAAATGCATTTTCAGCTAGTTTATACAACAATGGACATTTCATTTTAGATTGATGTTTATTCACTTGTTCACATTTGCCCAATTGATTTTCCAACCGAAAACGATTTTCAATTCAAATGTCTTTGCACTGCACCAAGATTAATTAATTTGCTAGATAAAATGTTTTCTGTTGGCGAGCATGGTTCATAATTCAATTTCGGTGTTGGCATTTGCCATTCGAGTGAGTCGATTGTTTCTGTCCTAAGCCGATTCACTGCTAATCCTCAAGGCCGGATAACCAAGACACAGACCGGCCGGAAGCACAGCTGCAACAGCATCCCGCCGAAGCACTCGAATTTTGTATTTTATTTAATACTCCGACATATGGCAGATGACGTTTAATGTTGCCCTCTGTGCTCCTGTCGACACCAGCCAACGTCCACATCCATCCAGGACAATGCAAATGAGCCGGAAGGCGGAACTGGGCTCAGCCTGCCGGAACGGAGGGCGTGGTCGGGTCAAGAGTCCCGGGCACGCTGCATATTTCAACAGTTCCGGTTTGATTTCACATTCCAAACAAAATGGCCGGCAGACGTGCTTCCGCCATCAGCTGCACGCATCGCACCTGAACCAGAATCAGAATCATTACCAGAACCTGGACCAAAGTCTGTACTCGGGTCTGGTGCAGGATCCAATCCACATTTACAGGGCCAAAGAAAAAGACTGAAATTAAACTTAAGTTATTTAAGAAATAGTATTACTAGCTTAAATTAAAATACATACTCTTAACATAACATTAACCTAAATTGTAAGTTGCATAAAAGAATGGTAGTTGTATTGTAAGTTGCCTAAAAGAATGGTAGTTGTATTGAATTAAAGAGAAAAATCGCATTGTTCTATAACAAAAATCACAAACTTTGTTGCTGCTTATTTTCAGTATCTACAGCACAGATCTGTGAAGTGGGCGTGGCACATTCGACCAATTTATTGTAAACCAATTGATTAGATCGCATGTCCTCTCCATCATAACTGGCTTACGCTGCATAGGCAGATAAAAAAAGGCAGAAAAACATGGAGAAGGGATTGCATGAATGAACCCCTATAATCATATTCGATGCCATGATATACATATATGTATGTATATGTACATAGTTTTAGGCTCGATTCCCAGTCGCTCACAACGGGTATAACATTTAACTCTTTAATCTTTTTGATGGGGGAATCGCCGGGCAGGGGCACATAAAAAATTTACCAGTTGATTTTATGCTGGATTAAGCTTAAACTTTATACTAAAAGGAACTAAGCAAGCGTAAATGGAGTTTTTCCCCTTTTCTTTGGCTCTCGAAGCTCGCCGCTGTTGTTTCCAGTCCCTTTCCTTGTTAAAATAGCTTTAGTGCGGTCCTTTGCCTTCATCTGGTCTGGGTCCTGCCCCGAGTCCTTTTTACCTCCTTCATGAGTGTGTGTGTATATGTGTTTGTGGGGTGGGGATGAAGCTCTTAAGCTACGTCTGACTGATTCCGGCACATTTCGGATGGGATGTCGAAAAATATTTGCTGTGACAGTTTTCGGCCCCAAAAACTCCTCTGCGCTTTTTTCCGCCCGTTTTTTTTTCCAGTTTAGAGGGTTGCATTTCGGCCTACCGCATCTCCAGACCATAATTCGCATCGAAAACCCATCAAGTAAATTTTTGAAGGCACGGAGAAAAGGGGTAAAACTTGTGGTCGAAGGCTTGGCTTTGGTGCTTTGACGAAGGCAATTTTGTGTTCAGGTAATAGCTCTATTATATAATTATTGTACATTATTGTCTGCGGTTTGGTCTGCTGCACACGCACTCAATATATACATATGTATATAAAAACATATTGGAGATGCTTATAAATCAGAGATATCGGATATGAAATATCGATGGGAACTGCAAAGCCATATAAACGGTTTAGTATGGAAACCTAATGCAGAATATTGTATTCAAGTAAGACCTAAATAAAAATATATCTTTTAGATACATGTATCGCCTGACCACACACTATTTCTGCCATCCCTGAAAGCGAGTCCTTTGACCTGACTTACTGGTCAACTTCAGATTGGTTGAGGTATCCGTATTAATATTCTCTCGTCCCATCCGTCGAACGTTGAAAAGGCAATAAAAATTTGTGTCATTCAACTGCGATGACAACGATGAATCGAACCCATGCAGCCATAAGCCACCCACTTCACCCTTATTCCACGGCGATTCATTCCGGCCACTATCGATATGCCTTGACAGAATCCAATTCCATTTCAATTGACCGGCCAATGCATATATAATACTGTGTATATATGATTTGCCACCACCACCCAACATCCAGGGAATCCGGAGTCCGGACCGTAAGTGTTGACATTATTTATTATGTAGCTGTTGCATATGATTGGCTTTTTGTATTCGCTGCCTTTGCGAGTATGTAAAATATTCGTTTCTATTGTACATGAAGCTGTGCATAAGTATATTATTTACTTTTCACCTCTTTTATGCGGAATAATAATCATCGCGAATTTGTATTTATTTATCCGGTGGGAAAGGATTGGCATAGAATCCAAATATTGTTCTGCATTTTCAGAGAGTAATGAAACGAGAAAATTTAATAATTAAATTCACCTATAATATCCATCAATTAATTTATCTCTCCCTACAAAATATATTCAATGCTAACCAAACTTTTAATATTTCTTCCGTGCAAAAAAATAAAATATAGTTACTTGCTAACATTGCGACCTTCTCATATTGGAGATCCAAATCAGTAGAATTTTGCAGGATTTTCCGACAAATTAAACTTAAATTTTCTCTGCCATTAATCTTGATAATCAACGGTTCGTTTGTATCTGTCTGTAAATATTGAATAATAATTGTTAAAGGACGTCTGCTTTCTGTTCCATGCGGTTCCTGGCGTCGTTGTTGTAATTTTATTATAAAAATGATCTCGCAGCGGGTTCAGCTGTGGGTGGATAATGAAACCGTAGCAAATAAATCAATAATTTTTACTCTTTTGTGAACTGCCCGCGGCTACTTTGAGTTTGTCTCTGCTTTCCCCCATTCGCTCCACTTCTTTGTTCTGCCTGGAGAACAAAAAGAACATACATACATATATAATGTACATTTTTTACGTATAAAAAAGCCGAGCCAAAGAAAGAAGAACACATTTTATTTGGCTTGTTGTGGTTTTGGCTGCGAGCGGATACGAAGCGAAGGCTTCAGTTCCATGGCTCTAGTTAGCCGATTGAGCACTTGAAAAAACCTTTAATTTATACCTCATTCATTTGTTATAAATCTTAAAACTACATACGTGAGATTATATTAATATCCTACAGATCTTATATTTTATTCTTGTTGGCGATTCATACGAATAAACTTTAATTTCGAGTAAGTTTTTGCATAACTAACGCAATTTTTTAAGAAGTTACTGACTGTATGATGCTGAATACAATACAAGTAATAATTTTTTGTATTAAGCTTTTGTTTTAATACATTATATATATTTTCAGGGTTTTTAAAATATCCAATAGCATGAAAAGATCAATATAACACGCAAACTATTATTAAGGACCCCTGCTCATTTTCTCAGTGAGGCCCGCTGGGCCTATTTGTTGTTGGCAGCGGTTTTGTGGTTTTCATCCTTTTCAGGCTGATGAGAGAATGTCCTGGCTTGGCCTCTTCTGTGTTGCTCTGGTCCTTTTTGGTTTGGGCTGGTATGCTCCTTTCTTTAACCGAAAATGCGACGAAGGCACTGACTGTATTTCAGTGAAACACACACATGTGTGTAAGTAGACTCATTGCCATGTTATCCTCTTTCCTTCATTATTTTGGCTCGTTTCTTGTAGTGGCCACATAAATTGGTTGGCAAACTAATTGTAAATGGTCCGGCCCCTCTGTCACCCACACGAGCTTACATATTCAATAACCTGATAGTACGTTAGTGTGTGTGTGGGTGTGTGTGTGCAATCTAAACGCTAATTAAATGATTCAATGATTCCCTTCCCGCCCCCTTGATCCTTCTTCCGTTGCCTGCTACTTTACCTTAATTCCTTTTTATTGTTTTTCGCATGTTCTTTCAATTGCTTTTATGTGTGTGTTACTAAGGGTGTTGGGGTGTTGAGTGTGTGCAGTCCAAGTCCAAGCAACTCCTTCAAGTGAGCTGACAAGTGCTAGGGGGTGCACTGCCCCCCCCCCCCCCAACTCTCCTCCCTCCGCCTTTTCTCCGTGTGTATTTGCGGGTTAATTGAATTTTATGTGTTGGTCGCCAATCCTTAAGATTGTCTTCCCCCGAATACGCCCCACTTTCCCGACAACTGCCCCAGTTGGTCTGGACTTTGGAAATTAATTTCCTTATATTGACTTTTTTCTTTCTGCCCCACATTCCCTATCCCCTTTGTGCACTCCCTCAATTTCCGCTGCTGTCTGTAGAATTTCTTTGGAATTTTTTCGTTCCTGCTTTTTAGGGATTCCTTGGATTTATTGCCTTTGTGGTATATAGAAATTCTTAGGCTGACTAATGAGAAAATTATAACCAGGCACCGGGGTACTTAAGAATCCCTACCCATACTCAAAAG
The DNA here is from genome assembly GCF_016746365.2 of Drosophila yakuba. NCBI lineage: Eukaryota > Metazoa > Arthropoda > Insecta > Diptera > Drosophilidae > Drosophila > Drosophila yakuba. The sequence continues at coordinate 10,596,088 of NC_052527.2, read as the reverse complement.
CTCTTCATCTTAGTCTTCCCCAAAAACCTTGCCATGATTTCTCCTATCAGCCAAAGAATACTTTACACTGTGCAAATGTGCTAGTACTTGATCTGAAAATCGATGTAAATTTAGTTTTATTTTTTGTACTTAATAGTAGTAATAAGTAATAGTAACCCAATGCTTTAGCAATGTTTCAGAGCATTGTGTTTTAAAAATCTATTTCCAATTTGAAAATTTCCCTTTGAAAATGACAAACTTTAATATTGATGCTCACCGCGTTTCGCTGAGTGCACTCCATCTAATGCTTCACTTGATGTTAATGGATTCGCACTTGCAATGAACCACAAACATATGCAAATGTCTCGAGCACCTGCTAACAACATTAACTAGCAGGGAGTCTACGCATACATACATACATGCATATAGCCATCCCCATCAGAGAACTGCAAGAGTGGCATTTTTTGCCACCCTGATCACACTCAACAATTTTGAGTGCGGGTGCCACTCACACCGGTTTTCGCGGGTACATACAAACACCCGCTCAAAATATTCGGGTGTCTGCAAACACCCTGGTGCCTGCGCACCCGAATCAATGCGGCACCCTACGTCGCGGGTACCGATCACACTCGCCACTCATAACGAAGGGTAGAGAAGGCAAACATGCAGAAAAAGGCAAGTGCCTTTTTCTCGGAAACACCCGGGTGTCTTGGTAAACACCCGGGTGTTTTGGTAAACACCCGGGTGTTTTGGTGAACACTCGGGTGTCTGGTAGACATTTCAGTGCCTGTGATAGGTAACATACAAAAAAGAAAAGTACATTAAGTACTGACAAACGAAATATATTATGCCGAAAATCCGTAGAATTATGCGTTCTATTTACAGAAATTTAACCAACACGAAATAGACATTTCTTTTTTATATCTTATATTATTTGCTTTATTAAAATTTTGTAATATTTATTTACCATATTTAACTTTGTATGTATAATTTTTCTTTTTAAAATGATAAAAAAAAACAATAGAAATAGAATTGTGTTAATTAAGTATAAATACTATTTAATAATATACATAATATATTATTTAATAATACATAAGTTTGTTTTTTGTTAAGACATGAGATACATCAAAACGCAAAAACATGTGCACGACCTTTTTCTTGGGTGTTTCCATTCACCCTAAATTTTTTGGACCGTGTCTCGCTTCCACCCATACAATTTTTATGCATACAGAAAAGTACCTGCGGCCGATCCTTGCTTGCGCGTCACCCACCCTAAACTTCTTTGCACAGCAGACACCCGGGTGTTTTTGTGCAAGTACAAAAAACACCCTGGTGGCAAAACACCCGGGTGTTTGTCATTGCTAAATTTAGGGTGTCTCCAAACACCCGGGTGCGGAGACTCCCGGTGTTTAGCGAGTACACTTAGGGTGCCGGTGGCTTGCTGCAGTTCTCTGATCCCCATTGCCTGTAAGTGTACTCATCATTTTCAGGCCTGCTCCAACACTCGCACTCCATCAATAATTATATGCTGCATACATTTAGGCGCCGCTTTTCCCACCCACACCTACAGCCTCGCCACGTTCATCATCGCTTCGTTTCGCTGTGCAAATGTTTGTGCAGCACTAGAAATGTGTGTTGCAGACGCAGTGCAGCAGGAGCGGGGGGCAGGAGGTGGGAGTTTTCGGAGGCGGTGGTGTTTTTGGGAAGGAAACGTCGCCATCACCATCACCAACACCAACACCAACGTGGCAAAAATAAGACGGTTAACATTTTTGAGTGCGTGGTTGCAATTGGGGCTGCCTCAGATGGTTTGATGTGGGCCGGAAAATGTGGAAAACGACGGGTTGCTTGCTGGGTGGGTAGCTAGGGTAGGTAGCACTGGCAGTTGGGTGAAATTGTGGGCGGGACGGGCCTGCTGGATTCCGGCCGAGTGTGTTTTGAGGCTTTGCTTTGCTCTTTGCCGGCTGCACTTAAATATTTTGCATATGCGTAAAGTGGAGCATCAGCGACTATGACGACAGCAAACACTTTGTTGCAGCCAGGACCTGGCAGGATTTCTTTTCTTTTTTCTTTTTTTCACCGCCGCTGTAAAACTTCTTATACCAATTTGTAGTGCTCAAAGGGAGCTCATAAGATTGCCTTGTTCGTTGGTAGTTAGTGAGCCAATGGAGTTTGGGGTAATTGCCGGCATTTTGGCGAAGAAACTTCAAAGGCAGCGATTAAAAGGGAAAATGCGGAGACTGTGAGGTATTCTTTAGGAGTACCTGATCACTTTAATGGAATACTTTGTTTGCAATTCATTCGGTTTGGCTAAAAGTCCAATTATATGTATAACATTAAAGATCATAATTATACATAATAGTGATAACATGGTGATAAAATCCGATCAATCAGTAGGTTTAAACTGTAGATAGCAGACAGATGAGTTGAAGATAAGAATATATAATCAATACCACTTTAAATCCTATTGTACAACTTGGAAGAGTGGTTCACAATCTAATGAACAACATGAATGTCTTTCGCATTTCCGTTATGAATATCTAATAAACATTCCTTTGAACTAGCTGCCCGAGTTGCTTCACAAATTGAGTTTAAAGCAACTTAGTTGATTCATTCTATTCGATCCTGTTGGTTAATTGCATTTGGCTCATTGGCTTTGAAGTGGGGAGATATTACCACATGGCCGCAATTCAATTATTTTATTAGAGAAAAAGGGGCCTAAGCAGAAGCAATTGCTTTGATTGCCGCCGGCACTAACCGCAAGGCGAGCAGTCAAGGCTGCTGCTCCACCGATCGCCCCACCACCCCCACTCCCCCCGATGGAGCCACCCCCCCGGGCACAAACCACAACTATGATAAGGATAAAAGGTCGGGCGGATGGTGGAGTGATAGCAAAAATGCGTTTTAAATATGAAATGTGGTGGACGACGGGACTTTCCAGTGAGCTGCAGGGACAAGAAGCAACAAAGGTCCTTGGCTCCCTCTCGGTTCTAAAATTTAACCGCCACGCTGATGGTAGTAATTAAACAGAAAATGCCGGCGAGAGAAAATGCTCAAGAATTTGTGGTACAAAAATTCAATTAATTTTTGCCCCTACACACAACGGTAGGGTGGGGGAAATTGGGGGTATTTTCGGTTGCTTGTGGGACGACTGGGGCACATTGTTGTGTGTTGTCTTGTTCGGTGGTTAGCGGTTAGCAAAACTATAATAAATTATTCTACGACATTTTTGCCCTTGATTAGCATGGGCATCAGCAGCTCCATTCCGAAATAAAATAAATTACTTGCCAGGGAGTCTTCCTGAATGCGCCATTCAGTGAGTGGGTGGTCCAATCGACCAAATTGGTGGCCAACAACTATAGATGGAGTTAGGAAAAAATTATACATCACATCATCGCTCTACTTTCTCTGGTGTTGATGCTAAAAAATTAAGTTATCAACTTTCCGGCGTGTGTGTAAAAAGATATAGAACACTCGAACACAAATTGGTTCATTGTGTTACACAATTATGCTGAAAGCCATCAAGAGTTCATGGCAACTGGGTGCTTTTGTGGGTGGCACAAGCTGGGCTGCAATTTAGCCATTTATCGAATTATTTGTCTTTCATTTCATAATTAGTTGGGGCTTTATGTTTTTTTTTTGTATGGGTATAAAACTCGATATCGATAAGTGAGTGAGTGGCAGGAATTTTTTCAGCTTACAGCAGTCATATACATTTTTTGCTTCAAAAACTTTCATTCAAATTTTGAAATTCTAGATTTCTAGTTGGTGAAGAAATGCAAAAATATAAATGTAATTTTCAAAACTACGAAATAGAAACTGAGATCAAAATTAAAGCATCAAAACCCAAAAACACTCGCATTTGGGACCTTGAAAAGATTTATTTAAATTGACATTTTAATTTACTTGCAAGGAAAACGATTTCTCGGTGCCAGTACAATTTATTTGATTTGTGGGCAATATCGACGGCAATTAAGATAGCAAAAATGTATAAAAAACATTCAAACGAATTTAAATTGAACTTTTATTCTTTTTGCTCTCTTCCATTTTATCTGCGCTCTTAGGTAGCCAACAATAAATTCTAAGAAATAAATGCGTGGGTTCGGTTTGGAAATAAAAAATGAAACGAGAGGAACAGAGATGAGACCATTTTCTTGGCGGTCGAGTCAGCAAAGCTTAAATTGCCTACGCAGGCACAGACAAAAAAGCACGGACTGGATGTGGAAATTTAAAGGCCGGGGTGTACCCTATTTACCATTAAAACATATCCACACACCCCACCCACAAAACAACAAGAACTCACGATGCATAAAAAATGGGCATACCGTAGAGGCATTGCCAAATTCTTTTGACACTTATCCCCTGTCTCCCTTCGACTCATAAGCTCAACACTTGAAATAATATAAAATGTACTTTTTTTTTGCACTATTTAAACTATTTGAAAATATTTAAAAATATTTTAAAACATTTTAATCGAGTTTGTGAGAAAAGTCCGATTATTTTAAGTTTGAATGAAATCTTGTGGCATACCTATTCTTAATATTATGTTTTGAAACTTAAACTTATACACATTTCTCGTTGAGTGCATTCAAATATTCGCGTGTGTGAGTGTATCTAGGCCCCTTGTCACCTGTCTCGCTTGCACAGTCTCGGGGTTCGTTCATTATTGTTATTATTATTATTATTTTTATTTTGTTTTATATTTGTGTATCTAGCATGTGGGTAGGGCTTTTGCGGGCATTTTCGCTTCTTGATTTTTATTGTGGAAATGCGAACGTCGGCCGTTTTTTTTAAAGCCACCACAGGCACCCGCCACCAACACTCAGGACTTGCAAGGATTCTAAGCTTGATTGTGTATGTGTCTGTGTGAGTGTGAGTGTGAGTGTGCGAGTGTGAGTTTTGTTTGTACGTGTGGCCCAACACTTACACGAAAATGATGAATGATTTTATGGTTTGCTTGACCTGAATTTTATAGTATGCATGCATGGCCCCCCAAAACCCCCCAAGCCCATCATTCGACCAGCCCATAGCGAGTGGAAAATTTTATGTTTGCATAAGAAATTGGATTTTTGCATTAGTTATGGAAATGAGAAAACTTCAACTTGATTTGTTTTTCACTGGTTCACTCGGTTCGTTTCGCTCCACTCTCTTTACTTCACTTCTCTCACCACCTCTTCTTACCAATTTTCTTCATTTTTTTTTTTTTTTTGTGAGTGTGTGTGCTGGTCAGAAGAAAACGGTTTTTGGCAACTCTCGGAAAACTGTTTGAATTTCGTTCATTCATTTTGGGTTTTCGCTTCGTATTTTCCCGTGTTGTTGCTGGCGTCCATTGGTTTTTGGTTTTGTGCATTTGCTCTTTGGGCTTTTGCGGTCCATGGAAATGCAAAACCAAGATGAAAAGAAAAGAAAATAAAAGAACCTGGAAATTTACTCTTGTCTAATGCTTATTAGATTTGGCTCATGAATCAACCCAATTGCAAAGCGACCGTCGGGAGTGGAAATAGAAATGGAAATGCAAGGCGCCTTCTGTAAGCTTACACTTGGAGTATCTGGGTGCTTTCGATTGTGTATGTGTGTTTGACTCCAGTTGCACTGGCAGCTGCATATTAAGTATACGCCAAGTGGTCGGAAAGATGAAGCACTCACCGGCATCAGCTGCATCAGCGTTGCCTCGCCCAATATCTCACAGTATGCCAAAACAATCGACAATGTATATCCACCCACACCAACATACACAAATAAGTTCCACAAGGATTGGTGAAATTTTATGACAACTAAAAGCTGATGATGCTGGTACACACTTATAACTCAAAAAACTGTACATGCGTTATATAAAGAATGGATTTTGCACTATTGCTTATTAATAATTAAAACTATTAAAAATAATTATTAAAATATAAATATATTATTCACACATTTTTAATATCTTGTATGACTAGTACGCGCTGCTAATTCTGTTGAATATTAGTTTGCAAGAAATGGTAACACAAAATAAGAGTATTGCGAAAGAGACTACCACATCAAAAAACGGGAATACCTCATATAAAAATGAGTTGCTTATATGTGCAGATATATATTGTGCTTTATAGAAAAACTTTTGCTCTGCGAAGCAATAAAGCAGTTGAATGCGACGCCCTGGAGTGTATGTGGTGTGTGGTGGTCCTCGGTGGAATGAATGTGGAATGTTTAACGATTGCTACTAGTATCTCGAGTTCTGGCTAAGACAACGTTCAATAAGCAGACACTTTCCCTCGGGCCAGCTGAACAACCGACAGTTGATGACTGAGACCAATGAATTTGACCGATTATAGCAAGAAAACGAATCGCTACAAGGAGTGCCAAGATAAATTCCTTTTTAGAGTCTTAGCATTTTTGAGAATTTCTATTCGACTCGGGTATACTTTAAATCGACTCAACATATACATATTTATAGGTGTTTTTGGTTTAAAATAATAACAAAAGTATCTAAATACTTTATTCTTTTATTAAACAATTTCTTAAAGTTTATTAGATTTATTTGGTGAATTTTTGAAAAGCATTCATATCCCATAGCCACGTGGCTTCTACTCTTTCTACTTTTCCTGCAGCTGTGTGATGCCCTGGCTCAGTTTTAATAATGGCAACTTTTTTAATTATTTGCTTGAAACGCTTGCCGATTTGTTGGACGCCGCCGGTTGATTTGTTGGCCGTGTTGTTGTGCCCGATGGTGCCAAACTATGGCGGCAATATGTGCCAACAGTTGAATAATCTGTCAATAAGCTTTTGTCATCGCTTAAGGTTCCGGCTGCCCGGGCTCCCAGCTTCCCGGCTTCCCAGCTTCCCAGCTTTTTGCGAGGAGGACAACATCAGCAACTGCTGCTCCGGCTCCTGATGCTGCCACAAACAAACATTTTTCTATTGGTTTGCCAGCGGAGCCCCGAGGGTCACCCTCAGATGGATTTTCCGGAGGAGGGTGTGGCAAAAGTGAGTGGAAGTTTTCCCATATATATTGCGTCTTGGGGGCCACTAGCTCTTTTTTTTCTCCGCTTCGTTTGGCGGTTGGCGAAAAAAAAAACTTTTTAATAAAGGTCGATTGCTGCATGTCAATTTGCCACCTCTTCAACTCGCCCTCCAAAGTTTTCTATCCACATCCACACCCTCATCCTCCCAGTTTTCCCTGCCCTTTTTGCGATTAGCTTTGGCAATAGTTCTGGCACTGCATGCGCATCCGGTGCCTGCTCCTTGTCTTTGTGTTTCCGTTTTATCACTTATTACTTCCGTTTCGACACTTTGGCACAAGGTGCTTGGCTCCTTCAGCTTAATGCCGTGTCACCTTTTGAATTTTAATTTATTTCCCTCCACTCGCGTAATGAGCTGCAATTGCCATTTCCATTGCCATTGCAATTGCAATTGCAATTTCGACCGAGCCGTGGAATTAGCATTTATATGAGCAACTTTTCATTCGTCTAATTGCTAAGCTGGATGGCCGAAATAAATCTTGGACCTAGCCTAAAACCACTCGAACAACTTGGCCCGCCAATCTCCAGGCTCTCGAGTGCGTGGTGGGTGATGGTTGTGGGGTGGCAAGGTTGTTCGCAGGCTACTTGGCGTCTTCAGGTGCATTGGGGGTGGCGATAAAATATACATAAATAACCTTTATTACACATGCTGACGACGCTCGAGTGCTCGAACTTTTTCAAGTCCACTTTGCCCAGTTGTTTCTCGAGTAGTTTTTCGGTGGCTCCTTTGTTGCCGTTGTTACCAAACCCCCAACCCAACTTTTGGCCACGTGCAGAACTCCTTTTATTATAGGCCAAAGCGGTAAACGAAAGTCGATGGCTGGAACATATATAATTTAAAGGGGAAAGGTTCAAGAAATTGGCCTTCAGTGGTGGAACAATGTTGTAGCTGAACGCTTTATAGGCAAATAAAATTGTAAAATTTAAGTGCATATTTGTTTTCAGCTTTTAGGTTTGTAATATGAAAAGGTTTAAAAGAGTAATAAGATTGAAAAACTAATAATAGATTGTTCAGTGATAAATGGAAAAAGACTATTTCTAATAAAATAATAATTTCGTTGATAGAATCTTTTTATGATCACTGCATTTAAGCCAACTTTAACCACATGACAGTGCTCTTACTTAGCCAATATTACGTATCTATTTGCAACCAAGCCGCCGTAAGATAACCCGATTTGGTCCTGGCAGTCCTTTTGCGCCGTGGAAATGGATTTGGTCAAAGGCGAAGATAAGGCACTCTGTCCCGGGTATTTGCAGTCCGTGCAACCAATTTGAGTTAATTAAACCACGCAAATCCTAATGTGACCTAATTGGGTTTAGTTCGCTACAGATTGGCAGATGCCAATGGAGAGGGAGTGAATGGAATTGTATGGAAAGGAATGAAATGGGAGGAGCAGGCCTAAACACTTTCATCGCACTTCGAGGGCCCCTTCATCCTCATTTACACTCATTTCGGACATTCTTTCTGGTTGGGTTTTATGTCTTGCGTTGGGTTTTTGCCTTCCTCATTTTCTCTGATTTTCTTTAAGCAACTCGTGTACACATGGGCAAAAAAGTGCGGTACGTAGTTTTTTAGGTAAGAAAAAGCCTGCTTAAAAAAAGGCAGGGAAATGTAATTTAGTAGTAATAGCGACATATATGTATGTATGCTAAAATATGTATACTTAGTTGTAGAATGGCTTTTCAATGTCCTTTTTTTTATATGTAACAGAAGGATCATCACAGAAAACTCTTCGAAAGAAGTCCGTGTTTTTCTAGTGTATTCTTTCCTTCTCCTATTCATGGTTATGACCCTTTGAGTTGTGTGCTGGTGTCCAAGGGCTGCTTGTTGCATTCGCGCGAATGCCAAGAGCTGTTCATCCCGCCCACGTCCTGCCCCGCCCACTGACCGACTTCAGTTGTCCTGTCCGCATTTTGAGTCGTCCTGCCAGGACAGTTCCGTGTTCATCCCTGTTCGCCGGACTTCATTCTCCATTCTAGCGCGCCACTAATCCTACAAGCAACTATAAGCCTTGGTAATTATCTGCAAAGTGACCATTAGGCGATTAGTTGATGCTGCCTCGCTGCTTCGTCCTGTCTGCTTACTTCGGTCCTTTGAGTCCCGATTCTGGTTCCCCTTTAGTTTCTCTATTTACTCTTATTTCACTTCGAATGTGTCTTGGCTAATATAACGCCTCATATGAAGCTGAAACGTGTGCCATGCTCCTGGGTAACTTGAAGTTAAGGCGAAATAATCGCTTAACATGGTCACCAAATAAGCAGCAGGAGATTTTGTTATTAATCATAGCAAAGAAATCGTTTATATAGTTTTAGTAGTCTCCTTACTTTGAATTTAAATTCTCGCCATTTCATTGATATTCAATAACGCAGAGTGTTGGTAAGTAAAATAAATGCAAAGAACAGCAGTACAGGACACCAAAAACAAGCCACTCCAATATTTGGGGACAGCCTGCCTAGATAATAATACTTCCAATGAGTTTGATGTTCAATTAAACCGTTCTAATAGATTTGCAATAGCTTGAATAATGACTTCCGCAACTGTGAACTATAACTGAATGCGACCGGTAATGAATCTAGTGGCTGATAACTCGCTTATTACGTTATTAGCCGTAATTAGCAGTTCATTTCAGTTGTCAGTGCCGCCCACTAATTAGGTCAAAAACTAAAATGACATTTGAGCTCAGCTCGAATTGGAGGCAAAATTCAGATAAATCATTATAGCATTTGTTCCGATGGTCATTTTTGATCCTATATAAATGTTCCAATTTATTAATCATAAGCAATTAGAGTAAATTAAGTTAAGCGCTGTTTTATTAGCAGCTATTTACTTGAAATTTTTAATTTCGTGTTATAAAAAGAACATCTATTTTTTTTACAAAATTGCTAATAATAATAATTTATAATTTGTATTTTATGGTACATCTTAATAATATTAATAATAATTATAATATTATTTCATTATCACCTGATGGTTAAAGATGTTGTGCATTTCTCCATAATAAGATTACATGAAAAGTGTTCTAAGAAAATCTTCAGGGTGTCAATTGCAAGCTCTAAACTTTCAATTACTTCATAAATGTCTGTCAGACCGGATAGATACATTTACGTCTTATTCAACCGCATTTCTGCGTCTTGTTCTCATCTAATTTGCATTTGTAAACTTTGTTTTTTTGCCGGCCATCATCTTTATATATGTACGTATACCTTTGCCGTACTTTTTATGCGTTGGGGCTAAAATGATGGGGACTTTCCTTTTGTTCACTTTGCATTTTGCTTTATGAACTGCTGCATAGAGCAAAATGCTCTAAGTAGCTGACTTAGTATGTGATAATTTCGCTGGCCGATAGTTACATTTTCATGTTTTTGTCATAAACGAGGTCCCTTCGAAACCGAAAGAAAGAAAAGCGTGGAAAAGGAGCGAAAAGCCAAAGCGGATTTCCATAAGCAGGCGGAAATGGCGAAGGATGGAGGGAAATTGTAGTCCAAGCACATGCGAAGCATTGAAAATTGTTTACGATAACGATCGCATAATCATAATAATAATCACATTATAATAATTCTCGGCTTTATGTGGTCCGCTGTGGCCTGTCGCTGTTTTTTCCACCCAGAAGGTTTCCTTTGGGGACGTGTAATAGTTGCTAATAAAATGCAATGCCCATCGACAGGGCAGCGTAGAAAAAAGTTGCCAAAGGATTATAAATTTCTGCGGTTGAAACAGTGAAGTGGGCGGGCCGTTAAGTGGGCGGGGACTAAAAAAATGGCAACTGCATTGATGTTATTACCTGAGCCGACAACTATTCGCCAAAGTCAATAAACCAAAATGACAGACTGGTGACCGGAGAGGGGTTAAAAAAAAGGTGGGGTTTTTGGGGGCTATATCCCCACTGCAGCTATGCTCTTTTTTGCCATGTCAGCAAATTATTGTTATGCTTTTGGCTTTTGCGCATAATTCTGCAGTTTTCCGTTCTCTATTTGGAGTATGTTACTCATACGCCACGTTGCCGTTCTTGTGGCAACTTTAGCTTTAGCATGCACTTTTAAATGAGCCATAGCCGTAGACATGGCACCAATTTTTATTTCGCCCCCTTCGTACTCATATTTGCGTGGCTTTGTTCACCCATTTTCAATTTGTTTTGGCTTGGTTCGTTGATGGTGTGCTGCTGAAGTTAGCTGTCGCCGGGTTTTTCACCATTTCTCTTCTTTTTTTTTGCTGCGACCCAACTTCTTTATTTGAATTTGGGCAAAAGTGAGCAGAAGGACACAGAGGTTGCTCGCCATGGCTGTCTGTTGTGATGCGGGTGGAAAACTCGGGAAAGCACGTTAAGGGGGCTGAAAAAAAATTATTTTCATGAAAGGAGTGCTAAAATAATATAAAGGACTTCATTTTCGTACTGTAGAATAGGGGCTAATATAAGCCAATGAGGGACTGAAAGTAAATGGCATATTTCAATTTCCTTCTTATATGCTTCTAAAATTCAAGGCATGCTTTTAAAAAAAAATGTACTAAGAACGAAAATGTTGTTTATACTTTGAATCATCTAAAAATACATTCTTGTGTTTTTAGTTATATTTTAAATAGTAATGCACTGCGTGAAATCGTATTAATCTATCGTGTTGCAATAATATTTATATATGTAATGGGTTATGACTCTTTAACTTATTTGTTAAGTCAACGCCTAATTCAGCTCAGTTAACTAATTGCCTTCAATAAATCTAAAACTCTATTTATCATTCGTAAAAGCCTAAAGCTGTTTAATTAGATAAAGCAAAGTACTGATTTATCACTTGAATTTGTTTGCGCAGCTATGTGCATGAAGCAAAATAAATACCTGAGGCAATCCTCAACTAGAGTATTCAAATGTCAGGTTGTCAGAAAGTGTCGCAACTAGTTTTTGTGCCAATGATGGTTTGCGGTTGAAAAACAACTTAAAAAACTAACAGGAAAATCGACAAAAGCGATGATGGAGACAGACTATAGCAAGTTTATTTATGCTTTGCGTGTCTGCTGTGAATTAGTGCCAAATTTGATTATCTATGGCTGCACACATACATATTGGCCCACACCCACCCAGTTATGTATGTTATACCTATGTATATACTTTTATGGATGAGGGGAATATGAGGGGATTAACCCAAATAGCGTGGGAAACACGCCTCACAGCAAGTCACTTTGGGTTCGGTGCTCCTTCATCATCCTGGTTGTGACATTTGTGATTTCCCTGATCAGTTGGAAAATGTATGAGTTTTCTTTAATTTTCCTGGTTCATTACGCAGAAAAGTTCAAATCTGCCCGGCAGGTTTGACATGATTTTTAATTTCACTCGAATTCATTTAATCTTTCCATTTAGAGCATCGAAAGGATTGTGCGCTTGTGGGCGCTGTGGCCACGCCCACACAGAAGTGTATCCATAGATTTTAATGTCATAAGCCACATGCCAAGCTGTAATTAGCCAACTCATCATGTTGATGGTGTGGCGGCGGGGCATTAAAGGTGTTGCTTTAAGCCATTCGAGCGATATTTAAACTCCGATGGAAAATCAATGGAGCGAGCGTGTTCTGATTAAAGTGCGAAATTTGATTAGTTGATTTTTGGTTTTCATTTATAACCAGCAACTATTTGCCTAAATATAGTTTGGTTTTAATCCTGAGTGTTACTTATAATAATAATGCAATGTAACAAGTAAGAACTAGAAATTATGTGTAATCAAAGTATTTACTTCTGTGCAAAGTTAAGGCATCAAACGAATGATATTTAATAATATACAAATATGTCCCTTTGGGCTTCACAGCCTTCATAGTTTTCACAGAAACAAATCAATTCAAGTACATCTTCAGTAATAAGGCAATCAATCGGTCACTGCTAGGAACAGGAAATATTAAATATTTCCGCACAGTATGCTCCGCATCAATTATGTTTATTCCTTATGATATGCCATAACAGATCTCTGCTGTTTCACATCGGGCTATTGTGAGTGAATTCAATGGAAATGTTTCATTGGCTTGGCGGCTGTGGGTGTGGCAACAATGAATTCAGGCTCACAATATCTAAATCTTTATTAATTCGACTATTTTGTGGTAAGTTCCTGCCCCAAACACTGCGATCCCACAATTTTTCTGGCTTTCATTGGCCAACGCTACTCGACAAATAAATTAATAGCTATCAATCAGTAAATCTGCCAAAGGACCTTTTCCTTTGAATGCAAAAGTTCGTTTTCCCTTCCCCATGTGTGTGTGTGTGTGAGTGTCCTTTGTGCTTGTGCGTGGGTATGTGTGTGTGTGTGCGTAGAGGAAACGCACAAAAGCCCCTATAAACGCACTCACTGAATGGCTAATATGACTGCACGCGCTTCCCCTGTCCGAAATGAGTTGCCGGTTACCTATATATGTAAGTAGAAAGGGTAACCAAAAGTTACAAAAAATTTGGTGGGTGTAGGTGGAAATGATCGGGCAATCGCAGGAACAGAAAGTATGGCGCACCGATTCCAATATAGCACATACAATTAATTGGAGAACTGGCAGTTTTCATTATGTGCTTAATATTTATCTTTCAGTGCCCTTCCAGAACTATTTGTTATAAATCAATGACATTTTGATTTAAATTAAATAAATCTTAATTAGCGGATTTAATAACATCTAACATCGAAAACTTTAGCTTCTGACAATAGGTTATCCAAACATATTTTTAAGTCCGGATCCGAGTTGAATTGGTGGTGGACAGTAGATGTCACAGAGAAGTCCTCCTACGCACCTACATTCTTGCACAGAAATCAAGAGAAATCTTTCGTTCTAAAACGAAATTTCGTGAATATATTAAAGTTTAGAAGGAATAAATCCAATCATAATTCCTATTTGAAATTCCACTGGAAAAGAGCACCCTGAAATGTACATGCATGTATTGCTGATCTCGGCGTGGATCTGAAGCCGAGACAGTCAAAGAAATTACCAGGATTGCCGCGTGACAATGGGGCCAAGTGTGTGACAGTTCCATTTTAGCAATAACAATGGCAACGGGGAGTACGAGGTGGACCGGAGCAAGCGACTCATAAATCATTCGCGACATCGATGTCTATGACTATGACGACGACTGGCAATCGCAGCATCTGATTGACTACTGTCAAACGGATGGGCAAACGGAATCATCGGGGAAGCCCCCGCAAACAGGCGAATCTATGAAAAACCTACACCGATGCTGCTCCAATGGGGCAAATACATCCTTGCTCACACAAACGTCTACATGTGTTTGTTTCGATGTGCTGTTGTGCTGCATGTAGTTCGTACAAAATACAATACACCATATGATGATGATGTACTGCTCGACTTTCTCTCCCTGTCTATCTATTTATATTTATATATATATATATCTGTATATATATCTGTATCTGTATCGCCTGCACTTGTAAGCGAGAATCCTAGGTCTCTGCTGCAATCGCTGGGATTTTGGCCTGGCTTGGATGAGTTCGGATTGGTATGGTAGAAATTCCTCACGTCGAAAGCTCGATGGAAATGTTGCGTCATTCATATGCACAGTCGCATGAAAACAGTGTGGCAAACTGTGTTAGTTTGTTATGAAATGAATAATTTGATATCATTTAACCCATAATCTAAATATGGCGGCTAAGTTTCCTCCTTAATATGTCATTCGTTTTTAGGACCAATCATTTTAAAAAGCCTCTCAATGGCTTCCTATGATCTGCAATATTATTAATTTTGGCTGTTCTTACCTAAATGAAATTTTGTATATTTCCACATTATTTCCCAACGACTCAGAAACAAGGTGCATTGTCGTGTTTGGGATCACAGTCGGGAGAGCGTAACAAATGAAATGTGACACATTATGCGACCAGGCGTATAACTGTCTTTCCATCCGTCCGTCGATTTGTCAGTGCGTTTGCGGGTGTGTATTGAATCAAGTCGAAATGACTTTCGTACTCCATCAATGGCGAAATTATGCAATAACTCCAATTGATTACGCGTGCGGGATTAATCAAGTGTCCAGCCGATCGGGTAGTGCGGAAATGCATTAAAATACCCACTTAAATCAGAGCAAAGTGGGTGGTTGGCATCAGTGTGGCGTTTAAAGTGCCTTCAACGGGCTGGGGAGCCATAATTCGACTGCCTTCTCCTCGTTGCCATTTTCGTTTTATTATTATTCGTTGTTGTGATGTTTGCTCTGACAAGCCACTTTAACTAGATGGAGCCAACAAACCTGTGCTCCACCCACACCCCCATCCCCAACCCCACCCAGCTTTTCCCCTTTCGACAAGCAAATTGCACACGCATTGACAACACAAAAAACCAAACAAGCAAAGGGGTTTTATGGGGGGGTTGGGTGGCTTGGGTGGCTTGGGGGTGGGAAGCCCCTTCAAGTTGTTATCTGCTTGCTTAGCTATTGCTGCTATATGGCTCTTGGTATTTGCTTGCCATTTGTGTGTATTTATACCCTAGGTATTCGGTAAAAGCGGTGCTTTATCATCCACAGCCGAAAAAGAATATGAGGGAACTTCAAAAATGTAAGCATTAAGTAATGAATATAAATTTCATTATAAAAATCGCAGTTGTAATTCACCCCATTGAAATAAAATAATAAATAATTAAATTTCAGAAAAATAATAAATAATGCTTACCATAATAACAAATCTTTAAAAGTAAGTTACAATGTAGTTATTTGTAAGTAATTGACAAGTGACTACTAATGGTGACTACTGGGTACATCATGGTCTCATAATGCCCTGCTACGTGTAAGTGTTTTTGTGCAGTCCCCTATATATCCAGTTAAAAGGATAATGGAGCACAACAATTTTTACACGCATATATTTTACAAATATTTGCATTTTTGCAGGGTCTACCTGCCTGACAAGTGAACGCAGCTCAGGAGCATGGAGGATTTTCGAAAGGGTGGTGGTGGTACTGAAATGGGTAGCTATAGTCACATAACTCTGGCGTACCTTTTGCATTGCTTTCCCTTGACAAGAGACATTTACCTTACCAGGCTTCGCTTTTGGGGCTTAGGACTTAAAAGGCTCAAACGCACAACTAAACGGGTATTGTGATTGAGGTACAAATAAAAAGGAGCGTCTACGGAAATCGCGTTTGACTGCGCTTTATTGTATTTTATTCCTTCGATCGAATTACGTGCCCTTTGCGCACTCCTTAATTTGATCGGCTGCCGTTGATATTACGATGAAAGACCTTTCTATGCCAATTTTAAGGAGCCACAATGGAAGTAAATTCCATCTATGATAAGCAATTGCTAAATTTTACTTGTTTTTAGTGAGTAAATTAAGCATCCATCTCGATTTTCTGCCTACTTTTGCATTAGATATTGAAAACGAGAATATCTTTAACTTAAACTTAGTTTGAAGTGTGGTTTTAAAATATATCAAACTTTAAATTGCCTTAACGGATATATATTTTTTGCATTGCGGACTTTGACCAATAGATTTTCATTGCCCATACCCCCCTATAAGCACTTAGAATGACTACCTGTCTGGTCAAATAATTCGAACCAAATCGGATTTAAAGTTCAACCTTTACACATAACCATAATCGAGTTAGCGTCAAAGAAGGAATTTGTTGCACAGCAAATTGAATTGAAGTCCAGTATTTGCCCGCACTAATCTGGACATCAACTTTTCTGTCACAGGCAATTAAAGAAATTTCAAAATAATTTTCTCCGAGAGTTCTGCCATTTTAACAGAAGTGCAAAATGCATTTCAATGTACAAAACAACAAAAAAAAAACGCGTCATTGCACATTATATCGCTGATAGAGTAATGCATTTTCCCTGCCATTAACAAGCAATTGGCAATAATGAAGAAAGATGAATTGAATAAATCTGAGGGGCATTCAAATGAAAAAAATGTTCTACCTCGTTATTTACCAATTTATATTCCCGCAGATGCAAATTGGCATGTCCATAAAGTTGCTTTCGGATACATAAATTAGTTGGAAATCTGTATTTGAAAGCCATTAAAGTCATTGTCGCATGCAGTTGGCTGTCAAGAGAAGTTTATTTTCAGATTTTGTTAAATGAGGTCAACGACATCATGATCATTTCACACATCTTCAAAATTTGTCTTTATTAAGGATTCATGCGATTATTGTATGATTTATTTTAATAGTGATATTGGAAAGTCGCTTTTTGACACCTAGATTTTATTATTAGATCTAGATTTAATAGAAAACACCAAAAAACGGAAATGCGGTTTTAATTAGCTTTGCATCCTGGCTCGGGTCAATGTGCAGTGCGCTTATTAAGTGTGCATCCTGCGGATATGGGTCACCGCTCATCCGCCTCGCTGGCTATCTCTGTCTGGCTCGTTATCGCCCTCTCTCTCTCTCCCTCTCTCTGCCTCCCTTTACCTGCGACTTTTGCATAAAAAATGATGTGTGCGCCATGGAGATGGAGATGGAGATGATGATGACTGTGCCAGAGTCGCTGCCAGGATAGGTCAGGTCTGGCCGGGCTTAAAGCAGCCACGATTCCGCCTTTGTTCTCCGGATTCGACTTGGTCGGATTTCAGTGCACTCAAACGATTGAAGGTTTTAAGACTCAACATTTTTAAGCCAATTGCTTAGTTACTTATTATATATATTTCTATTTATACAGTAACATAAAGTCCTTACAAGCAAACGGATTATTGTACCTTTGAGGTATGAGTTTGCAAGCCATGAATTTTCCGTGTGCACGGCATTCCCATCTGCCTATTCCACAGTATCTGAACAAGGAGACGTGCGGCATACTGTCAGTGTCGTTCTGCTCGTCCTGTTCGTCCTTCCTCTAAAAAATTGCTGGCCTAGCGGCTGCTTGCAAGGCAAGTGGCGCCAGTTTGTATTGTCATCCTTTTTGCAGCTTTCCTTCTGTGCTTTTCCACGTTTTTTTATTTTAGCTCTCAGCCAGCCTAGCTGGCTCCATTTCCACGGCTGTGTATGTGTGTGTGTGAGAGAGAGAGAGAGAGAGAGAGAGAGGAAGCTCTCTTTCTTTTCTATTATTGTCTCACTTACAAGTGTAGCCGATGTATTATGCATATCCTGTAACACTCCACTTTTGTTGTGCATTAGTCAAATGTGCGACAGTTGGAAAATGGCGAAGCCAAAAGCATTTGAAGCCGAGAAGGGAGAACTCAGCGAGGCAGGACATTCATTTAGGACTCACACACACACACACAGGCACACAGACACACAAACACACACAATTGGCCAGGAACAAGAAAGCGCCGGGCTAAATATGTTGTTTTCTTGGCTTCTGTTTTGCTTTGTTCGCGCTCAAGGTGGCTGACAAATTGAGAAATTAAAATGCTGAAAATAGCATCGAATTAATAAGCACCCTAGCCTTAGTTGCTTAATTGGTTAGCATTTGACTGTGAGCCCTGGCTGTTTTATTTATATTAGTAGCAAGCTGTAAGCCCCGTCTAGATTGGCTCTGCCCGCCCTTTAAGCCGGCAATTATCACAGTTCGCTTCAGCTTGGCCGCCAATGCCATTAAAGTGACACTTAAACTGTTTTAGTTTTTCCTCCAGTGTTTTCCTTTGTCGTAATCCAGTTGCAGGTGGCAATGGCCCAATGGCTAATTGGGGGGCGTTGGCTTGGCCCAGACTAATGTGCTTATACACGAATTGCTGAAGGTGCAGAAGCCATTTGGTTTTATAGTTCTTAGTTCGCGAGTTTCTGCCAATTTAAAGGGATACTGAAAACAGGATTAAAATATAGAAACAAAACATTTACATTTCTTAAATAGTTCAATATATGATTTTTGGGAATAAAATAAGCTATCACAATCGCACAAAAAAAGATAGTCTTCTTGATGTCAGGATCATAGAATTAGTTAAGATATACAGTCCTTTTACTCCTTCTTTATTCTTTCAAACTCTGTCATGCCTAATGACCTAATTATGTATTTCTTTCCCAAGAAAAATTGTGTAGTAATAGTAGTAGCTTCGAATAATTACTGTAATTGTTGTGCCTCACCAATGAATTCGAACAAAATAATGTGATTGTATTTGGATTAGGTAAAAGAGTAGTTCAAAAAGAACATCAAAAGACATGATTACCAACTTGTCTTTGCTTGCGTTTTCATTAAATTTCACTTAATGTTAAGAGTTAAGTTTCTTGTTTGCACCCTAATGGTTTTTGTCTGACTCCTAATTTGAATTAAATTAAGTATCAAATTATTTTAGTTTGACATTTTTTTTTAGCAGTTTTTGAAGTAATATGTATCATTTGAAAATGTATTACAAATACATACATATGTTAGCATTTTCTGAAAAGCCTAATTGCACTTTATGCTCCTGAGTTTTAGGGGTGTGTTTTCATGGTTGTGGATATGGAGCAAGTTTTAATTACCACTTTCAATGTAGCTGGATGACTGTGCTCTTTCCTATTTGAAATTTTGAGCTCTTGACAAATGCTTTCATCCTTCATGTCCTGCCCTGAATACGCACCTGTTTCCTGCAGCGCATTTGGGCGCCTAAGTGCCAATTACGAAACGTGTTTAATTGCTCGATTAGCGAGCATTTTGTTTGGCCCAGTCATGCCACGCCCACACGAACGGCGAGGCGACGCCCCCATTTTCCATCCGTCGCCATCCATAGTGCTGCTTGTCATCGCTTTTCCTCCGTTTCCTCCTTTTCCTACTCAACCAGCTTTTCCTGCTGCTCCAGCTGCACACAGCACAAATGAAAAGCGCGTCATCGTCCGTCTCTGTTTCTGTCTCTGGAGTCATCAACTTGCCCCCGGAATTCCCAGAGCTATAATCTTGAACTTGCTACCCTTCGGGGAAGTTGGCTGCGAATGGGCGGGGGACAACTTTCAGTTGGCTCTGGATGGTTTTTAACTAAATCTCGTTTTCAATTTCATTTCCACTCGAGCAACACTTAAAAACAGTCGCCGAATTAAATTATTCAAAATGTCAAACAATTATTCAAACGCCAAAAACGAAAGATGGAAGAAGTTCAACCACCTACACGACCCGCACTGCCGAGTCTGGATTTGAGTATATAAGCCAACTTATGATTTAAAAAGATATTAGACTTGTTCACAGTTTGCCGCTCCCTTTGTTGTTGCCTTTTGTCCCTTATGCTAAACAGAAGACGGCTTCGCAGGAGCCACAAACACAAAAAAAGAAGAAGGAAAAACTGGAAAATAGCAGAAGAAAAGAAGCACAAGCTTTAGCAAATTATGCTGGCAATGGCATATAAATATATGTATTCAGATATATATGTATACATGAAAATGATGCCACAGTCCAGTTTCGCTAAAATACCACGAAGTTTGCTTGCAAAAAATTGTTGCTCGAACGTTTTCACCCCGCACCAAAATTTAAATCGAGCTCATTGAAACTTCGTTGCCATGCTAACTTGGGGTTTAAAATTGTTAACCTTTTTCTGACCGGTGTAGAATTTTCAATATGATTGATTATATTTCATAGGAATTTTATTAAAACTAAAAAACAATAATAAGCTCATTTTAACTGAACAATTTTAAGTAAATATGGAATGCTTAGTTATAGTTGAATAAATGATGTTACTTATAATATTATTAGCATTTTTATTATTAAAACTAAAAAACAATAATAAGGTAATTTAAGCTGAACAAGTTTAAGTAAATATGGAATGCTTAGTTATATTAAATAAATGATGTTACTTATAATATTATTAGCATTTTTCAGACACTTGTCCGTTTGAACGAGGAGCCACTGTTACTTAATAGGCGATAGCGAAAAAATTTCATTATATCTGAAGTTGAGGGCAGGTTTATGGACGAATTCTACGCATAAACTTTTATTAACTGTGTGCGTATTTTGCAATTTAAGAAAGTTTTCATTCCACCCACTTGGGCTGCAGCTTTTAAAGCGCCTTAAAGTATGCAATGTTTCGTGCGTTTTAAAGAGGCAACCGCCAAGAATCCTGTAAATATTGCATAGAGAACACATTTATGCCACTTGTGCCTGTCAATCAAGGGTCCTGGCCACAGAAGCCGCACCACCACACCCACATATCTACACCAACACACACTAACACACACGCTAACACACGATTCCAGTTGCACGGGGCCAATTTAATGGAAATGCGGTTTTTATTTTAATTTGCCCAACTAGAAATGATCAAAGGTGAGCCTAAAAGGCCTAAAATGCGAAACTGAAACGTAAATATTCTGCATGCTCCTACCATTCGCCGCTGTTTTCGTTTGGTAAATATTAGAGGGTTTAGGTGTCTAATGAGTCAGATTTTGGCTTTGACGTGTGCAAAATTCATCGTAAGCGAGTTGATTGAGCATGCCAAGTGGGGCAACTTCCTTGCATGCTAATTGGTGGGTCGCCAAATAAGTTTGGGCGATAATGAGACTGATAATGGGGCGTAAGCAATGCCACGCATGGAAAACATATTAAAAGAATTTTATATTTACACCATTAATTTATATCATTAGTTTATACTATTAATTGATTTGCATAAATTAACTTAATAGATAGCCACAAAGTGGGCAAAATACCATTAATATTCCAATTAAAATTAGATTATAATTTTATGTGTACCAATTAACTACTGTTAAATTCCATTGAACCATATCTTGGCACTAGTTACTCATTCATTATGAAACCACAAAGCATTTCGCCCGTATTTATATACCTATTCCCATTCCCATATATATAATTCGCGGTATAGTTGCGTAGACCAGTAGTTGGCATCTTAATTATGTTTTCTTCATCTGTCACTTCTCACGCCCCAGCAATCGAACACTTGCGGCAAAACCAATAGAGCAACAAATGAAAATTTCTGGGGGCGGCGAAGGGAAGTGTCATAAATCCATAACAAAAATGTTTGGCCATTAGCGGGAGCAGAACACAGAAAAAGCCGGAATGGAGCAAGTTTTGCAATGGCTTTCAATTACACTTGACGCTCATAAGTATGCTATGATTAATGTAAAAGGTACACTCGAAATCCGAAATGCGAAATGCGACCCCTCATTATGGCGCAGTCGATTTATCATAGACACATCTTCGGTTAGTTCTGAGTGGCAATTTGTGGGGGCGGGCTCTTAGCTCTTTGGCAAACTTTGACTTTGTCAGCGGAACACACGTAACATGGGTCATAATTACACTGGTCCAGGCGCTAATAGATGGTCCACGAAATTTTCATTTGTTTCACGCTTTCTCCGCGTTCCGGAAAAGGGCATTGTGGGGTTATAAGACTGTCTGAAAGGCAGCTAAGACTCTTTCAAAATAAAATAACAAACATTTGATCCCTACAAAACTGTGAATAATTGGCAAATAGCTTTTTTGAAGTATTAAAGCTATAGAATAATTTTCAGATACCTTTTCTAAGTTGAACAGCTATAGATACGATCACCTGTGAGGGTATCTATGGTTTACAACAATCCAAATACGCAGTTATGGCTTCTGTCGTGGTGCAAATTAAGTCATTAGGCGAGCACTGGATTTTCGCTTGATTGACACACAACGTTTCGCATGGCAACTAATTGATGTTAATTATTCGTTTTTAGTTTTACTCCAGGCTGATGCCTTGATGGATGGTTGCCTATTATAACGGAGGAAAGCTATCTTTCTTTAGATGCTGTAAGTACCGGCTTAAAGCCTTTCCATGGCCGGTTTTAGCTAGGAAAATGCTTTTCAAAAGCAATTTGGTTGCCTCAGCTTTGGCGTGACTAAAAATAAAAGGCGGAATCTCAATCGAGAGTAAAGTTAAAGCGACGCAAATCGAATCGTCGAGCAAGCCAACGAGTTGGCATTAAGTGGGCTGGGTGGGCAGATGGAAACATCCTTCAGCATCGACACTTGAGGGAAAGTTGTCCTTGTCGATGGTAGCGAAACGGTAGCAATTTCTGAATTTATTTTTATCCGTACGAATGCCGCGGAAATCCTTTCAACGATGTTGACGCGTTTCTGCGTGGGTAGCTGCTCCTGCTGATGCTGTTGCTGTTGCTGTTGCTGTTTCTGTTTCTGCTGCCACCGCATCGAAGGATTTTTATCCCAGATCCCAGTACCTCATCCCACACATTCCCCCCTCCCCCACCCCACATTCCTTGGCTCCAGGACTTGGACTCCGCTTCCATCAGTCTGCGTGTCTGTGATAACAAATGCAATGGCGTAATCAGGACCAGACTTGGCCCTGCAAAACAATCACTCACTGTTTGACTTGAGTTAATCGCCGTTGGCCTTCGAAAACCACCTCATCGACCACTCCGACTGGAGCAGGAATACACTGAAAACAATGCGGTGGCGCACTACCCTTGTTATATAGTCTAAAACCAATTTAATGGTTATGTGCAGATATTACAACTAGTTTGTAATACTTAATACTTGATTTTCGGCCATAAATTTCATACCTAAGTTAAGCTTTTTTACGGTTCACGGAATATTGAAAATAGTCCTTAATACACCCAAACTGGATCTCCCACACACATCTCAAGACACACACGTATGTTGGGGGCTCCAGGGGTAAACAGAATTGATTGCGAGTATTTTCATTTTGCGGGCATTGACGCAGTGCCATTTCATTTTCGGCTTGCCAGATGAATAGTTTGCCCGGCTTCGAGTTGGCACTTGATTTTACTTGGTCCTCGACTCTGCTTAAGTACGATATGAAACATTTGAAGTATGCAGTTTGTTCACAAACATTAACCAGGGCTGCAAGGCCACAAATATTTATAAATTGATTTAGTTCTATCAGCTTGAGTGTCCCATTTTGTATGCTGGTTTTGTTTAATTAAATAAAAACCCCCTCTTGTGGTTACCAATATTTTGAGTTATTATTACAGTCGATTGGTTATTTAGCTAACCAATTATATAGCTTAATTTAATAAATATATTAGAAAATCTATATGCTGAATGTGAAGTCCTGAATGTCCTATGCTGAAGAATGTGAAGAATAAAGTGTGAGCTAGAAAATTGTTTTTAATAAATACAATTAATAAAAAGCTCTTTTTTTAGATAACGTTTGAAGATCCTTGTGTAAGTCAATGCAATTGCAATCCAACCTTATCGTATTAATGTCAATTGATTAAAAATCTCCTGGAATCGTCCTGGATCCCTGACATCCCGCACTGGTGTTTGTGTTGTGTAAGGAGACGAGTGCGTATTTGCGTTTGTGTGTGTGCGTGTCCTGATGTCCTTATGGCTCAGCTTGCAATTTACTCAGCTCAGTTCAGCTCGGATCCTGGCTGTGTAAGCCCCACTTTCTTCGACCTCCTCGCTTGCAACTTATGCGTGACTCAAGTGCATACTCGAGGGCTCAGAGCCGGGCTAAAAGTGTACGCAGCTAAAACTTTTGCCACTTGAAAATAGTTTTCCGCAACCCACTTTCAACGCGCTCGCAGTCGATAGCTGTCTCATTCCGACTCCGCCTGGTTGACTTTATGCAAATAAATGTTTTTACTCATTTTAATACACATTTTTATGGCACTTTTGCCGCTGATGCGCCGCCTCTTCTCGCGGCCAAAAGGATGCCTCTCATAAACCCACCCACCCACACACTCCTTTTTTTGCGACCATGCTCATCTTTCATCTCGTTAGTGTGTAGTATTTATACAGAAATTGGCTCAATTTGCTCTCGATTTATGCAGAAGATACTCGAAATGCTTTTCCGCTGCGATTGTTTGCACTGATGGCCTTCTGAGTGCCCCAAGCCGAACCATTTGATACTTAATTGACTTGCATTTCTGCCCAGCAGCTGATTGCCGTAATGGTGGCCCATTTGCGATGAGTGCGTGAGCGTTTTAATGCGCAAACAACACTGATTTGTTTTTCCAGGTAATTTCGTACTTGAGAATGAAATTATTGGAATTGGCGCAATCAAAGAATGATTTTTATTAGTCTTTAAAACAATGAATTAATAAAATTCTTATGTAATACATTACATAAGTACAAATTGATAAAAATTTGTTAATGTTTATTATTACATAAAACTTAAAAAATCATTTTTTTTTTAAATGGTTGATTGAGTTTTGAAATATTTGAAATGAATGGACATCAAAGGGACTCTAAGGATGGTAATGCAGTGTTTCCACACATTTTCCAGAGGACTATCGCACTGAGGACATCTCTATTGGCAGCCTGATGATGTCCGCTAAGTGCATAATCCCCCTCCGCGCTCCCCTCCCCTGACCCGCTAACCACTTAGAATGTATAAATACATACATATATATATTTATGTGCAATATTAGTTCTCGTCGCTTGGCCACAATGTTGCCATTTTATTGTGCAATCGCGAGGAGCTCGCGACATTGTGAGCGAAAGTGGGGAAAGTTGGGAAAGTGGGCCGAAAGCGGTTTGATGGGGTTTATGGTATTGGCAAACCTTTCTTGCTCTTGACGGCATAGTAAGCGATTTCCGGCGCAGGCCGAAAGGTGGCGCTCTACCAATTGAATTGCAAATGTTGGCGGACGACAATGAGGTGGAGGAGGAGGCGGAGGGGGGAAATGGAGTGGGCGGGGCTGGAACGAGGGCGGAAGCGAGGCCATCAGAGGCAACCATTGAATGGCTTACTGGAGGCGAGCGATGAATCCTGATGCACACACTGCAACAAAGGGAAAGCATGTTTAAAATAAAGGTTTATTTAAATCAAGAAAAAAAGCTTTAAATAATATATGCCATTGTATAATAGAGATTAGTGAGAGCATTTCGTATTATACATATAAAAATTGCAATAATAATAATAAATTGTTCAGAATGTTTACAAATGAATAAATTTCTTCTAAATTTTTTTTTAAATTTTTTACCCTTTGTAATCAGCAATTTAAAAATATAATCATTAGCTTGGCAGTAAAAGTGTAAATGCATCTTCTTCTTAATTTATCTTATAGATTGATTGCAATTACACAATAAACTATATAACTGGTCAGAGCTTGTATAAGTCGGTACTCCTCAGTTTAATTAAGATACTTATACTTACTTAAAACGAATTTTTTTTTTTCAATTTAAGTTTAAGACAACTTTTCTCTCACTGTAGAGCGGGCTCTGTTTGGCCTGCGGTTCGCCTAACGCGTTGTTTGCTCTGCGGTTCCTCCGCTCCGGATCCTCAGACTCCTCCGCCTCTGTGACTCTGCGACTCCGGCTCTGATTCGGATTCGGATTCCGACTGCGATTGCCGCTGCGTCGCCGGCACCTCCTGTTCCTGCAGCTCCTGCTGCTCCTCCGGATTGTTTGTTTGCTTTTGCGGCATATTTATTTCAAACGAGCCTGCACTTAGCGCTCCGCTGGAGGGGAGCCGTGGAGCCGAGGGGGGGTGCTTGGGGTTAATGCAAAATTCAAACGAAAGGCGTTGCAAATGAGAAAGGAGGAGGCTGCATGGCGTGGCAGGGGGCGGAGCGGGTGTGAGTTCACGCCAAAATGGTTTCCGGCACGAAAGCGGAAGTCAAAACACGGGACGGGGGCCATTGACTTGGTGCGGCTTATTTATGTTTTCTGACCCCATCGCATCCAACAGCCATCCAGCAGCTCTTTCCTCGCCTCGGAATCACCTTTGCCGTCGAAGGGATTGCCTAATTTAATTAGTTATCCTGACCGGGGGTGAAAAAGAGGAAAGAAATCTGAAACACTGACTGAGGAAGGGCAACTTAAGGGAGCTCCAAGGCCCCAGGCATTTACGGCGCTATAATTTAATATCTCAGACTTAATCGGGCATTAAACTTACACATTCGAGATTTTAACATGTGGCTTTACACATATTCCATTACGCTATTGGAGGAATACAAAGCCACAGTTGATGTTTTTCAGTTTAAGAACAGATTCGAGATAAGGCAACTCCTTTTATTAGTACATAACTCTTAAGGGTTTATCAACTCTTTTTAAATGAAATTTTCCAAACAAGCAATTTATGTGAGATTTTTAGATGATGTATTATGGCTATAGTTCTTTTTCTCAATATTCATTTAAATATATTTTATAAAATTTTCATTCCTTTTGCCAGTAATTATACATAGCTATTAATTTCAATTTTAAAGAGATAATTAAATAGGAGACTTTTTGAATTTATTCAGTATGTAGAAGGCTGGAATAACCAAGCAAATTTCAGTTGACTGCGGAAGTGGCCAACATATGCCAAAAATGGAAACAGACTGCGCCAGTGTATGAAACGGAAAATTAAGAACCGCCTTCTTACGCATCGGTTAACACAATGATTTACTTAGTGGGTCTGCTGCTGCAACTGGGCCAGGCTGGGATGCGGATGATCAGTAGGGGGATCGGAGCAAGGACGATGGAGGAGCAGGTGGTCGAGCCAGTGGAACCTGGCAATGGAAACTGGCAGCTGCTGGCAGCAGTTGGCAGTTGGCAGCTTGACGTCGACATTGCTTGTCATGTTTGTGACACACACTTCAGTCTTCCGTCTTCAGTCTTCAGTCAGTTGAGGTGCCAGCTCCGGCCAGACCAGCCAGTCCTGTTTTGTCGTGGTTTTACCACCGCCTTCCTTCTCTATTTTTCATTTTTTTCTTATTTGGCCCACCTTACCGTTTCCTATCCTGTGTATTTTTTTTCGGTTTTTGGCGTGCCACATGCAAGTTGCAGGGCGGCAGGACCGAGTCCATAGGCTGCCTGCTTGATGCCGTGTCCTTGTCAGAGGGGCTTTTGCCGCTGTCAACGTGGTGGATACCCTGCAGGATTTGCCGGGTGTCGGGGCATATCCAGGTTAAGCTTGCCAAGCTATTTGGATGGACACAAGCCAACAGATTTTGGAGCAGCTTTAAATGCTTACTTTATACGGAGTGATATTACTATTATTAGGCACTAAAAAATATAACATTTAATATTCATATAATAATTATTTTATTTATCTGAATACTGCTAAGATGCTTAAAAGCGATCAAAATTGTTTATAATAAATAGGACTACGTTTTAATAACTTATTTATGAAAGTTTCACTATAAATTAGGCCTTAAATGTGTTAACAGCATAAGCTGTAATGTAAATAGAAAATTGTACGCATGTGCCCGCTCAAACCATTTTAAACTGGAATACTAATGATGTGAGACTTAACCTGGTAATCGTTCATTACCCCTGCGAGTTGGTAATTGGAGGGCCGTGAGAGGTAGCAAGTCAGACAACCGTTGACAGTTTGACGGATAACAATCACAATCATCGCCGTGTTCATTAAGATCATCGGCCTATTGAAATCTGAAAAGTTCTCGGCGGTTAAAGTTCAGTTTACGATTTTTTCGGGGTATTTCGTAGTCAATCACTCTCGCTCGCGTCAGTCTTACTTAGATTTTGTTTTCCTCTCTTTATCAAGCACTGCATAAAAAGCTGAAGCTGTCAAAGATGGCAAGACCAAGACTTCGAGGGGGAATGGTTTAAGGTAAGGTGGTTGCCACGGCGATAAAAATCCTTTTGATTAGGACGCAGAGGGGGCGGAGGGTTGCTGTTGTAAGGGGGGGTAGAGTGATGGGGACCGACTTGAGAAATTAAATTGTGCTCACCTGGCAGCTTGGCCCCGCCCCTATAAGCCGACACGCCCCCATTTCCCATCGCCGCGTGCATTTGTGCTGCGTCTGGCTTTTGGCTTCAGTTGCGCTGGCTGCTGATAAATTTCCTTATTTCATGCTTCGTTTTTTAATTTATTTTTATTCTCATGATTTTACGTTGGATTTTCGTTTTCTCTTTTGCAGCGATTCAGCTAACCGCTCGCGGCATTTCCGCTGAGCCAGACGCGAGGATATGCCAGGATATGCCAGGAACACACTTACACACTATACACTCTTACACTCATACACTGATACACTCGCAACCAGGCAGCAGTTGTGTATTCTTGTAATTACAGTTATGTCTCTGGGGAAAATAGAGAGTACGAGACGAAAGATTCGCTTTTGATCAAATGAGTTCCACATTTTCCTTTGCACTATTTGCTAGAATTTCTTGTTAATATTGTTATATACTCGTACTGTCTTTTGGTTTTAACAAAATAATAGGATTTCATGTATTGGAACTGGTTTTCTTATTCAGGGATTTTTTGTAACTTTCTTTTTTTCTTCGTCGGACGTGATTGCAACAGATTCTCATTGGGATTTGCTCAGGATTTGGTGCCTGCCAGTTTGCGAGTGTGTGTGTGTGTGAGGGGGGGTCCTTATCGGGGTTTTCCATTGTCGCTCCTGTCGCCTGTCTACTGTCTTCGTCCTGTGGAGGTTCTATCTCGTCTGTTATATGCTCTTTGATAATGACAAGCGGGGATTTCATTCAGTTCTCACTTTGCCTTTTTATGGCTTCGTGATTGGTCTTTGATTTGAATGATGGCGGGATTTCGTGAAGAGTCCTCGTCGTTATATACAAAGGCGAATATACTATTAACATACACGATTTTTCATATTTATTTCACAGATGAAAAGGCTTCAAATGCACCTGCCCAGCAATTATTATTTAAATTGCTAAAGCAATGTGGAATACTTTATTCATTTATTTAATTCTTATAATATATAATTCTAAATAATTCCTCAATGTGTTTTTTTTTTGAGTTTATATAAGTAACCAGCAATTGCGTGGGATACAGCATTTTTAAGTGTTACTGAAAAACAAAATAGATTATGCCCAAAATCTAAATATAGCCTCCTATTTTCCCTGTATTTTACAAAAAATTAAACAACACGTAGGACTTACGTAGGACTTTTGAGAATCGCAGAGAAGGGCACATACATTTTGGTATTATTTAGTATTAAGTACTTAGTATTATTTAGTATTAAGTAGTTAGTATTATTTAGTATTTAGTATTATTCATTATGTCCTCTTAATGTATCGTAATTCTTTTAGCTATCTACCGGCTAGAACAATGGAAATATATATATAATATAATATAATTATTTTTTAATAATATATAGGATAATTTTTTGTAAATACATTAGAAACAAAACACCCGGTTGTTTGTTATTGCCGCAAATAGAGTGTCAACAAACACCCGGGTGCTGAGACACTTAGAGTGCCGGTGGTTTGCTGCAGTTCTCTGATTCAAGGACACCCCAACCGCGAGAACAGGACCCATTTTTCTTGTTCACATTTTTTCAATGCTCCGCATTTCTTTTTATTATTATTTTGTGTTTCACTTATTATTTTTTACTTTCTGGTCTTTTAAGAGCCCAGTTGAGTGGCTTGCCCGGGGGCGCAAAGTTGTCGTAGGGCTTGACATCGCGATGGCTCTTCCCACCGCGGCGCCGCTCGTCGTTAGCCACCTTAGTGTCCAATATGCCAGGACACCCGGGGCTTTCCACCTTCTGTGTGTGTGTGTGTGTGTGTATGTATGTACTTGTATATGGACCCCACTCTTATCATCTTTGGTCTTTTTATTATGACAGCGAAAACAACGAGCGAGCGCTGGCGAGCGAAAAAAGGGAGAAAATTTAATAATGCCATCAACAATAAATCTATTTGCTGTTATTGTTCCTAGACAAGAGCAAAACATCTGCCGGGCCGAAGGGGCAGGGGATCCGGATTCCGGATTCCGGATCCGCTTCATTCCGTTTAATGGCTTTTGGGTTGTTTGGGCTTAAATAAATCTGCGGCTATTTTCATTTTTACCTACTTTTTTAATTGCATTTTGATGACGTCTTAATTTTTATTTCGGCTCCCGGACTCGGACCCCCAAATCCAATTTTCGGAGCATCCCTTTCAGTAGGGGTTGCCTCCGCGCTGCAAGAGTTCCATTTTTATGCTCTTAATCTGCTGTTGCCATTTTTCAAGGTTCTTTCCCCATCCAACCCAGTATTGTAGTACATTAAAACTCCCTTTGGCCGTTACAATTTCATTGTGCTTTCGTATTTTTTGGTGTTTTTTTCTGTGTTTTTATTTTTTTTTTGGTCTTTTTAGCTCGGTTTGCTGGCGTTTTGCTGTATTGTTTTTGTTTGCGGCAATTTTTGGCATTTGCTGCGGGCAGTAAGCAACCAAACAACGACCAAAGTCACTCAGCAACACTGTAGTCGTGTTGTTTTTGCCTCCGCTGTTGTTTTAATGTCGCGTGATAAGCGATTTATGGCGGAGCTCTCTTGAATTGGTACTTCAGTTTTTGGCATTGCGCTTGACTGACTGAGGAAAAGCGGGGCATGGACGGGGAAAAGCGTCGGAAAAGCGGCACCAAAGGGTGGTGCTAGCAGCGGGCGGCGGGGTATGTCTTAATTCTATTTAATGGCATGCCATGGTTATAAACTGTAAATGGTTTAATTGTTAGGCACCCAGCAACAGCGAAAATATTGCCAATAAAATGGAGACTTTTACTTCCTTCGGTTCCAAGCAAAAAAAAACGAGTAATAAATAAATAAATATGTATGGATAAAGTTTAAGGTTTCGTGGTGAGGCGGAAGGAGTCACCAACTGGCACCTGCAGTGGCGTCTTCAAATTGCCTTTCCCTGGATAGTTTGTCAGGGCTCGGGAGATGGCATGACAAGATATAAAGTCCATATCATGGACATGCAATCCCACGGGAAAAGAGTTACGGAAGCGGAAAGCGGCAGCAAAATGCTTTGGTAATGAAAAAATTGGGTAGGTCTCGAAGAATTGTTGGAGGAAGGAAAAGCTTTAATTCACGAAATAACTTGAAACTAAGGACTCCAAAAATAGTCCATAACAATGCACCAACAAATAGGGTTCTTTATTTTGTAGTTAAATAAAAATCACAATAAAAGTGAACTGGAAATTAAAAATGCAATACAAGTAGTATAAATTTCTTTAATCATTATCTGAAAGTCTTTAAAAAACCTCCCTAATATTGATACTTATATTAGTTTAAATAAAGTAGAGCAAATTTAAATGCAAATATAATAGATATCGATTATTCTTAAGCAAACGGAAACAACGAAGTTCAGGCATACGTTTTCCTTTCCTGTTTTCCTTGGGCTTTAATCCTCTTTCGCCTTAACCCTCGCCTCCTGTTCATTTTCGTGCACCTTTACCTGTAGTTAATTGAGTTACCAAAGTATCTTATCGTCGTAAATGCACTCCAAGCTCCCCATCCACGACGAAAGTACCATGCCTCCTTTGGCAAAAAAAAACAAGTAAAACTTTAATGGGGCATCGAACGCCTGAGCCGCTTAAATAAGGAAGGAATGGAAATTTCGAGTGCCGAGTCCGAAAATAAACATAGAATGGAAAAGAGCTTATTCATACAATATGTACCCACTCACGTCGGTAATAAATATTGCGAATGCTGCATTTCTCGAGCCGAAGCAAATCATAAAAATAGTAGTAGTCCAAGTTGGTTCCTTCTCGTCCTGATTCTGCGACTCCATTCCGATGTTCCAGTAGCCAGGCACTGTTGTTTGCCCGAATGCCTTACATTCGGTGTACAAATAATAGATTTTCTGCTCACCTGACATCTTCCGTACTTTTCTGGGCCGCGACTTAAAGCGGAGCCAATAATGGAATTCACTTTAAGTTTCGCACGGGCGATGAAAGCAAAAGTTTGCCGAGCGTTTCGTGGAAACTTGTTGAGACGCTCTACTTCGAAGGCATTGATGAAGGCTTATAAGAAGTTGCCCCCGTAGTTCTTTGCGCCGGAGTGTGGTGTAGATTACGCCTTAAAGTTGCCAATTAAAAGTTTTCCTCAATCTCAGATGAATGGGGTTGGGGTAGGCGTGGACTGGTTAGGCTTCCCTCTGAATCCCCGATTATGTTCAGTATCTGATGTCGATTTTTAACTCGTTAAGTAAACTCCTGAAGCGGAGCCATTGGTATAAAGTAACAGCCTCTTAAATCAGTTTGAAGGTAACATAAATTATTGTACCTAAAAGTGGATAAAATGCTGGACAGCATGAATTTAAGTCAGAAGGATGTAATAAAATAAATCAATTGCTATCAAATCCCTTCTGAAACGAAAATGCTTCTGCCTTTTAAATTTCTTTTGCTAGCAGTTTTTGAGATTTTATTTGCATATGTGTCAAAGAAACTATAACACACTTTTCTGCAGCTTAAACGTAGCAAAAATGCATATATCACTGAGCTAGCTTACCTTCGTTGAGCTATAATTTTATAGTTTTATAAAAAAATATATACTGAATGATTTCCTATGTCCCAAGAGATTAAAAATCATTCAAGCTTCAGATCTTTACAGATTTCCGAGCACCCTAGTGCTTAATATATTCATGGATACACACTAAGCAATGTATTGAGCACAGCCTCGAACTGCCTTGCCCTGAATTCTTGATAGCCTTATGCATCTGATTACGATTGATAAATCTTTAATTAACACACAGGCACGCAGAAAAAACCCAAATTGACACGAGCCATTTGTCATTGACCCTGGAACAGAAACTGGCGCCCAACGTTGGCGTTGGGTTGGCGTCCAAAGGGTTCGGCCTTGCCACAAAGTCGTCCGAAAGAGCCGATGGGAGTCGCGTGTGTGTGCTGTTATTGAATTTTTAAGATTTATCGATTTTTATGTGCACATGAAAAGCGACGGAGGCGTGGTCGTCGACTAGAAAGGGGAAGTGGAAGGAGTACCATGCTACCTGGGTAGTGCTTTGAACTCTCAACTCGACTCCCCGTCTCGACATCTGGCGGCATATCGTACGATGTTATAGTCAATGTAAAACACAGAACATAAAAAAGAAACACATCGTATCCAGCTGACTAGGGGCATCATAAATTAAGGGCCCTAATAATGATGAATGCGGGGTGAAAGGCCAGGTACTGCTGCAATCAAGTCCTTTAAAGACTTCTCCGACCCAAGTGATTTGTAGGTCCTGCGTTTTCTCAGGGGTTGGAGATTTATGCCCCCAAAGCAGCCATTGATGTATATGACTTGAAGGGGTTACCTCGTTTATGACGTATTGAAGTAATAGTTATGACTGTATAAACCCTTAAAAACTGGCACTTATGGCTCCCTGATGATGACTGAAATCGCGCGTTGGGTCATGGCTGCCACCGGGCGTATACGTAATGTCCCTGGATTGGATTTGGTCTGGTGGCACGTTGCTTCTGGTTTTAATTAATGTTTACACAGTTTTAAACTCAATGACGTTTGCGGCTTGTGTGAGGTCACAGAAGGCAAACTAAAAACGTATAATTGGTCACTGTGAAGGGGAAAAGGAAACTCATATGTAAGTGAAGTGAATCTAACCACAACGAAATTCAAAAGGTGGATTCTGTCATTCTCGACAAATTCTTTTCAGTTAGATTAGATTACATTTAATTAAATTAATAAAGTAATGACATGGTTATTTGGTTTTCGCAATATATTTTATTACCTTTGTGTAACGCTGATACCTGAGAAAATCTTTAGATTATAATTGAACTTAACGATTTTTTGGATTCGGTATGGTTAAGCACGAAATTCGATATATTAAAATAATAATTAGTATTTATTTGCAGATTTTATTCTATCGCTAACAGGTTGAATTTTTTATAATTTAATTAGGAGAAAAATAATAGTTAGCTTTAAAATTTGCGAAACTCACATTTCGGGAGATCTCGAATTCGCGAGATATAATTCAATAATTTAAATCCATTTCGCATTCATTTTCCTTCTGAACTCACTCGTTGGCTTGTGCGGTAATCACTCTTTGTGTCATAATTACCATTCCATTTCCCGTATTACGCGCCATCAGAGTCGATTAATAAGCTGGTCTTCGATTTGGCTGCCAGTTGCACTTTTCATTTACCGTCTGCCGTTTTCCACTCGGCGCGCAGCGGCAGCTCGTTGTTCATTAACACATATTTGTCAAACTGACGAAAGTTTTTCGTGATATATGAAGATAATAATTGACGATATCGTCAGAGGTGGAAATTGCGGGGGCGGTGAATTTGGTCAGGGGACTCACGAACGAACGCACACATCGGTGTGCCTGATGAGGTGTGACAGATGGTAGGACGAAAGTGAAAGTTTTTTTCCATTGCACAACGTGAATTATTAACCCCTTATAGAATGAATGCCACGCCCCTGCGCCTACAGTGCCAGTACCGTGCTTTTTGACAAATTGACTAAATATTTGAGCTGGCGCCGGGAAATGAATAACAATCGATAAGTCATAATGCCTCCGAATCAGACACGCAAAAACCAGCAGGCGAAGAGCATATTACGGATATCGAGTGGGTATTTTGGGTGTAAGGAATGGAATGGAATTGAATGGGATGTGGGGTGGTGCGTGGTGCGTGGCGGTGCCATGGAGGAATGATTATTATTTAATGACGCTGACAACCTGGGCGTTGAAGGTGGCAATGAACTTAAGCTAACTAGCCGGCTGCCTCGACACTCAATGAATCAATAAGCGAGACGAGGACACGAATCGATTTGATTGGCAGCAATTCGATTCGATTTGGCTTCGGATTTGAATTTGGATTGAGAAATTGAGGAATGCTATCTCAGCTGTGGTGACACACGTGCCCAATTATCCTTGGATATTGCTTTAATGCCGCGCCAAGATTAAAGTCAAATTGCAAATTGTTTTTATAATTTTCTATTGCGCCGCTCTGAGCCAGCATCTTTTTCCAATTTGATTTGCATGGAAATGTAATTGTTGCTGCTGAAAAGGGGGCGCACTCTTGGGGGCGTGGTCGGAAGCTGCTGGTTTATCTCTACGGTTCACCCAATTCAGTTAGGGCTGCTAGGCAGAAACTCGACGCTCACAATGTATTTCCCATTGAATTTTTAATGAGTTCGACTGTAAAGGTGGGTGGAAAAATCCCCGCGATGCTGAAGGACCTCATATAGACAAGGATCTTTATATGCCCATAGCCCTCAATCGAAAACATTGCGGCCTTGTTATTGCTGTTTTCGGTCCAGTATTCCACGAACGTAAAATGGAAAACAAAACATTCGGAAAAATGTTTTAGGAGTCGGAAGTAAAGATCTCGGTACATATGTATGTTTGTACAATTCCTAAGTAAGATAACTTCATCCATCCCTTTACATTATGCACTTATATATAGTACGAACATAATAGCTTTTAAATTCAGCTTCCGACTATCCGAAATGATTTTATGATTACCTTTTGATTGTCCCATACACGCCACAAATCTGTATTTTACATTTTCAATGGTCTCACAAAGTTTACCATAATTTTCCGTTCCCAAAAATTTTGTTGCCTGCTTTTCAGGGCATATGCTCAGTGGGCTTTCCTCGTTATCTCCGCGTGGCGGCTTGCATGTGTGTGGGTGTGGGTGTGTCGTAAAACAAATATCGATAAAAAGCAACAGACAGAGCGATACAAATACAAAATTTTGATTTGCATAATGTGGCCCACACACGCACAAAGAGTCCTGGGCCGACCCACGTAATATACAATATAATTTACATTAAATTGCTGATCAATATAAATGTATCTATCTGGGCATTAGCTTAATTTGTAGCAGTATTTGTACCAATGAGCCTGTGTGTGTGCGTGTGTGTGTGTTTAGGATTAAATCGTTTACCTACTGCCCACATACAAACACATGAAATTTTCCCGCTGACCGCCAGTGAGAAATATTTTTGCATAATTTCTCCTACTGATTTGCTGGGGTTTTTCTGGTTTTTACGCTATGTGCACCATAAATTATGCTGAAAAACTGGCAAAGCTAAATAAAAAGTGAAAAAAAAACACATGCACATGTACGAGCATGTGTGTATTCAGCCAAAATGCAGAGCATCAAGTAATTTGGTTTATGGATTTGTAGATTTCTCGGTTGGGGCGTCAAATTCTGTTTGCCGACCAAAACAGAATTATCATTTGGCCAAAAATACGTTTTTCCGGACCCCTGCGTATTTGCATTTCGGCTGGTGATTAATGTTTGATGTGCAGTAATTAAATAGACAAAGCAGCATGTTGCATGCAAATTTTTCGGTCTGAGTCCTTTGTTTGACTGCCTGTCGCACTACTTTCGGTTTGGTTTGGTTCGGTTCGGTTTATGTTTATGCAATTTCAATTTCGAGCGGGCAATAAAAGCGATTTGTTTTAATTACTTACGCACATGGCATTTAATTATTTTTATTGATTAAATAAAACAATTAAGCTTATGTAAATTAATGTAGTCGAGTCAACTCCGTCAGTGTGATACCCCCGCCCTTCCATCCGGATCTTTGGGGCGTTGTGTGACGAGTGGGGGCGTGGCATGCGGCTGTGGGCATAGCGAAGTCAAGTTAATGGAATAGCTGAGCAGGGCAGGCAAGTAAAATAATTTAAGGCCAAGCATACAAAATTAATGAGGCCATTAAATCCTGGAGACGCTAAAGAGACACACACATGCACACACACACACACATATACACACTCGACGAGCAGGAGTCATGTGTGCGCGAAAGTGTGTGTGTGTGCTTGACAGTCAAAGGACAACTCTTTGTTCAGTTTGTGTTTATGACTCTCGTCCTGAGTCGCTGCTGTGTGCGTGTGTGTCCCCAGTTTGGCGTGTGTGTGTGTCATTTATACACTATGCAAAGCTGAATTTGTCAGCAGGACATCCCCATTTCCCTTACAACACTCGGAATCGCGTTATTCCTTATGCATCAAAAAGTTCTGAATATACATATAAACATTTTTAATTAGCTTGTCATAAAGAAAGTGTTTGCAAATGAAAAATATTTTTATACATACTCTAGGTTTATAATACATACCGGTACAATACTTACCACGTAAAAGCGCAAAAAATGTTATAATTATATTGTAATAATAAA
Source organism: Drosophila yakuba (assembly GCF_016746365.2). Classification (NCBI taxonomy): domain Eukaryota; kingdom Metazoa; phylum Arthropoda; class Insecta; order Diptera; family Drosophilidae; genus Drosophila; species Drosophila yakuba. Next base: position 10,558,541 of record NC_052527.2, on the reverse strand, counting down.
TAGATGAAGATAAATAGCAAACTTTTTGTCCATAGAGCATTTCTCAGTCGTTCAGTGAATTTCCCTAGATCTACTTCTTTCATGCTCCTTATTTAACTTGCGGTCGCTTTTGGTCCTTGGGCACACACACACACACATACACACCCAACGAAACGGCCAGGAAAACAAAACGGTACAAAAATATCGCTCAACATTATGCCCGTGCACCTCAAGCAGCTGTCTCTTTGTTGCTGCTGCTCACATCCATCAGCGGTTGCCGATTGTCCGTCGCCCCTTCGTCGCAGGATCCCCGGAATCGGACCTAAGATGGCCGGGTTTTGGCCTGGCTTGGCTTGGCTTAGCCAGGTCGGAAGCCCGGAGCCCGGAGCCCGAAGCCCCTCGATTGAATGATGTTTTCTGGGCTCCCCAAAAATAAACTGCCGTTTTCAACAATATTTACGGCGCGTTGTCTGTTAGCTTAGGCATATATGAGTGAGAGCGAGTGCTTTGTATTTGCTACGTGTGTGTTGGTTTAGCTTTCTTCTTTGGCCGCGTTTTTTTCGCTTATAAATTTCGCATTGCTGGCTGTGGGGATGGAAATATAACTACGCTACACTCAAATTTACAAGTTCATGGAAAATTTAACATATAAATATTAAACATAAAGTTTTATAGAATTAATTATAGGAAGTGGTTGAATATATCCATTATAACTGATCAAAATATATTATCATTATATTTCAGGGATAATTCTTTTGTTGATTTTAAGGTAAACTAATAGTAAGAAAACAAACTTGTTGAATAGTGTTATTTAATTTTTTCTTTTTTTAATGAGCTGTACAAATGCCTTGCTTATTTCTATACCACAATTTGGCATAGTGTAGGCATGTGTTGGCCAAAGTCGTTAAACACAGAGCGCCCAAAAGAGCAGAAATGTATGCAACATAAAAGTGCGACGAGCACCTGACGATGCCACAATGTCGGAGGCTTCATTAGAGATCACCTGGTGGGAATGGCAAGTGCGGGGTCGAATTGGAGGGGTAGAGAGAGCAGGGCCCACGTTTTGCATTTTTGGTTATTTGCACAGGCGGCACAACGGCACGTATACGTAATAAAGTTGAACAAATAAAATACACTTTCCTTCGGCGCAGAAAAGTTCTAATTTTTTGCCAAATCTCCTCCACCGCCTCTCCATTCGCCTGTTGGCCTGTGTTTTGTTTGGCTTTTGTTGGGCTTCAGTTGCAACCTAAATTTCATTTGAGGCACAAAACTTGTTTAGTTGGCAAACTTTGCGCGTCGTCAATAAGGCTTGGTGGCCATATCCGCAGTTGAGGGGTCCGTAGTCCCGAGTCCGTAGTCCCGAGTCCGGAGCTTTGGGTGGCGGGCGGTTGAGCCCAGACAGTTTGGCATAGCCGCACGCCATGATATAATCTCGCACTGGGCCGCCGTATATATTACGCGCTGCCTAACAACTCCCGCCCACAGCCCCTCCTCACCGGAGGCACCTCAAACCCCCAAATGGAGGTACACGCTTTCGAGAAGAGGCCACTGGGTCGCAGGGTGCATATTGATGGGCATCTCCAATTTGCCATGGCAAATGTCTGACTAAAACTAGTTCACTCCGAACAAGTTCAGGGATTAAGCATGGCGGGAATTCGAAAGGAGAAGCCCTGAAATAGGCAGCTTTGATCTCCGCTGTTTTCTGAAATGGTGAAATGGTGAGTTAAAAAAAAACAGCATTGAAAACTGTTGTAATAACTGTAATTCAATTGGGATATGTAATTCCGGGTTAAAGTAAAAGTTTTGGAATATTATTTTGCAAAATAAAACCCAGCTACGCTTAAAGGGTATTTCTTCAAAATTTTGCCAACTAACAGTGCAATGACTTTCTATGCCCCATTGTTATACCTTGGCTCAGTGGTAAGCTCCAAGGGGTATTCCATATGCCCCATTCACGGGCATGATTTTTGCCTCCCCCGATTAGCCATATCGATTCAAGCCACACTTTTTGCTTGTCCGCGTGTGAGTGAGGTTGGCTTTTCGGTTTGGGTTTGGGTTTGGGTTTGGGTTTGGGTTAGGGGTTGTGGTGTAGGTCTGGTTTGAGGTTGAAATGCATAATTGGCGATTAGACGATTGGCCCTAATATGCCAGAGCGCAGCAGCGAATTACATGGGAAGCGCAGCAGAGCCAGCCGGCTTTGGCTTTGGCTTTAGCCCCATCTTCGGACAGCATTCGAATGGCCAACTAATTGGGTCATGTCATCCCCAGGTGACCTGTGAGAACCACCCCCCACTGCCCCCTCTGTACCTTACCTACCTTTGGCTGAAATCTTGGTGGTAAAAAATAATGACAATGGTTTATGTTTTTCGTTTATATATAGATATATATAATGTTATATATATTTCCTTTTTGCTTTGTTGTTCATTCAGTTGCTTTCATGCATTCAATGCCCGCCTTTTGTCTGCGGGCTATCTTCTCTCTCTCTCTCCCTCCCGCTCTCGACTTTCACCCACTTTCTCTCCCTCCCCTCCCTTCCCCTCGCTTGTTAGCTATGCCGCTCCGTTGATAAGTGTACACATCTATAGACTATATACTATACGTAGGTTTTATATTATACAATACATAATACATAAGTTCAACTTAAATGCTACGGTTTTTTCTTGCTCTTTTTTCCTCTTTTAAGATTACTTTCGGCTGTGTGTGTGTGTGTTCTGTATCTGTGTATGTGTATGTGTATGGGTGTGTGAGCCTACTGTTTGTTGTTGCGAGTCCTTTGAAGACTCCTGCGCTCATTTAGATGCAAAGAAAAAAGTCTTTGGTTTACCTTAAAAATATTATTCTGTTTGTGTTTCCATCTGGTTTTGTTGTCTGCTTAAATTCTAAGTCTTAGCAGATAGGGGCAATTAATATCTTGTGGATACGCTTTAAATCGTTACAAGGACAAACTGACATACATCTACATGTACACGTATCTGGCTATGTGTTTGTGTTGCCTGTGATGTGTTTGTGAGTGTATGTATATGGATATGGATGTGTGTGTGTGTGCACTTTGAGTACAATTTACATATGCTATATTACGTATGCATTCGTCGAATATTTTTCTCTGTCTTCAATTTGAATTTTCTCCGATTGGTTTTCATGTTTGTTTTTTGACTGCCCACAGTATTTATTTTCTTAAATTTCTTTCCACCGAGCTTGCTTTCTGATAGATTTATTGGAAAATTTAAAAGCATGTGGTATTGTTTTTCAACATTTATTTTTTTCAATTTTCGGTAGCAGTAAATAACGTTTGGGGGTAAATTGTATGCAGTAAATGGAACTTCATTTAATTACGATTAAACTTTGCAATTGCAAGTGTGGCATGGGGACAATATATAAATAATTTAAATAAATGCAAATTACAATGGGTGACAAAATCACTTTAGAAACTGGAAATTGGTAGAATTGTTAAATAAACAGTAGACAACATTTTCAATTATTTACTATACAAATAGTATTTTAGAAAGCAAAGGATACGAAATAAACCTCTTCACTGCTACCCCTTTGGTAAGACTTACAGTCTGCCTAAGTTTAACATTATTTCACAGCATCTATCGGGACATAGAATGGTTGCAACAATAGTCGGATCAAGAATTGGATTTCTTTGTCTATGGGTTATCTAATATATACAGTTACCAAGATTTATATAACTTCTTCGGCAGTTTTACCATGCGTATGCATATCATACATGTGAACGTATATTTTACAAATGCTGAGCCACAAGTTGGGATTTTTCGTGTCTGATTTACGATAATAACTCTTGGAGGAAGGGCTTATTGGTTTTGGGTTCCTTTTTCCTTTTTTTTTCTAACCGAACAACGAAGAAATTACACACACACATGCACACACATAGTCACATACATATTCATATATGTGTATATATTCATATTTATAGATTTAGTTACATTCACATGGTTGGTTTTCGGTTTTCCATATATTTTTGGGTTATTTTTTACGTTATGCGGGGAGTTGAGAGTTTGTCATGTTATTCAAAGAAAGAATGCTGTACATATCCTATTTTAAATAAACTTTAATTTACGTTTACAATTAGTTTAGTTTTAGTTTTAGTTTTAGTTTAGTTAGTTGAGTTACTTGCCAAGGAGAGTATACTTTAGTGTAGTGCAGTTGATTTCGTTTTAGCTTTCTCTTTGCTTTGGGCAATTATTATCTTCATTCGCATTATCTTTTTGTCAGACACTATCACAAACAGTTCGCTTGCACAATAATCGCTGCTCGCCTAGGACCCCGGAGCTATCTATCAGTGTTAAACCTAAAAAGAGCTACCTCCTCCCATCTCCTTCGTCGCTACATCTTATTTGCTTTGTTTTTTGTTTTCCTTTCTTTTGTTTTGTTTAGTTTTAGTTGTGTTAAGTTTAGTCAGTTCTTGGTTTGGTTTCCGCCCCGCTCCTTCGCTTACACATCCGTGCCGCATCCTTCCTGGTAACCCTCGTCCGGCGAATTCCGGCTGCTGCTGATCAGGGCCCTTTTCAGCGCCGTCACGGGCGGCAGGACGGGCACTCCGCCCTTCTGCCACACCCGTATCGTCTTGGCGTTGATTGGCTGTCCGTTGGGCAGGATGGAGCAGGAGGAACTGGAGGTGCTGGGATGTGCCGCCTGGCTGGCATGGCCACCGCTAACCGTTGGCATTGGCGTTGGCGTTGGCGACGACCTGGAACTGCCGCCCCCGCCTCCGCCACTCCCATCGTGCAGGCGTGGCAGTGTGCGGCTACTGAAGTGCGGACTGCTCCCGGTGGAGCTGCCCTCCTGTTTCTGGTGGTTCAGCGTGGAGGTCAGCTGCTGCTGGAGCTGCTGCAGTGGATGCATCTGCAGCTGGTGGTTGTGCTGGTGCTCTGCACCCGGCACCAGAGGCAGACCATAATCGTTGGGGTAACCCGATGAGGAGCCGCCCGACAAATTGGTGGTCACCGTCGACGCCGTCGAGGTTCCACCGCCGCCACCCGTCATCATGCCCTGCTGGAGATGAGATCTGGGAAAGGTCTTGCTGAAATAGTCCGTGGCCGCCGTTCGCTCATGGAGGTCATACAGCTGAGTGGAGTCAATGATGGGCGTCTTGTCGGTGTAGCGCTTCATGAACAAGTCATCCGCGGATGTGGCGCCCACTGGAGCACCATGCTCCCACAGACCCGAAGGATACAGGGAGTCGCAGCCGTTGGCGCGACTATACTCCCCACTGCCGCCCACTCCAACACCACTGATGGGTGGTATCTTCAGATCCGCAAACTCGTCGCTCCCGAAACGTTTGGTGTCATTGATGAGATCAGGATTGTTGCCCCCATTGCCGGCCGATCCACTGGGCGAGATGAAACAGGAGGCAGTGGACAGGACACTTCCGTTGTTGTCATAGCCCTGCGTGGAGTACGGAAGATCTGTCAGCCTCGGCGGTTTCTGTACGGGATTCGCACTGCGCTGGTCGTGTCCTCCAAGGGCTACGCCTCCCCTTCCGCTGCTCTTCCGCTCCAGAGTTCCACCCTGCACCACTCCGCCATCGATGATGTTGGCCACCGCTCCATTGGCGATGACCACTCCGCCAATGCTGCCATTTCCCGTGGCAGGCTGGGTCTTGTTGGTGATGGAGTTCTGGTGGTTAACCGATGTTATTACCTCCATGTGATTGGGCGTCTTGCTATCGACATACGGCTGCCGTTTGACCCTAAGGAGCAGGCACATAACAACCCCAAGGGCAAATACAATCAGAGCCACCAGGGCGGCACTCAGACCCACAATTTGGCCACTGCCCAGGGAGGCCATGCCCGCTGCTCGCATGCTCACGTGTAGGGTGAAGTTGGCCTCGGCCATTCCAGCTCGATTCTCGGCCACGCAGTAGAACTCACTGGTGTCCGTCTCCTGGGCGTTGGTCAGCACCAGCTTGGACCGCTTCTCGAATCCACCCTCCACCTGCTCCAGCATGTGTATCCGCTGGTAGGCGGTGAAGGCGGAATTGTTGGCCAGCAGTCGTCCGTTCCAGTACCAGTTTATATTCGCAGCTGGAACCGCTCTCGCTCGACACGTGATCGATGCATTCTCGCCCATGGCCGCCTCCACATAATGCGATATGGGCAACATCTCCGGCCGGCAGGCAAACTCATCCACATGCAGATCCGCAAAGCTGCGATCGATGATCCTTTCGGGTCCACCCGAGCAAACGGGAGCCACCGGATAGGGAATATTCCTTTGCATCAGCCAGAGTTTCGTGTCCCTCAATCGGCAATCGCAGAGCCAGGGATTGTCGTGCAGTTCGATGCCATGAAGTCGACTCAGGGTCTCAATTGTCTTGGGCAGGAGCTCACTCAATTTGTTGCCATTCAAGCGGAGCAACGTGAGTCCTTGGAGGCCACCAAATGCCTGGGCGGAGATGGTCTGAATATCGCAATGCGACAGGTCCAATTTGTGCAGCGATGGTGTGTTCCCAAAGGCCTGGCTCTCGATTTTGTGTATGTGATTGGAGGCCAGGGTGAGTTCGCGCAGTGAGGGTATGTGGCCCAGGGCCAAGCTGGGCACGGTAACCAGCAGATTGTGCGACAGATCCAACTCCACCAGATTGGTCAGTCCCTTGAAGGTCTCGCGCTCGATCTCGCCGATCTTGCAGTTGCGCAGATACAGCTTCTGCAGGTTCAGCAGATTGGCACGGATGAACTGCTCGTTGGAGAGGGTCTGCAGCTTGTTGCCGGACATGTCCAGCACCTGGGTATTGGGATCGATGTGCTCGGGTATCTGGATGAGGTGGCGATCGATGCACTCCACCGTCTGCTTGCCACCCTTCCACTTGCAGGCGCAGACCGTTTGGCAGGTGCTTTGCTGCTGGGCGGGAGGATCCAGGTCGGAGTGGGTGGGCGGAAAGTGCTGGCTGGGGGGCATGTAGCCATCCTCGGTCATCGGCTGGCTGTCCGCTATGGAGTACACCTCGTTCTGTGAGGAGGGCGAGGGCCTGTAGCTACCAGGACCCGATGACGATGCTCCTCCTCCATTGGCATACAGATGCAGCTGATTGTAGCGATTGCCCAGGATCATGCCAGGCAGCAGGGTGAGGAGCAGGAAAACCACTTCTCTGATATGCATTTTCCTGGCTGTTTCTTTAAGTCTTCTAGTTGAGCGTTTTAGGCCAAAGCCCAGTGTTTGTTTGCGATTAGCAATATCATGGGGTTTGCAGAGGTTTCAGTTATGCTCTTATTTTCATCGGTCTTTTTGTAAGTCTTTTTAATTTGTTTATGATATTTTATTTATTTCTCTTAATTAGTTTCTGATTTAAGTTGGTTGATGTGTCCTTTGTTGATATGGAAACTTTTGCAGTTTTATTTTATATGTATTTTGCATTGCTTTTTCGTAACTCAAGGATATGCATTGACCTTTTGCTCTTACTTTCGTGCGATTGTATCCTTCGTTTTTGCGGGCCCCTCTTTTAATTATGATATGGAAACTTCCTTGTGGGTCAAGCGGAAAATTGATTAATTGCCGCCTTGGCTTCACTTGTTGTTGTTGCTGCGCTTTTCGCCAAGATTTTCATGTTTTGCCGTAATTAGCGCTCGGCCAGACCCAATGTTATTTATAGGGCTAGCCCCGCCGCACACACACACACTCGCGCACACACACTGGCACAATGGCACTATGGCACACTGGCACACTCGTTTGGATGATAATCGTTTTTATTTTTCGGCCAACGAAATTCGCATTTCCCTGGCTGTTTTTTTCTATTATTACTTTTCTACGCAATTTTCCTCAGCTATTCGGGATTTTTTCTTTCTTCACGTGCTGCTTATACATGTGTATATGTAATATGTATGTACATTTTCTTATTCTTATTCTTTTTTTTCTTTTTTTTGAATGGTTGGTTTGTTTTGTTGCCTCGGTTAGCACATTTTGCCACGCAAAGCTTTAATTCGCATCGCGTTTTTTCGTCGTTTTCGGTTTCGGTTTCCTTTTCGTTTGCGTTACGAGCGAACCTCGGTCCACGCGAAAGGGGATGATGTTTGAATTGGATTTTTGGAGCGAGGGCGGCGCGATGAGTTGTGATCTAGGCATTGATTGCAATGCCTATTGCCATTGCAATTGCACACTGGCAATTGTTTTCACTGCACAAAATAACGGTGTGTCCTGGCTAGCGGTACTCTCACACACAGACACACACTCCAGCGGCACTCTTACACACACAACGACAGCGACAGCTTCAGCGGGAACGACGCAACCGCTCGGCAGCGTACATCGACTTGAACTGAACTGAGCTTCTTCGATTTCAATCAAAGCCTCCGCAGTCGCTTTGCCACTCGGCCGCAGCCGAAGCCACTTCGGCTGCTCTTCTGCCGCTCGGCTCGCGAGCGGAAAAAACGGAGAAAGCAGGCAGAGAGCATGTTGCGTGTTGCTTGAACCGTTTCGCAACACTCGCATGCAACATGTGGGGACGGCCGAATCGGTTGAAAGGATTATATTACACACGCCTCCGTTGTAAAAATCCTGAATTGGCTTCGCGCAGTATAAACAAGGATTTATGCGGTATAAATAAACATCCGTGGGCCGATCGCATGACATCATTAAGTCGCATTTATCTGGCCCGACGTTTTTTGTTATACTTTATAAATATATTAATTGTAGTATGTATGTATTTATAAGTTTTTAAACTTAAAAAGTATGTAGACCTTAAAAAAAACGTACAAAAGGTGTATTTTGACAGCTGAAGCATAGATAACATTAATTTGCCAGCGTATAGAACACCAATCAGCTTTCGAATTTCTTTATTTTCGCAAAGAACATACCTTTCCGACTAACTAACACCTCCTGTTAATGTTTAACAAAGTTGAGAAGACTGTTTACATCGTTTGAATGTACTTTGGGTGTTCCCAACTCGCCATCCCCGTTCTCTAATCCCATTCATCCAGGCCCCCGCTTCCCCTACACCCCGCACCTACAGTCAATCAGCGATCAACCTACTCAAGCATGAAACACCAACTGAAACACAAAAAAGAAGGCAAATCAAAGCAGAAAGAGGTACAGAGAGAGAAAATTTTGGCAGTTTGCTGATTTTTACTTCATTATAATACCTTAAATACCTTTTTAAATATTATATTTTATAGCTTGATATTTAAGTTTGAATTTATTACCAACTAAATATTAATCAAGGAATTTTAATAATATAATTCATATTATTTACAATATTCGTTCATATAATACCTTGAATTATAACTTTTTAAATATTATATTGTACATATAGGGTTAAATTTAATACCAAATATGTAAATGTTAATTTGGGACACTTAATATGTATTTGTTATCAATTATCAAAGTCCTCAACATGGATAGTTATTACTCCTGCATGACTTACTACATTAAACATTTCTCTCATTTAATTTGTGTTTAACACAACACAATTTTTCTCAGTGCTGAACAACAAAAAGAAGTGCTAAGCTTGCAGCCGGCAAGACGAATGAGTAGCTGAAAACAGGCGACTTCGCTTCGCTTGTCTTTGCTTTGCCAGTCGAGTGCGGCGTAATTTCAGTCTTGACCGAATGAGTCACATCCGCCAGATACGAGATACTGAAGCTAAACTGAATGAATTGGCTTGGCCGGAGCTGGAGAGGGAGCTGGAGCTGCATGGTGTGCAGAAATTTCACAATGTGATGATTTTATGGCCGACTCGTTCATTCAAGATCGGTTTGCATAGTGAAAGAGCTCTCATGTCGACCGATCCGGTCACAAAAAAAAAAAAAACTAGCTCCGCTTCGTTTAATGATGCTCCAGAACCAGAAGCATACTCACACTGGGAATGGGTTTGAAATTGGGAATGAGAAGAAGACTGAGAATGAGAATGAGAAGAGCTCAAACTAATTAGCCCGAGGGGCCAGAAGTTGAGCTTGAAGTGGAGCCAGAAATTGCGTATAAGTTACTTCACCTGCGGAAGACTCGGGGCAGCTACATGATACCTCTCGTGTCTTTTGGCCAGACAGGAAACGCTCTCAGTGTTACCTGTTTCGCCCCCCCACTCCACACCCTTTTCAACCTGTCTCTATTCCATATGAATGAAACTGCAGCCGAGATGTGCCATGCCATGCCATGCCATCCACCAGCTGCCTCCGTCGAGATTCAGGTACAGATTCAGATTGCCTGAGAAGTTTTCGCAGCAAACTTGTTTACAGCCAGCGACCAACAACAGGCATGGCAGATACAAAAACAAAAACCAAAAAAAAAAAAACAAAACAGAACTACTTGCCTTGTTGTTTGTCCTCTTTGGGCCGAGAAAAAACGCGATTGCATATGCTTGTTACACTCCAAGATACATTTTCCGAAGAGATACATTTCCACATTTGCACATTTCCATTTTCCCACCCACTCAACGAAAACAACTGAAAGCTCAACATTGCAGACATTGATTAAGGTCAGTTATGATTGCTGTATTTTCCACTGGTTCGTTCGTTTGTCTAAGCTCCAAAAAGTGAAATCTTCTCTTGCGTGTTTGTGTTTTTTTTTTCATTTTCTCGGTTTTTTGCTGTCGAATTTTCGTTGAATTGTTGGGCAGTCATGCATGAGTATCTCTGAGTTGACTTCAGGTACCCAGAACTAAGCAGATTGGGTTGAAAGTTGGAACTTTATTCGCTTGAATTATCAAGTGGAAAGATCGTCTCATGTTTTGGCATTTTATGTCAAGCATTTTGGCCACGTAGCTCTGGAAGGGAAATAATTTATGTTGTACCTAAACTTGGCTTTATATAGTTGGTTAGGGGTTGTCATGAAAATTAAGGCAACACAAAAAGGAGGTATACAAAACATGTTGCTTAAAACGATTTTACAAGTTAACGACTTCACCTTTTGTAATGCTTTAATTTATGTGTAGCATTTAATAATTGGTTACATTCATGGTTTTTAATATGAAACCTAAAACTGCCTTCAAAGCAAAGCCGTTGTAATAAAATTATTGTTTTCTCCGCATAAAAATATTTGACTTCCTTTTTCCCATCCCCTCCCACCATCGGTTTTGGCCACGCTCGAATTTTGCTTGGGTTGGCGAAAGTAGAACTCGGCCACTATGCAAATGACTTTTGGCCGCAGCGGAAGTTGGCAAGAAAAAAACGCTGATCGGCAGCGAACGATCAAGAGTTTTCGACTGATATTTTTATTCACTTTTGCACCTTTTACGATTTTTTGCTGCACTTCACTGTTGGCTGACTCCCCCGACTTCTGGTGGTTATAAATTTGGTTGACTTTCACGTTTCGCATTTGGTTTTGGCGTCTGAGCGTTTTTCCTGTGCGCAACAATTAGCCGCAGTTAATTGGCCAAAATGCTATTTGCGTTACGCTTTCTGCACTTGTGTCTGCCAAGAAAACTTACCGCTAATCTTTGAGGCGCACAACTTCCGTCTTGTCGGTGGAAAACTGTAAAATTTACAGTGTAGAGTGCGCAATTAAAAATCACAGCAGCCGCCGCAGAAGATGACTTTGAGTTGTCTACCAGCCGCTGGAATTCCGCAAAAGCAAACTTTTGCGTTCATAATGTGAAAAATCACCTGGCCGCGCTCCACGTGGGTGGCGACCTTTGTGTCCGTAAAACTGCGCCTAATTGCCCTTAATTTATTTAACTTCAAGCTGTGCTCAGACTTTGAACCAACAGCACTCCTCACCGATTTCCACTGAGTCAAGGGTTCGCTGCGTGTCCTTTTGGGTCACTTGGGACGTGGCCGGAGTATCGTGGTCTCGGAGTCTCGGGGTTTTGTAGTCTCGGAATCTCCGATTTGAACAAGTGTCCCTCAGTCCGGCGTCCAGTCCCATCGTCATCATCGCCGGGCACTCGGGAGCAAACTGCTTTAAAGGTATTCGCAATTTGTCATGATCTCCGTTACGATTAATGCGAAAATCTGTGGAAAAAGTTATAAATTGTTAAATGTGAACATCATTAATAAGTTTGCTCTGGCTGGGCAGCAGCACTAATTGGTTTTTTATGTTCAGCATTTTGTTTGATAAGTATTTGCTATTATGCGAAAGCAGGAACTTTGGCCACATTAAATTAATGTCTGATGTCTTTGTACAAATTAAATCAGAAGTTAGTGAAACTAACGTAGACACGTTGAATTAAAGCATAGACCAAGTGCAAGCTTTGATGCCAGCAAGTTTGTGCATTAATTAAAACATAAAGCAGAGGCGCAGATAGAGTGCAGTTTTGAATTACCTCTTCCCAATTACTGCACTTTCAGGAGTAATCAATATTCATCTGGTGATGTCTTTATCTGGATGTCTCCGCTTCACCCTTTCAATGTGACATCCCACATTTCAACGTATCCCTCGGCGGGAAAATTACGAACATTGTGGGTGGTGGTCCGTACGTAGGTTAGTAAACGCTCTAATTATTTTCAAACTGTTTTGGATTTAAATGTCTCTCGGGCAAATGCGAAAGCAGCAGCAACGACACTGGAAATCACTTTATCTTCATTTTGGGGCATTAAGCCGCTTACTGCAGTCGCCGCCGTCCGATGTCCTTTTGCTATCTCTCTCTCCGTCTATCCGGCATTTCAGTCGCCTGCAATTATTCAAAGCGCCCCAAATTAGGTAATTGCCCTTTAAAGAATCATTCTAATTATTTATGTTTATGTGTGGCCCGCAGTTGCGTTGCTTCCCCTCTCTTCACCTCACCAACACTCATCGACCCACCGCCCACTTGCGTTGCATATCGCCGGCATTGTCATCGCCTGACCTCCGACCCCAACCCGCCCCCCGCTCCACCCCCTTGCCCTGGCGGGTGCCACGCTTGTTTGCGGCCTTGATTAATGGAGTCGTCCTGCGGCCGTCGCTTGGATCGCTTGGAGCGTCCTGGAAGAACAACAAATGGATAGAGTAGCACGGGCTATCTGGTACTTGGGTAAATCGGATATGTGAGTATTGGCGTATTTGGTAGTTATTTTCCCAGCATTTCCCATAAAGCTAGTCGTAATACGAGTAAGCTTAAGTTACCCATTTTTAGTAATTATACATAGTATTTCGTTTGTAGACAAAATGAAGTAACATCTTTATTTTTCAACAATTATTTAACTTGTTTGGCATTAAGATAACACTCCTGATGAGATACCAGCAATGCCCTTTCGCAGGATACAGGACCCAGCAACTGCGACGATTTCAACAGCAGTTCAACAGGCTTCCTAGGAATACGGGTGCGGACTTTGCTGCTCCGGCTGCTTGGATGCTGGGATGCTGGGATGCTTGGCTTGTTTTGTTTAGATTTATGTCAAATTGTTGGGGTCATGCGCGACGCGATGGGCGGGCGAAGAGGGAAAAGGGGGCAAAAGTTGGGGGAGTGGAAGGCGGATGGGAGAAAGAGGCGATGCCCCTTTCGGGCGCTTTTCAATCAAAACGCGTTTAAGTGGTTTCCAGCTCAGTTTTCGGGTCATGGGCGGCCGAAGAGGCGCCACCATAATTGGCCGAAATTAATTGTTTGTCTAATCAGTTCATTGGATGCGACGGCGGTAACGGCGGCGACTGGTTCGACAGCGGCTTAGAGCCATTGAACGTGGCCCGAAACCGATGCCCATTCGAGATATCGACGGAAAGCAGCTTTTATGGTAATCTCTCTGCGAAAGATGAAATCGATTTGGCGCTTGCCAATTTATGGGGCTAACAGCGAGAGTTGGGTTCCCGGAGCTATCCATCCTTAATTGAAAATCAGTTGTAAATTTATGAGGGGTTAAATGTTGAACACAGACTGCAAAAGGGTTTCAATCAGCGCCTTAAATGCGAGGGCATTTTTTGGCAGCCTTTTTGATAATGAAAACAACATGGCACAATCCAAAAAATGTAAATGTATTCATTAATTCCATATTTGAACTAACAAATTGAAATATGTATATCAAATTGCTCTATTACTAAAATAGCCATAGTTTAGCTCATTAAATTTGGCAACTGTAATTAATATACTTCGCATAATGCCCTATTAACTATTTAGTTTCATAACTTACTTTTAAAGGTGGGTTGCGTTTGTTTGTGATAGCTAGTTAAAAAAAATGTACATCGAACGCACTGAATTATGGCATCATTTAAAAATTGTAAATGCGTCTTTATTACTCAACAAAAAATAAGCAAACATCGTAGTGGTAGTCGATAATTTCATTTTAATTACGATTACGGTGGTCAAACACAAAGGTGAAACGCAAGTTTGGTTCGCTTATCTTGTCAACGACGCATCGACATGTTGAAAAGAGTTTAAAACCAATTAGAAGCCCATTTCTGCTGACAGTTTTCGCACATTTCCATGGCTGTCAATGCTGTACCAAATCCCTTAATCGATGCGATGTCCAGCTTATCCCATTAGGCAATCACAATTTATATGTCTGCGGCAAAATCATTCCCATACCTCGATGTGTCATCATTAATTACTTGAACGGAAGTTACATTCCATCCGTTCGCTTCGTTTCAGTCGCTCATTCATTCATTCATTCGTTCATTCGCTACGTTTATTCATTCCATTCGCTCGGGCCTTTTAATTTTCTATGATTTATGCGTAATTTGCTCTCGATGCGAACCAAACCGAACCGAACTGAACTGAACTGAACTGAACAGAACCTGCTGTCCATTTAACTTCCCCAACTTCCCCACGGGGAATGCCGCAAAAGCGGAGACATGTGCACCTGTGTTGGCCACATCCTGTGCGAGGGCTACATCAAATAAACTTGGCTAAAATAAAGGAAAAGGTAGCAGAAATACATCAGAACATACACTTTGCTAGCTGGCTGGAGCGCTCTTCCAGATGCGTCGATATGCGAATACCGCTTCATTAATAAATTCAGTTCGAAAATGTAAAGCTAGTTAAATTATATTAAATGTTATATAAAGTGTTTCATTTTGGTATAAGTAGTTATCAAAATGAAATAAAATAATATATAATAAAGTATGCAATAAATAATTAATTATATTCGCAGCAGGTGTGTTTGTAGAACTAAAGAATAGTTTCAGGGATGTTACATATTTGGTATATTTGCTACGTAATAATTTTAACGAGTAATGGTTTACTTTAATAATTCCTTCCTTCTTTCTTAAGTGCTATCATACCCCGCTGACAGTGCTACCGAAATTCTGGTTTAACTAGACTCGCCTCCACTCGTGGAGACCGAGACCGTCGAGCCTCGAGGCGAGAACGCAGCGGGAGAATGGCCGACGACCAGGACTCAGACCCGGATCTGGTCCCTGGCCCCTGGTTCCCAGTTTCTGGTCGCTGGTTCCCTGGTCCCTCAGGTCAAGACACCTGAGAGCTCTGTAAGCTCTGCCTCCACACACTGCGTATTTAAAGCGTCCAGTGGCAGGGCGGTGACCAAATATTGGGACTGCGATTGCGAGTGCGACTGGGAACCCAGACTTTGGCTCAGTCGGCTATTAAATGTCAATGGACTTCTGCATGAATGAGTTGTGCGACTTCTGCTCGTTGGTGCGTCTGGGACTGTTTCTGTGTTCTGTTTTCGGTTTTCGGTTCCACTTGGAATTTTGGTCCGTCTTTTGAGGGCTTTCAATGGGCATAGCACAGCACAGCAGAGCACTCACACATAGTTTCATTTAAATTTCAATTGCCAGAAATAAATATCCCCCTCGATGCTGGTGCTGGTGCCACCTACGGTCTCATAAACTTGGGCATATTCTTATTTATAGAACTTATTGAAATCTGGTGGCCAGGAGCTGGATGCTTCTATCGACTGTCGAGGCTAGCGCAATTGCCTTTCCTCATAATTAAAATGTAAAGGCGCAAGTTGAATTCCACCTACGTGTCCGCGGGCCAGGAAAAGTCGGCAGTCAGGGGGGGGGCATTACTTCCAAGAAGTCCAAGGAGCCCACAGCAGGGTGGCCAAATGGCAAAGATGAAACCTTAAACCCCAGACTCATTATGTAATTCAGGCGGCGCATTTCCGAGCTTATCGCAGCTATTTTGAAACGCCAGCGAGGAGACCGTGATGAGATGCCACTTAAGATTTGATGATCGAAGAGATCCAAAATGAAATTAGCAAGTTAAACTACTAAAATGAATATGCGAGGCTCTAGCACCCTTTTTTTTTACAATTTTTTACAACATACCTGAACGCACAGAATAGAGAATTTCCATATCTTTCAAGACGCAACATAAATATCTATTCACAGTCGCTTGAACGCGCAATCACAGCTTGTGTGTCGTGATGAATGGAAAATTCTGACTGAAAGTAATGCCATTTCTAATCTATTAGCCCATAATCGCTCGTGACACGCTTTCATCTCCACTTTCTACCTTCTGCTGCTGCTTTCTGGGGAGCTGCCGTGCTCCCCGACCATTTAGTGGCTGCATTAAATCTTCAACTAAATATTAAACGATGTCTCACATTCCATTCCCTGCCAGGGGGATTCTGGCCCACATCGACATAATAAAAGGTCGTGGCTTCAGTTTTATGCCACTTACTGTTCAGCCGAGTTGGTGGGTGGTTGTATTGTGGTGCTTGAGATTTTGAAGGCTTGTCGAGTAATAAACGGGTAACCTCCCTTAATCCCGCCAGCACAGTTGGAAATATTTTTCATTAGCATTAAGAGGCAATAGAAGCCAGGAAAAAAGTGTATAGCATAATCGAGGTGGGGAGGTTGAAGTAGCAGTAGTAGTTGAGCTTGCCGCACATTTCCACGTGTCTGGCTGGTAAATCTTGGGGCTTGGGTTGATAAGGTTTTCCTTCGCTTTCCCATCCAAAGTCTTATCTGCGACGGCTAACTGCTTGAGCGCATAAGTTTTCCTCGCCGCGTGTGTCGTTCTATTGGTCCTCATCCACCTCCTCACCAACCACCAACCCCCAACCCACTTTTGGCCTTTATGGCTACGTGTTTGGCAAACGGAAGTGGCCAGAATAGACGTATATATGTGCGATAATGTATATAAACACACACATTTCCGTGGGCTTTGTGATTTATATACCGCCGCTTAATGCTCTAACGACGCCCATTAGAAACAATTGCGAGAAGTTTTAATTAAACATCGTCCCCCATTTGCTGCCAGATCTCAGTTTTCACTTATTCGCGGATATGACGTTTTTAGCAATTCTCGGGGATTTCCATAAACGCTGCCCGCTCGACCAGATCTTGGAGAATTAGTGGTAATTACACTTTTCACGCTCCAATTGCTCATTTCCGTTCGCAGCGAATATTATTTACTTTCCGTTTTGGGCGAGAAATTACAAATATTCGGATTACAATGTACGCGGCTCTAATTGCTAAGGTCTAGCGTCTAGACTCTAGACTCTAGACTCTAGGCCTAGCATCCTAGTCAGGCGGAACGCAGTGAGCTTCTTGCGAAAGTTGCTTAATTGACAGGGCAGCCAGCTTTGAGTGTCTTACTTTTACTGAATGAATAAGTGCCGCCCAAAATGATTCATTTGGATCGTTTCTAGTTAGTTTGAAATCTCAGTTCATGCTCCATTGCAGCTTATTAGACTGAAACCAGATTTCCTAGTTCCTGGTTTTGAAGCAAGAGCCATGAATCCTGTGTTACCAAATAAATATTTATATAAGTTACACAGATACTTTAATTCTAATTAGCTTGTTCTGAGGGTCATTGGAACTTTACACCAAATGTTTAAGTACCATTTATACAACAACTAATACCCTATGCTGCTGATTAGCTGATCTCGATCCTTGACTTTCGCACACACTTTGACCGCGCTCAAATCCTTAAGCCCCAAACTGCAACTGTTTGTGACAACTTTGCCAAGTAAACTCGAAGCGAGTTCGCTTGTAGAGTGCAAGCAACAATATGGCAAACATATTATGGCCATTTGTACTGGAGTGCATAACACAGAGTGTGCAACACCCACAACATCGGGGTGGCAAGGAGGCAAGAGCTTTCCCCTGGCTAACTGTGACAATCAAGTGAGGGGAAATAAACTCCGCTGGGCAAGGATAACAAGAGCTCCAGCACCTCGCTGGCCATCTCCTTGCCTCTGTTTAAGCTGCCGCGATACTTTTGACTTCCTGCGGCAAAAACACAGGACAGCAAAAACAAGAACATGGAGTAGGCTTAGGCTTCCAACTGTGAAAATGTTCACTCCAGGCTCCCTCGGATTTGGGTTTGCTGTAGTATGGTGTGGAAAACTAGTGGAAAAGCGGACTGTGGAAGAGCGGACTGTGGAAAAGCGGACAGTGGAAGAGCGGACAGTGGAAGGCGGAACCCCATACGCCGCACTAAATTGCGGCTTTCGCAGTCCAACAATGAGATACTTCAGAAAGAATTAGTTGCACTAAAAATAGCAAAAGTCTCCCCCCAGACTCTCGGCCAGACTTTCACTCTCCATTTCCCTGCAAACTCGCCCTTCTTCCCATGCCACATTTTTCATCTGGTTTTTGGGCACAGCAGGCGACTCATGGGTTAAGGCCCCAGCTTGAAAATAAGCAAAAAATATAAGGACTTAGAAGCCGGGAGTCAAGAGCAAGCGGATCCGGAAACGACGACTGTTCTAGCGGTTTTTTGGCTGGACACTTTATTCTCGGCGGCTCCCTTTCCTATTTTACTATTTTTTTTTTGGTTTTTGCTCTCCAACACCCTCATAACTGGTGGTAATGCAATTTTCAAGGCAAAGCGGACTTTGCCACTTTAAACTTTAAATATTTATGCTCATATTCGAGGGCTTTCCACTACTCATCTGTAGTGGGTATTTAAGAAAGTTTTAAATGCGCTAATATCTACTTAATGTGCTGGGAAATGTGCTGATTAATGATGTGATCTTGTCATACAGATAACTTTACTTTACAAATTTTGAAATGAGGATTGCTAAGACTCATTTAGATAAATAATTACTAATAAATGTATAAGATATCTATGAACAAATTGTATTTTTAAAATCCTTATTCTCAACCATCCAAGTTTAAGGTTGTCTATATATCGATTCATTTTTAAAGAATTTCCGAAAGTCTTAAGAATAGTAAATGTATTGACTGTGAAGTTCAAAAACCACATTTTCCAACTATCGTTGCTGTTGCTTTCCATCTTCTTCAGACCATGAAGTCACATTAGAATAAAGGCAGCGTTTTTCCGCTTGTGACCTCCGCTCACCGCCCCCACTTCGTTGACCCCCTCCCCTCCCGTCACGCCCATCCCCGCCCCTTGACCCCTTTTTGGTTGCCATTCTACAACTGGAAGTTGCAGTTGCCGCAATTTCTGTTTCTTTATTTTCCGCTCTTTATCTCTCCGTCTCTCCATCCCTACTTCCGCTTCTTCCTCTTCTCGGGTGCTTCCTCTTGTTTTGCCTGTTTGAAGGCCAATTTGGTTGCTGTTGCCAAAGTTGTTACTTCGGTTAGTGTTGTTATCTAACATGTTTAATTCAAGGCGCATCGCTCCAAATTAAAGCGAAGTTGTCAGGCATGACGATCGCCAAGTTGGCGCGGGGAGCGGGGGGTTGCATTTAGACGTACATGGGTGGTGGGTGGCAAAATGGGGGGATGGGGCGAAGGGGGTCAGTCGCACACGGCAAATTTAGCGTTAAATTTTACTTCATCTTCGTTAGCTTTTTCTTTACTTTTCGGTTGTTGTGATTGCCGTTTGAAGAAATAACTGTGATTACACTCTAGATCTTCTACACTGTGAAAAACTTCAGATGTTGTAAAGTGATTAGGTATTCTAACTTAAAGTATTTGTAAATAATAACGATACGCAATTAATATTGATAAAGTGCTGTCTTTATTTGATGTCCAAATGTGTTATTTGAAAATATATATAAAATAATTATGAAGGGAAAGTGATATAGTTTGATATAGTATGATAATATACCAAAAGCTAAACTCTATTTCTGGTTAGATTATTCATTAAGCCTATTTAAGATTTTAAATAATCAATTATAATCATTTAAAGTCAATTGTTTTGGAGGAGTTTAATCTGAAAAGAAACGTCTTTCAAGATATTTTCTGAAAAGAAACGTCATTCAAGATTTATGTAAAACATATTATGTTTTCAGTGTACCAGCTTTCTTCATTCTCCATCCTCAAGCGCTTTTCCTCTTCTTCGCTCTGTTTCACTGGGAAATTGTCGATGTCATTGCATTTGTTGTCATTCGACTTCTGCTTACATAAAGCATTTCGCTTTGATTGCCGTAAAGTGATACAACATAATTATAAGGCCAGACCGAGAGCAACTGAAGCCAAACCCTAAAACCAACGAAACTGAACCAATCCAAACCGAACCCGAACCCAAACCCAAACCTAAACTGGAAATCGGACCATAACCCTTTTTATTGCAAATGAGCAAAAGCAAACAAATAAACTGAAAATGTTGATAAGACCAATCTGGATGGAAATTAGGCGAACTGACAGCCATTCAGTGACCAAACTATGATGCAAAATATAGACATGAAAACGCTCCATTGAACACATACTCAAGTAATCGTGTAATAAGTATTAAATAACGCCAATTCCTAGTAAAATAATAAAAAATTAAAATATAAATTAAGAAAATTAGGAAAATGAATTCTCAAAGTATGTTGAATAATACGAAATTCATTTTCCCATTCTAGTTAGCATACGTTAGTCGAGGAGCACTCATTCCACTTCGGATCCTAGGGTATCGAGAACTTTAAAGCCACTTTCCCCTATAAAACGTAAAATCTGTTTAGGCCAGTTGGTGGCACTGTGTGTGTGTGTGTGTGCGATGGATGTTGCGTCTGTGAGTGTGACAACCATTGTTGACAGACACAATCAAGCAATCAGAACCTAAAAACTTTATCCCATTCATAGAGGGTCGTAAGTGTGCGTGTGACATTGTCTGTATATGTGTGTGTGTGTGTGCAGGGTATGGAGTGTGTCTACCCTCTAGGCATAATCAAACACTGAAGGCTCTCGTACTAATGCAGTTAACAAACTTGCGGTAACACAACCCCCACGCCCAATCACACACACACTTGCACACACACACACACACATGCACACGCACAGCAGTGGGTAGCATGCGTGTGAAAGTCTTAAGTGCTCCAAACACACTCACCCACACACTCTCAATGATGATGATGTATTGTGTGAGATGCGAATGTGATTAAATTTCCATAGCAGCTCGTCTTTCATGCCAATTTTCCATTAGTCCTCACAGCTTCTATGCGTGTGGAAATCTACCTCCCCCCGCCCCTTTCAATACACACACATATGCACACACTTAAAAGCACATCAGGGCGATGGCGAGGGGTGGAAAGGGGGCGGGCATATGCTTATATGTATGCTGCCGTCTGATGTTTGCTGTGCCGCGTCAAAAAGTGATGATGAATAGTTTGTTTGATGTTACTTTGACCATTCCCATGATCAGCACAAAATATACTCCACATGTGTGTTACTGTGTGTGTTAGTCTGTGTGTTAGTATGGGTGTTAGTATGTGTGTGTGTGTGTGTGGGGCAGATGAATGGGTAAGTTGGCCAAAGGGTTAGATTGGGAAATAGGCTAGTTAGCACTGTGCTTTAAGGAAACGCCAAGGGTGGCCGAGATGACTTGAAATGATTTCGGCCCAATTTATGATAAGCCAGCAATGACAGGCAAAACTTTAGGCCCTCATATACATAACTCGACTTTTGGGCTGTAAGTGAGCGAACGTGCTGTAATTAAGCCAGATGGGATGGCAAGAACATTACCTTCGCTTTAAGAGCTTTCATAGGAGTAACTTTTCATGATAAATTGAAAAATAAAAATTTGATTTGCTGAAATATTTTATATTTAGAAGAGTGGCTAACTTCCTTTACTAACTCATTCTGTATCCACTGCATTCGAGTATATTACTTGTACAATGTGAAATTTTAAATAATGAAAATGAATAATAAACTTTCTTATTTGCAATCTGCGCTAACTTCTTTGAGATTTCATTAAAACAATAAATAAACCCACTAAACGCATTTGTTTTTATGAAAATAGAAAACTGAAATATGAGTAAACTTGATTTATTTTTAACTCTTGCACGCGATTAGATCTCTCTGTAAATTTGCGTAATTTATTAATGGGCACTTAAGCTGTTCTTTCAGCGATATCCCATTAATTGATAGCAATCTAATCGTGAACGCTTCCCAAAGTGCCACAGCTCCAAATTCCTTTGGGGTATTTGGGCCAAGAGCCCTCGGCACTTAACCAACCAAGAGTTAAAGCCAAACCCAGACCTCACCCAACCCAATCCAATCCATTGATCCTCCCGAGGTCCTCGCCCCCTCTACCACCCCTCTACCACCCCTCTACCGCGCGGAATGCGAGCTCCTCGAAACAATTAAATGCTTAGCTCGACAAAAGTCTGCGGTTCGCATTAAATCATCAGTCTGCAGTTGACTCCGGCTCTCTGGCGCTGCACCGAGCTCCTCATTTTCCTCATTTCCCTCATTTGCCCCGCATCAGCTGAATAATTTACATAAGCAGCGACCACGAACTGCAGCTCCCTCCCATTCCAAAGGATCCAAAGGATCTACATCGCCGCTGCTGGCGACAAAAGAGGATGCCAAATTAAAGCCAAAAACCCATGCAGGCAAATCCCTCAACCAGACCTCAGCCGAAAATAAAAACAACAAATAATCCTGCTGCTTCCCCTTGGCAATCTTTTTTACCCATTGTTTTTTTTCTTCCACGGTATTCGAAGTTAAAAAAAACCAAGTACCAAGTCTAGTTCAAGAATGATAATAAGCATATAAGTTTTAGAAATGTTTCAATAATAGCACAAGTAAAAACTATTACAAGTTCAGAAAATCGTTTTTTTATATTTTCAATGAATTTATAGCCATCAATGAAGTTAAGAACATATTTTAACGCCATAACAAACAAATGGCTCACAAACAAATTAATTTTTCTGAATTAGGTATCGCATAGTCGCCATATTGTGATAATTTTGTGGATTTTCTTCAATGTTTTTCCAGCGTTTTTTTAGGTTTTGTTTTTTTGCTCAGAGGTTTTATTTGGATTTTCGTGCATTCACTTGCGGAATTTTCGTGCTGTTGACTCGGCAACGCATATGAATGTATGTCCCCTCCCAGCCCCAAGCCCCAAGCCCCATATAGAATAACTCCTCGCCGCCCCCCTTTTTTTGCATTTGGGGAGTGTGCATATGTGTTGGCGCATACATAAACAATGCCACCAACAACGGACAGAACAACCAACGGAACGACCGGGCACCCAACGCAGGCATAACAATGACAAAAGAACGCATTTCTCCCCATCCGACCCATTAGATACCCCTTCCATGGGAACGCACACCCCGCCCATGGCTGCTCCCTGTTCCTGTTTCTGGTCCTGGCTGGTTTATTATGCAAAAGTTATGCAAAGATAAGCAAAACTATGAGCAACGACAGCAGCTCAGTGGCCAAAAAATTGTAAACGTACCCCAGCCTCGGTCAGATCACATGGAAAAATAATTTCGAACTTCCTCATAATTATTTATCTGACAAATAAATTTAGTTTATAAAACATTTTGATATTAATATTTACAGATTACAAATTTGTGACTTATTTCTTAAGCTAATATGTATAAAACACATTTTTGAATAGCTGTTTCAATCAGTTTATCTAGCATTAGTTTAATCATGTGGTGATTAGTTACAGCTTTAAAAAGCAGTTTAAACACAATTTTTTTTAGTGCAATTTTCGCTACAAAAAGTCGAAAGGGTTCGGGTTCCAGTTTCTTTCGATTTGATTTTTTTTGGTGTTTCTGTTGATGCGGTGGGAAGTCGGGCAGCTGTTATGGGACACCCACCAAGTCATTCAAGTTAATTGTGCGGCCAAATGCAAAAATCAACTTTTTTACAAGTTCAACGGCAGAGGCGTAGTTCGGTCTGAAACTGTGAGTGGGGGGAGTGGGTGTAGGGGGAACTTTGGGTTTATGGGGGCTCGTCGGCACCTCGTGAACGAAATGGACACTTAAACTCTAATCGAAAAACTTTTCCCCATATACAAGTCACTTTAAAATGCGCTTAATTTGATCAGCGTGCGGCGATTGTCGGCGGCGAAAGAGACTTTTGCTTCTCTCAAATCTCATTTCTCTTCTCAGTTGTTATCCAGTTACCTCAGTTTCCCAGGATCCATTCCGGATTTTCCCTTTCTCCCATTTTCCCCGCGCAGATTACCATAATGAGCTCTGCGATGGGCACAATTGTTATAAACTTGTTACTGCCATTCGACTACAATTTGTTGGCGTTCTTTTTCCTTACTCATTCATTACTTTATTCTAGCTGTGAGCATTTTTGAAATTGGTTATAGAATTGTCCGGCCTGCAAACACATGAAATGATGCGGAAATGGCGATAAAATTTGGGGAAAGTCCTCCAATGCGGACGATTAGACTTTTGAAAGGGGGACCTCTTTTGTGAGATATTATCAGAGTTGCGATCTCTATAATGGTTCTTATCTGTATTCAAGTTAAGATCTGTTTAGTGGACAGAACCAATTCTTTATTTCGCTGCCACTTTTATCGATACATTTAAAGGTAAAATGTATAATTAGATATTATTTAATAAATAGTATATGAGCTAGATTATAGCTAAGCTGTAAACTGCGCACTCAATCCATTATAATTATATATTTGTGTAAAACCCTTTGTCAAATGCATTGACGTTGGAGAGCATCTTTAGTTCGCTGTGTCAGCCAGTGAAACAAATACCCGACTGTCTGTGACAACATCAAGTGTGCATTTGGTGAGTGTGGTGTGATTTTTTCCGTTTCAGTTTGCGTTTGCGTTCGCCCGTGGAGTGAGTCAAGTGCACACTTTTGGTCCACTCTGCTCTCAGCCACACCCACTCACATATCGCCGGTCGTATGACAGCATTCTGTGGTAGCAGTTGCCACTCGACGCGGTCTGCATTCAGCTGCCCCAAAACAGCCTCGACTCGCTCAATTGAAAAATTAAGCAGCCACTTGGTCAAAATGCCGTTTCAATGGGCTCTCGTTCCCGTCAAAAGGCGGGGTTTGGGTTAATACCAAAATCCGCACTCGGATCCCAGGCCCATCCCCAATCGCTATGGCTCATCCTGACTGGAAGTCAGGAAACCAACCAGCCTGCTCTCCTTGCCGCCTTTAATTGTCGACATCTGGGCCTGACATGTAAATGCAAAAGGGTCTTCATCGAGCAGGATGCCAACCACTACAGGCTCCACTTCTTTTCAGTGCTGACTAATCATTTTTTCAAAAAGAAGCTGGAATTAATAGGACAAATAAAAGGATAAAAATAAAAGGATAAAGGCTACTCTCAGTATTATTTAGTTAGACTGCACTGGTGTTTGCAACAAATTCTTGCAATATTTTATATTAATGATTTTTAAACACCCTTAGGATCATTTGGATTAAATGCTTACACAATTGATAGATGACAGCTTAACTAAGGAATAATTTGTATTTAAAGAATTTAAATTTATATATAATATTAAAAAATGAATCACCATTTGGCTATAATACAGCTGAGTTGATAGTCCTGCTGAGCTCCCCTCTTTTGGTTGATGGAGCATACTCGTTTGGCACTTATTACATTGGCATCTGCGTATGGTTTTGGCGTTTATTGATGCAAATTTTGTCCCTTTCCCGATCTTCTGGCCGGGAGACCAGTCGGTGGGTACATGGCCACCTCATTGACGTCTAACGTCGAACACAAGTGCGTCGCGCGCTGATTAGGGTTGCCTCTTAAACTGTCTTTTTGGCCTCCATCCTCTTTCACGACCCTAGTCTTGTACATGTCATTCCGTTGTCAAAAAAATAGAAGGGGGGTAAAAAATTCGCTGGCAAACCTTTTTACTCCTCCTTTTTATTGCCTTCATCGGAGGACTTTATCCAACGGTTACCCATTTTTAATCGCCTTATTGTTGTGCGCATCTTTTGAATTTCGCATTCCCCATGATTGAGTTGACATTAATGGGCACTTGGAGGTGTCAGCGAATGGCAGCAATTGGCAAACAGTCGGCATCATTTGGCATTCTAAATGGTTCTTCTACCCGTGAAATTATTAATAAAAAATAAATCAAGCTTTGTTAGCCAAGAGCGAAATGTACAACGGCCTTATGCCATATGATTGATATGGAATACTGAATCACAATGATACATTAAAACAAACAAATTTTTTCTAAAATAGATAATCAAGTTAAATCTCTTCTTAAAAATCCTCAATAAAGCGCGTCGACATCAAAGAAATATATCCACGACTCTTACTAAAATCTGCATAAGATTTGTGGACTTTTCAAGGCATGTAAGACTTTAGTTGTGCTTTCTTTTCCTCGAGCGGAGCCAGCATCAAGCTCATAATTATGTGGGAGTTCCTGATCCGTGTCTATCCTGGTCTCTCCCAGGTTTCCAGCTGAAGCCCACTCGTCATCAGCATCATCAGCATCGTGGCAGTGGGCGTCCGCTGGCATTCCTCGTTCCTGTGATCTACTTGGCAAGATTTTCAGCAACTGACATTGCCTGGGATCCAACGGAGTGTGGGCGAACCTGGGGCATACCTTTTGCGAACATTGCTTTCGCAATGTGTATATAGCTCTTTTCTTTTCAGTACCCTGTAGCTGTAATGACATAGGGTATAATATACAATGGTGATTGCAGTTAACAAGAGGTTTTCCCAGTCAAATCAGTTTACCCTTCTGTTTCTTACCCTTTTGAATGCTTATACTGCTTCAGATGCACTTTCTGCTATCCGCAGCTGAGCTATCAATGCCAAAACTATTGCATTCATTTATTCATGGCACCTGAAAATCGATATAAATCTCAGTGTGGGGTATCCTAAGTTCGGGCTCTTGTTGCACATTTGTTCCATATTTTTTGCTTGGTTTTTCGGCTTGTTGTCACTCCTCGGCCGCGCCTTTGCTGCATCCACATCCACATTCACTGCAGTATTGCAGTACTGCATATCCGAGGCTGAGTGCAGTCGTCGCCGTTGCTCCATTGCCATTCCGTTTGCTGTCGCTTTATTTTTATTTAATTAACTTCATTGGATTGCCATGTCAGGCAACAAGGAGCGGTGGCTGGGGCGATGGGACGATGGGGAGGGCTGAACTGCAAGGCAGTCGGTCGTCAGGTAGGTGGGCAAACCTGCTTGCATCTCCGGGCCTGCCCACATGCAAAAGCCCTGGCATCTGCTGCTCCGACTGTCGTTGTCATTTTCAGCACCTTGACAATGACTTATTGTCGCCAGCCAGCAAAGGAGGAGATGGATGGAGGAGTAGAAGGGCATACAGGAGGCATCCAGGACTCGCTGCATGCGGAGACAGAGCTCATCTCCAGTTCATTGGCAATTCTTTGGCCAAAGTGGCCTTTCTTGTCTGGCGTGGGCACAGCTCCTCGTGGCCTCGAAACATCTGCACAGAAAGAAATATCTCTTATGTGCTATACTTTGTAATACCCTAATTTTCCACAAGACAAATCCTGTATTAAAAGCTGAGATCTTTAATAAGTTGTAGAGTAAATGTTTGTTGTTAGTTCATTGCTATTAACTTAAAGACTCAATTAGTGTGCTTCTTAAGTTTTTTCGATATCCAAATTATTTGCAGTGCGATCTCAAACTATTTGAGCCCTGCGCGGATATAAATCAATTTATTGCGCTCAACTTGAATCCGAAATTCGAGGGGTAGTCAATCGAAGGTTGCCCATCGTGGAGTCGATACAATCTGCATTTTTTGGGGTCAGTCAGGCACATCCTTTGCCTCGAGCCTGCCGAGGATGCCGGAATGCACATCCTGCGGCGATTTTATTCATGACGCTGCAACCAGTTAAGTGTATCCCTGGGAGCAGTAATTATAATAACCCATCCGAACTTCCCAACTCTCGCAGAGCCACATCCCCAGCCACATCCCGGCCAAAAACTGAGACGGTCTTAGTCTCCATTTCGGTTTCAGTTGCTTCTATTTCGCACAGAGCACAGAGCACAAGGCACAGAGCCCAGTTGAGCTCACAATGAAAACCGCAAAGTCATCTCCGGTTTATTTACTGGCTAGCAGAAAATAAACCAAAAGCGAAGATGAGACCAAAGGAATCAACAAAGAACAAAAAGGGCAAACCAGCGAGTTTGGGCCAAAGTTAATGCAAATGTATGGATACCCTCGGGATGAACGTACAAAAACATCACATTTATAAGACATCTAACATCATAAGTGAGCAGATTGTATTGTAGTATTGTGTATTCATAAACTGCAGTTAGCTTTAGGGCTTGTTTATATTGAAAAGCCACTGTCCTTAAAAGAATTGAGACATTAAATCTATATTTAAAAGTATTACTTAGTTTACTAGTTTTCAAGTCAAAAAGCAGTACTGGGAAGGGATTGATGACAGAATAATTTACATAAAATAGGAAATTATTGTTTTGTATTTTATCAAGCTTATCGTATTACTTCTTCATTTTAAGAATAAGCTTTTGTTTTGACCAACACATGGCAATAATGTTCATGCTCCTCGCATAGAGTAAACATAAATAAATGAAGCCGCATGAATTTTCAGCTGGCAAAAGGCTCTTCTCCGTTCTCCGTTCTCCGTTGGCAATGAGCAATGAGCAAAAAACGAAAGCCCAGTCAAGCCGGGAATCCCCCCATCCACTAGCTCCCCACCTTGGGCGATACATCGAATTTAATTTCCTGCCAAAATCGACAGAGACCAAAACATTTCTGCCTTGTCGTTGCGGTGTGCGGCTCAGTCGAGCGTTAAGAATTCGCTCGGTTACTAAAACTTAATTTTGCGGCTTGCATTTCAGGGAATCTTGCTGGCCGATGAATGAAATTTCACACAATTAGCTGCCCCGATCCCAGAGCCCAGATCCCGTATCCCAGATCGCAGATCCCATCCTGAGGCGGAGGCCCAACAACTGACGACCGGCACGTGATCGGGCCAGAAAAAAAGAGATTCGGCCAGAAAAAATGCTGCTTTTTCAGGCAACAGTTGCCGGCCAAGTTTGCAGTCAGCATGTGGCACTTTCGGCCCGAGTCCCAATCATATTTCAGTGCCAACTGGCGCGAAACTTATTAGACGGCTTCTTCCCACTTTCGCATCGATCCGGGCTTGGTTATTTTATTTTTGCCCCTCAAGGTCTCTATCCTTTCAAAGCCGACTTCTTTAGCACCCATTGGAGGCGAGCTAAATATAACATTTTTTTTGCCAGAAGAAAATCAGTTTACACATTATAAAAACCATTTAAAATCGCCTTACAATAGCAAAAACGCGTATAATATTTTGAAATTACTTATTATTACAGGCAATAAAACTACGAATAAGGTATCTTGTGGTCTAATAATATGTTTTCATATACCAAAGGCTGCCTACTGGAAATATTGTTTGCTAGAAAAGCAGTCTGGTCGCAAAAAATGCGATCATAAAAACAAATGGCAAGTGATTGGAAGTTTTTGACGCAACATGTGCAATTAATAGACTTCCCATATCCCATATCCCATATGAACTATACAACAGGATGTGGCTCTCGTTGATTTCTGGTTGAAAATGATGAATGCCTCGTAAATCGCCAAGGCTGTGCGAACTGAAGGTGTCTATTGTATTATTAACGTCTGCATTGCAAAGCTTCGAGCTATACTGCTGTAATCCAGCCCTGCTGCCATCGCAGTTGAGATCCATAAAATGGGCTTTCCATGGTTTTTCGCCCCCATCCCGTGGAGAAGTGTCACACATGTCCTTGTGCGGCTTTGACTTTGGCCCCAGCCGAAAATAGCCAACTGAGGGTCGCCTGCCATGGCGCATATGTTGTTGTCTTCGTACTTCCTCTTGTTGTTGTTGCTGCTGTTGTTGTTGTTGTTGTTGTAGCTGTTATTGTTGTTGTTGTTGCAGCGAGTGTGTTGCCCACCAAGTGTGTCACTGTCACACACTTGACGATTTTTCGGGACGGCAATAGGCACTACAGCAGATGCCGGACGAGCTGATGGCCCAGAGTCGCAGTTGGTAGTACCCTGCAGAGCGTTTTACTAAGGGTATATTGTTGGGGTAGAGGCAAGGTAACATAAGCAATCATTAAATATCAAAGTCTGATAACATATTGAATTTTTGTTAACTTATACGGGGTCAACGCTTTAAGCTTGATTATATTTTTAATACATTTGAAGTGATGCTTCCTTCAATGGAGCACACTCGAAATGTGATGGGACACAAGAGTAGCACATAGATGGAACCTCTGTTCTCTGGCGCTGCTCAAGTGTTTGTTATATCTGGCCAAAGTCTCCGTGTCCGTGTCCATAGTACTATGGTACATCCTCGTGTCCTGCTCCATGTGGACGTTTGCTATACGCCTCCACCGGCAAGGACACTCTGGTTCTGTGGGTGGTTGGGTGGATTAACTAGTCTGGTACAAGGGGCCACCTGCAACTGCGTTCACGCAAATAGAAAAGATACTCAAGGCACTCGTTTGGCGGGGAGAGGGGGAGGTGGGGGTGGTTGGGAAAAACTGTTACGTGATGAGTGCGCATCATGCGGGTCCTGGGACCACAACGGGCGAGGAGGGGCAATGGCGGTGTGGCAACCACTGGGAAAATCAGGCATCAATGGGCGTTTAAGCCAGCTCGCTTGATGTCCGCAATGAGATTTAAATAGAATCAAATTAGTCTGGAATTTGCCCACTATCACTTGCCGTCGGCAGCGCCATACAACCACACGAACACCCAGCCACCCAACTCCAGGCGGTCAGCCAGCACCACCCCCCTCGCCCACAACTGGGGCCACCCATCCACCCATCCACCCACCCAACCATCGTGCAACAGCAGCAATCCTCCGGTTCAATGGACGCTTTGTAGCTGCATGAGGAATTGTTTGCTTTAGCAGCTTAAAGCGTTTACCTAAAAACATAAATCCGCAGTATATACAAACGGTCGTCGCTCGTCGAACGTTACGTTTACCTTTGTCAACGGTTTTTGCTTACACCACGCCCACATTGCCGCCCGCCCACTCCCTATGTCTTTCTAGTCAGGTGCGCAAATACAAACATCGGACGGACGGACGGACGAAGGCATCGAGACATCGACATCCAGCGGGCTACGGCTGCCTGTGCCATGTAAAGTCGAGTTCGACCCAAGCATTGACAGTTTGAGCTTAAAAATCCAATTAGTCTTTGATTTGCATACAAACAAACAGCACTGAAAAACAGGCCGACATGCCCGATTTCGTGTTATCGACGAAGAAATGCTCAGTAGAAATATTTCTAGTATTTGTATCCTTATTGTATTTCAACAGTATCTGTATTTCTTTAACTCTACTACCGTTTTTCTCCTTGGGCTTAACAATTTCTAACCTCTCTGTTATTTATATTGCAAAGTAATACAAATCTGTAATTGTTTCAATCGCGTATTAGTGAGTCGTCTGAAATAAGCATGCAGTTTGAGTATTTGTTTATTAAGCAAACTTGTCTTTATTGCCAAGTATTTGTAAGCCAGCAGAAACCAATATACCTTTGGATTTCGCGACTACCGTGTGATAAGGGAAAAAGCGAATCCAAATCACGTGGGGGAGGGAGAAAGGGAGATGCAGAAAAAGAGAAAGCGGCACACAAAACAGTCGCAGAATTTCTTGCCTAATATTTTAAGACCATTCCCCAAATGTGAGCCGGGCGAATTTGTATTTTGGCTTTGATTTCGACCCTCGCTTTGAGTTGTTGCTTTTTGGGGGCCGAGGACATAAGCATCTTTACCGCCGCCCTGCACCTCTCACTCTTCGTCCTCTTTGGTCCTTTCTCCGCTGACTTTCTCTGCAGGGGAACGACAATAGACAATTGGATTTTTGCGGTTTCTAATCCAATTTATTTCGTCTTAAATACAAAAACTTGAGGCAACGTCCCTTTTGCCTGCGCTTTGGGTGTCCTTAATGTGCACCTGTATGTGTCTGTATACTGTACTGGGTGCGGTTCAATGTAATTTAATGGATGGCCAACAGACAGACACACACACACACACACACACACAGGCACAACCATAAAGGGAGTCACACATCCGGGCACAATAAGTCGAAAAGCTAAGTCCCAAAAAGGAGGAAGGACATGCATAGGCACACCTGCTCACTCCAAATCAACGAGCTGGGGACAGCTCTCAGCAAACTAATTTAAATATTTCAACAATTAAGGAGTCCGGGCAATTTAAATAAACCAACGCCACCTCTGACCCCCAAACACAATGCCAAAATCGGGGATTATTCTGCAACCGGAAAGTCGAAATTTGTATGCACTATTTATGAGTAGAAACGAAGAGAGAGAGAGAGAGAGAGAGAGGGAGCTTAAGCTTGGTCTCCCGCTCGCACTCGCATCCGTTTGGCAGGATTTTGCACTGAATAAGTCGGACTACTGCTGGATTATGATGGAATTTATGCAACACAATGTGGAGAGTGGCCAACGTTGCTGGTTTAAAATCGTATTAGCAATTGTTGATCGCCCGGAGCTATTTGTTGATTGAATGGAGCACTAATAGTAACTATTGATGACTAATGATGACTTTTACGGCTTATTTAATAAGGTGAGTTTTTAACACAATTTAAATGGGTATGGAAAAGCGTAAGCGAATGTCCTTTTAAAGAAAGTCTTTCTTAAGATAATAATCAGTAAGTGATCTCAGTTATATGTTTTCTTAAGATTTTATTAATTAAAGTAATATATTTTAAAATATGTATTTATCCCATTAGAGGTCGATGATGCCCTGATGAAAGTCTAGAGTAAAACAATCAACATCGTGTGACTAACAATCAGCCATTTGAGCCTTTTATTTCCTATTCACGGAGAACCTTGCTTCCTCCGAGCTCCATCCATTAAAGTTGGGGGCTGCCTTTACCTGTGTTTTGTTGTGCACAACGTTCAATCAATGTCAGCGTCATTGTCCTGCTACCTGCCCCATCCTGTTGCTTCAATTCACCAGATTTCCGCCCCCTTAATCTGCCATTCATCTTTTGTCCGCAGCTCTCTATCCACAATTCTAACCCAAGATTCCTTCACATTTGCCTATTACATTTTCGTGCCAACTGCTGCTAACCACTTCGCTTCCACTTTTGCTGATTTTCAAATGCCGCCAGAGCTAGGAAAGTTTCGAAACAAACAAAACACCTGGAAAAAAACTTGACTGGATACTTTAGAGGTGCACGTTGGGCTTGATTTTTGGTAATGTTTTGCTAACAGTGAGCGCAACTTTCTCTCCGTGTGCTTGCATTCGGCATTTTAGGTCGCAGGGAGCTCCTTGTTCTTCCTTCTGTCCGCCGAAGCGATTCAAAGGCGCTCCGTGCAACTGTCAATATCACACGCAGAACTGGACACATGAGCGACACATTGACACATGGCGTACAAAGGCACAGACAGACCAATAGACACACACACACACACACACATACACACACACATAAGCAGACATCCTAGGAAGCGTCCTGCTGCCGTGAGTGTATGTGTGTGTGTGTCGATGTATTAAGTGGAAACACCTTGTAAAATGGCTGACAGGTGTTAGAAGACTTTGCAAGATTTATGCGCTGACATTAACATGAATATGTATGACTGCAGTTGTGCGAGTGTGTGTGCTAGCGAGTGTCTTTCTCTCCGGACCGTATGTGTTTGTATATGTATGTGTGTGTGTGTGTTGTTGTGTATGGGAAAGTCGCCCAAGCAGTTAAAGGATAACAGCGCATTAACTTAAGCATTACATTTGCAGGGACGGGTGGGAGAGGTATGCGTATATGAACAGGTGCCAGGACACGCTGTGGTTGCAACAATTAAAGTTTATTTGCTCCCACATAGACACACACACACACACACATACACACTCACACATACTGACTTACCACAGGAGCTGGCTCGCTAGTAAATGTGTATTTATAGTCACCTTGCCACAAAATTAAATAAAAGCAAAAGTCAACAAGGAACATAGATTTGCTTGCCAGCTTTACTTGCTTTGCTTGGGTCAACTGAACAGCAAATACGAACGGCCACTGCAACAACAACGTCCACAAAAACAACAGCCATGGCAATATGAGGCAACATGTTAGCCATCATCGTTATAACGCTCCACAGGACCCGTATAGGGACACTCGCAGGACCCACACACACACACACACACAGGACATTTCGGCCGGGCCAACGAGCGGCAATGTTTTTGTTATTCGTCACAGAGAGAGCCGACTGCGTGAAGCACGCGTGAGTGCCCAAAATAATAATTTAAGAAGGGAATTCAAGAACGTATAAGAAACGTATTTAGATTTTTCCCAGAAGAATACTATTGTGCTATTTTCGAACGCTTTTTGTATGTTTATTTTTATTTTGCAGCTTCAAATGAAGACCAATTACTCAAATGAAAGCCAATGGGGACCAAATATCTATTATGATTTCTTAATGATATATTTTAGGGAGCTGGTGGGTGGTAATTAGCGGCGTTGGAAGATGTAATCTTTTACTTGCAGTTCTTATCATCCAGCACTATAATGTTCATTCAACGATAGTGCTTTGACTCCAGTTTTGATTTCAAATACTGAGATTGACCGTTGGAACTGGCTTGATTGGTTTTTTAGCAAAGATTGACACTGGACTGGGGACCATCTCTAACTGGGTTAGGGTGTCAGTATCCTGCAGTCAGCTTTGTTGCTGCTGCTGTCAGCCATTTCAGTGGTTGTTGTAGAGGTTGCTGCTTGGTTGTTGCCTCATTATGATTGTCAAAGTGACGGACTGGTCATGCAAAGGTAAACACAAAATGTGTAACTACAATGAGACATGAAGATGTGAGTGTACATATATGTACAATAGCTACCTATATATATCGCATACGGGCGATATTACAATATTGCTCGACTCACATGCTGACTCTCAGTGTTGGCATTGTAATTATCATTGCGACACTATTTGCTGTTTGGCTTAAGTGCTTTGTGTGAGCAGCCAAGCAAATCAATAAGCCCAGTTACCAGCCCATACCAGCACTTACCTTTTTCTATCTATCAAAAGCACCCAACTCAGCCCACTGCCAGTCAACTCATACCACCCACCATCGTTGCATACTTGATGGCTTTAAGACTTGATGGCCGGGTAAAATTGGTTTGTTATGCGCCTTTAAGTGGCCTAAACGCTTCATTTTTATGTCATTTCGCTGTCATCGCTCACCGTCCCACCCACTTTTTACACCTCTGTCACACCTCTGGCACACCGCCTGCGAACTGCCCATCCTGCTCCATCCAAAGGTCCTTCCTGGTCCGCCATTCATTATTTGCGCTTTTTTCTGTTGCTGCTGTTGTTCCATTGTTTGGTTTGTTTTTGTTTGAGCTGCTTTCCGCTCATGAATTTTTTATTATATTTCGCCACCCCCCCGCTTGCCAACGCCTTGGACTTGGCTGTTGTTTCATTTTTAAATTATTAAATTTTATTGGCGTATCACTTTTTATGGGCCACCACCGCCAGAAACATTATATTTCGATTAGCACCTGTTTGTCGACTTGCCACCCACTCTTCATTTGCTGTTTTCCTTGGCTGGTTTGTTTTCAATTGCAGCCAATTCTCGGCTGATTCTGCTTCTTTTTTTCTTCTTTGGGACAACAGGTGAGACCCTAAACTCCCCACAAAACCATTGCCATTGCCATTGGCATTTCTATTTCTCATTTACTTTTATGTTTTATGGAAATTTCAAGCGTCATCTTCTTATATTTTTTTTTATATTTCCAGTAAATTAAATGCGATTTGTGTTCCACATCAAAATCATCGAAGCGAGCGGCGCGTGCTTGACGCCAGACGCTAAGTCGAAGACAAGGTAAACAAACCA
This sequence comes from Drosophila yakuba, assembly GCF_016746365.2. NCBI lineage: Eukaryota > Metazoa > Arthropoda > Insecta > Diptera > Drosophilidae > Drosophila > Drosophila yakuba. The sequence goes on along the minus strand of NC_052527.2, from coordinate 10,522,884 downwards.
GGCAGGAAAATCGATTTGGATGCTCGATGCTCAGGACACCTGGTGAGCTCATTAAACGTGTGCTCCTAGGCTAAACACTAATATGCATATTAAGCTCCGGCTACCAGATTCCCCAATGTGCATTGCTGAAGGTGCCAGAGACCCCAAAGGGTACTTAAAGTCCAAAGGATATCAATGGCAACCTTACACACCTTAAACTCAGTCAATTTAAAACATATTTTGTAAGTTTTGAAACATGTTCAAGAACTTCTTTTAACTAAATAAAATTAAATATAAACTCGTCCCTTTAAAGAGCCATGTTTTGAAAGTTCTACCTAACGCTGTTAGTTTTCAGCATCATTACTAACCTAATTCCATGAAATCACTACCGATAAAGAGAATAACCATTTCAGAGCAGGCAACATTTAATTGAATTTATCCCCCGCAACAACACAATGGTCGTTCTTAGCCGATCACCACTGTGTTTGCCTGCAATTCGAACTGCAGTTTCGTTGGGTGGCCCGCTGAGGGAAAAAGTTTCCTTGTCGCTGCAATTGTCATCGTGGTCGTTGTCTTCTCCTGCGCCTGGAAATTACCCAGGGGAAAAGCGCCCAACGATGCCCACTGCAACTCAATGGCAACTAATTAATGTGCCCATTTAATGGGCCTTACCGGAGTCCAGAAATCTCCGCCATCCACCCACTCCCCACTGTCCACTCCCCCCCTCCCGCAGCCCGGTTGCGTGTGTGGGCTGTCAAGAATATTCCGAGCTCGGTCAGTTAATAAACTGTCAACGTGTTGGTGTCGATGGCATTTATACACACATGTAAAGTGCACTCGAAAAATAACTGGGATGTGTCACTGAAGGATATAATGTAAAGGATTTAAAAATAAAAACTGCTAGCTTATAGGGTTTAAGTGCAATAAGATATTATCTAAATGCATATATAGAAAGCCATTATGACACTTTAAATTTTAACAAATATCCTAAATCTGCAGTTGGCTTTGCATTCATCAATAAGTTGAGCTAAGTGCAAAGTATTGAAAAATCGAAAAAATGCTTAAAAAGGATATTGCAATAGACCACTTTAGTGCGATATCTGATCCGTTTCTGTCAGTGCACCAAGAGTGTGTTACTGGGGGTGAAGTGCATGTAGATATGTTCGTTAGTGGTCGAAAGGCGTTGACTGGATGCGATGAAATTGATTTTTGTGTGGCATCAATGAGCCTGACAGGCTGGCTGGCCAGCTCCAGCTCCATTCCTATGGCACAACTCTGTCATCCGTTGGATTGTCAGCAATCCTCGCATCGCCTCATGCGTATTTTAATTGAATAAACATCCAGCCGCAGTTGGCAATGAGCAAAGAGCAAAAAATAAAATTAAATATCCGCTGCTGCAATCGAGCCGAAGACAAACAACAGCCAATGCCAATTAAATGGGAATTTTAATTAGCGTAAGTTTCTCGGCATGACGCCGCAAAACATTGCCAGCCATTGGGGGCAAGAACTCAGGGGCAGGTGCAATTCGATGTAAAAATAATATTAATATTACTTATCAATAAGATGACGCAAAGTTCTTGTTTACATCAGAAGATCATGCTTCGGCCCAGCACTCAAAAAAAAATGGGTTCGAGAAATGGAGATTATTTAAACTGGTCAGGTAGGGAATTCAGTTTATTGAAGATTATATTTTGAGTGCTGCATTTTAATGTGAATCGTTACTTGTAATAACTTTTTAAAAATGTTTAATAAATAAAGGCAATCGCTTCATCCATTTCAAATAGATGGATTTTGTGAATAACAAATATACCATTTCAATGTAAATTGTTAAAGCTCTCTTATTATTTTTTAATGCTTTAATGCTTCTAGCTTGTGATCAAAATTCCTTTGTGGGGATTTGGGGAATTAAATTCACTCTCGATGGCATACTCTTTGGGCGTATAAATAAAACCTAATCAAACAACAATTAAAACACACACCCACAGCGAACATTTATTTCAAATATTTACCAACTCAATTCGAATTGACCCCATACATTTGCTTTATATATTTTGGATATTTACCAAATCGAGACCGAGGGAGCGGCGAGGGCTGTGGACAGTGGCAAATAAAAATGCACATTCGATTTGGTCGACAACTGGCTCACACTTTTAACAATTTCAAATGCCGCTCTTCATTTGTTTAAGCAGCGTTTATTTTTTTTCCCCTTTTCGGGATTATCACCGACATACCAATCCTTTTTGCAGCCACCCATCAGGGCGTACAAGTTTCACACTTTCCATGCCCCATCACGGTCCTCTTTTATCGGCGAGTAAATAAATAAAAATTTCAAATTCAAATTTTTGCAGATTGGCCGAGTTGAGTTGAGTTCCCTGGTGACTGCCAGCTGGACACGGATGGAGCCGAAAAGGACGATGGCCATGGCGATGGCGTTGACGAGGAATAGAACAGGATCAGGATCAGGAGCAGGAGTGGACGAAGGGCCGCACTAGTTAGTCGTTCATCAAACATGGCCAGTGAGTGCTGTTACAGTGAAGCCTACACTGGAGGTATCTAAGATGGGCTTGCTCATGAAAGTAACTTATTTTTCTTTGCTCGAATTGAATGAGATAAAGTTTATAGAGAATTTGCCATGTAGAGGGCATAAAACTAATTTTTAAATTATTTGAATACTTTTCTGTGTGAATATAGTGAACATTCCATCCATTCAAGGAATACTGTCCGCCAAATTATAAATACATACATATGTATATGCCCACTTCGTGCAGTTGAAACTATCCGACTGCTTTGGGCCTCTACTGCTGTTTCCGCTTCTGTTTGATTTCATTACATCATTTGACGTCTGACTATTTGCCGGCCGGTTGGGCTGGCTTCGCTCTGGGTTTGGATTGGTTTCGTTTGGATTCGTTTGGGGAACTGGAGATCGTCAATGGGTAGTGGTGGGGCAATGGGATGAGATGGAGATGGTGATGGTGATGGTTGACAATTCCCCCGTGCACTGGCAGTGTGAAAATTGTGCGCTATGATTTTTGTAATTTGATTTGCAGATTTTCGTCCTTTGCCTGGCTACAACCACCACCATCCATTTCATCGACACACATCCACATGGAATGATGAGCCCGGAGTGCTCCTGGGAAATGGTCCTTGTTTTATGCTGGCTCGTTTTAGTTGTAAGTGGCTGGGAAAACCACTTTTTATGATGATGCTACTGCTACTGCTGCAAACTCGTCCTTATTTTGTGTTTGATCAATTTGTATTCTTGTGCCACATGGTTTATTTTGCTTTCGTGCATTTCAATTTGAATGCCTTCCCCTCCGAGCCAGCAATCCAGCCATCCAGCCAGCATCCTTGTCATGTGTCAATTGCAATGTTGGAATTAAAATTCAATTCTGTTTTCATATGCACAAAACGGAAATTGAAAAGTGGTGAACAGCAGCAAGCAGCTGGCAAAACTTGCCGTTGATGCCGTTGATGTGTCTGTACTTTGCCTACCACTACTGCAATCCGCATTTCCTTGCCAACTCAACTTGGCCTGTCTCCTTGGCTCCTTGGCCTGGAGAATGTCATCAGGAGACTGCAGAAAGCTGCGCGACGAGACAGCTCTTCCCTTTGACATTCTCCGCCAGAGCTTACCGACAACACAGCTCCTCCTGGTTTTGGGTTTTGGGTTTTGGCTATTAAGTCAAGACGCGCCCTGAGACATTGTCTCAATCCAAGGGACCCAAAGATAAACTGGAACTGCTTATAAATTCTTTTGTCCTCGGCTGCAGCTGTCAATTCAGCATCTTTAATCTTCCGATCTGACGGATCCTTGGCTTGTCTCGTTTGGGATCGTTTTGCCCTCGACTGCTTTGAAGCAAGAAACCTGCGCCCTGCACTGAATTGTAATTTATATGCAAGAATGCATCCAGTTTGGCGGGGGCCCTTAACTGGTTTCCAGTTGCAGGCCAAGTTTCAGCTGCTGTAGTCCGTCGTGCGAAGTTGGTAAAAGAAATCACGGATTGTTATTGAAAACCTCATTTTGTTGTCAAATATTACCAAAAGCAATCTGTAAGACTCAGGTATGCACTTAAATACATTTTATGCCCTAATTCAATTAAATATGTTTCTTAACTTATAGATGTGTAATTTTGTATGCTATTGAAGTAGGATTTAAGGCTTCTGGCTTTCGGTTTTCCTTAACTGGACAGGTCCAAAACACACAATCCCAGATAAAGAGGGGGCACATACACATCCCAACTTATATCCACGTCCATTAGAGGCGTCAATTATTTTATGATGGCTGTGTGTCCATTATCATCACAAGGAGGAGGGATGCAGATGAAGAAGGAAGCGGAGCGGGCTGAGATTGCGTGGATCGGCCAGGATGCCGTATCAAAATGAGCCATAAGTGGAACAAAGCTCGGAAACGTGACCAAATCAAATTTAATGTTTATATCCATCAGTGGGACAAAGACGGCATACAGAAAGAGTGATAGAAACAGTTGGCAAGGGAAGTTGGGAGGGAAAAAAGGGTGGCGAATAAAAATGAAATCGAAAATGAAAACAGATGCAGAAGCAGTCTGAAATTAGGAAATTTATAGAAATTCCCGGGAAATTCAGAAAGTAGCTTAAGCATTTCAAGGTATGTAAGAAATTTCAGTAATAAAACATTTTTATTTTTCACAGTTTTCTGCCATTGGCAAAAATAATTTCTCTGCCCTTTATTGAATTGCCAGAGCTTAAATTCCACACTTTGATTCATTGTTAGACTTCCCATTACAATTATTTACTGAAGTAAAAAAGAATTTTATTCCACATATTTCATTACTTCATATTGATGCTTTTGTTCAAATTACATGCTCAAAATAAAAGAAGATTAACTACAGCTGTTGTTTTCCCTGTAATCAGGGTCCTCCCAATGTTTTCATTCATTTTTTGAGCTCCGGATTGTCCGACTAAATGATTTATGCCTGTCTGCAGAGCCGCCCTTCGACTTGTTTTCCAAAATCAGTTTGGATTCGCATTTGAAATATCCATATAAATATTTAAAGAGCACGTGGCCATTGTAAATGGTATGTCATGTTAGATGGCAAACAATTAATCAAAGATTTGTATTTCCCTAACTCCGAATCTCGTTCTCGGCAACAAAGCAATTGCCTGGACTGTGCCCCCAAAGGAGCAGCTGAAATCATTATTTTCTCGGGGGTCCTATCCCCCTCTCCTCTCCTCACTTTCCCTCACCTCACCACCGCTTCTTTCTTTGGATGGGTCGAGAGGGGTGGCAGGGTATTCCACTTGGATTTGGGCCACAGCTTGGCATCATTTGTATGTTGCTAGCAACATTTAACCGCTGGCTCTCCGCTGAATTCGTGCTCAGCTGCCGGCTCTCTTCGCTCTCTTGTCAGCGTTTGGCTTCAACTTCTGTGTACACAGGAAACGAAGGAAGAGAAGTTCGACGCATGTCCGCCGATGGAAATCTGTTCAGGCCAGGTACAGGGTGCTCCGGGCAATTGGTCAGGCGCTATGTCAAGTACGTTCCGTCATAATTCGGCCATTAATACAGACACACACACACACACACACACAAAAGGACTCAGTGGGTCTCCGAAATCCTTGGCAGGACTCGAAGGTGCTTCCTCTTCGCCCACGCATTATTAAATATTTAATAACAAAAATTTAATGCGTGGTTTTTCACTCCTCAAATGTTGCTTGGCTTCCCTGCATTTTTTTTTATTTCCTCCGCTTTCGTCAGTGATAAATATTGTAGGAGTCACACGTGGCTGGTCGAAAGGTGTCAGGATTTTTGTGTCACATCCAGCGGGCTTTGGCATATTAAAAATTATTTTTAAACCGACTGACACCTTCGACGTGGGAGTGAGTCCTTTGGGCAATAGAAATCGACCTTTAAACGGTTTACGTGTAAATAGATCAGCTTATGTTATGTTATGTTATTTTGACGGGTGAAAGCAGTTCACTGAATGTTTTTTTGACCTTATTTATTACAGATAAACTATCCATTTGGATCAGAAGTGAACGTAAAATTGTTAATTTGTCTTTAGTCCTTCTATTTACTCGCTATAAATAACACTTTACTCAATTAATGGGTGCAATTAATTTAGGGCTTAAAAAATTAAATATTTACATAATTATTTAAAACCATTATGTCAGCATCTGTAAAAAATAGAGTCGCACCTAAAAATAAGTTATTAAAAACTAATGTATTCAAATATACAGAATCTCTATTCTTGTTTATGATGTGGTTAGCTGTGGCTGTGAATATTGTGGTAAGAATTAATTAATTTTTAATATTTAATTATCGGTGCCACAGCACAAAACATTACAAACACACAAGTTGTGTGTCTTAATTATTTAATAAAATATTATTCAGTTCTTGTGGCTGCAATTTCATATGTCGTATGTACGAATATTTTATATAGTTGTTCTGCACTTTTCTTAGTTCATTTTCCTGGCAAGCGTTAACAAATGTTAACAAGAAATTGCACTCATAATTTCTTCACTTGAGGAGGCAAGACTCACATTGTGAGTCTTACAATGTCTTAAAAGAAGCGTAAAAAGACGCGCCCAAAAGTAAACTTTTATAATTTTTATGCACTTATTTTTAATTTTTGTTTGGGCCAGTTGTTTGTTTGTTTCGAGCAGTGGCGAAACTTTGAAGTGGCACCCGAGTCTACAGCATATCTTTCTCAGAGGTTCAGTGTCCAGTATCCAGAGTCCCGTGCTATCTGCTTGGCTCAATCAAACAGTCAACAAAACATGGCACACTTCGAGGCAACTGGGCCAAAAAGCGGCAGCAACAGAAACATCAAGAATTGTGGTGGGCAAATAAAATAGTCGTAAACTGTCCGGCGAAAAAACGGGGAGGAGCTTCATTTTTGGGAAGCAAGGATGTTGGCCCTGCGGTCAGTTTGCTTATATTTCTTATTCAATTTTACACTTACACACTTACTCGCCCGGCCCCCAACTGGGCACAACGGAGTCCTTTATTATTTTCCGTATTTTTATTTGCATAGCTGGGCTGGAATCGAGAGAAGAGCTCGACTTGGTCACGTTTTGTCAAACGCTTTCGTCTGGAGCAAAAATATTTTTAATATTTTAGCTATGTTGTATGTATGTTGCCGGGGTCAGTGCAATTTAGTGAAATATTTTGATTGCCAAACATGGCAAGCGGGAGCCTGGCGTTTGCATATGAATAACCGACTGCACTTAGGGTTTTCCCAAACACACACACACATACAGATACAGATGCGAGTGCAAGTGCGAGAGTGTGTGTGTCTAAACGGAAGTGGCAACATTGGCGCCACAAGCAAAAGTTTTTGTCGCTGACAGGAAGTTGCAATTTTGTTTGCAATTTCCTTCAGCGCACATTTTGGGCTCAAAGGGGGAGGGGGGAAAAGAGGGCGGCACAACAAGCCACGCCACGCCCCCTGCCCGCTGTCAGCATGTTTAGTTAACTAAGTTGCGGTTATTACAAGTGAGAGGTGCGAGCTTAGAGTTGCTCGGTGGTGCAGAGCAGCCGCAGAGAGCGGTGCGTTTCGAGTGGTGCTGCATCGGCTACTTTCGCACCATCGCAAATTAAGGATATTGTGCCTTTTTGCCAAACAGTGGAAGTAAAAGACAGTGCTTCTATTTTTTTGAACTATTTGTAGAAGAATTTGAAGTTTTTTTTATTAGTTCTTAAAACAAAATATATGTCAATTTTAGTTCTGTTTAAAAGCTTACAAATTAGATACCATACATAATCCATAAATTTATCCTTAATCAGTTAGCCTATAATTTATGAAGATATTATATATATAATTCATTTCTTATAATCTACGAAAGAAACTTACAACTAAGCATTTAATTTTGAAAATAACGAATAAAATTATATTACACTACTATGTAAAAATAAAATTATTTATAAGTAAAGATATACAAACGTTTATAATGATAAAGGCGCGACTTAGCTTCCTGCCTCTGAAAACTAAACAATCCATAGTTGGTAACACTGTTTTGGCCAGGATGCTACACGTTCGTGCTGCTGCTGCGCTGCCGCAGCGCTGCCTTGGCCATATTTTCGCAGTCAACTTTTGTGGCAAATTAATTTGCAACAAAAGTTGCACGGCGCATTACACAAATTGAAATATGCAGAACACGCATTGCGCTCTCTTTTCTCACCCGAACCTCGTTTTTTACTGGTTTTAGTACTCGAGTTTTTAATTTTTATTCCCCCGTAATTTTTGGATTAAAATGGAATTATGAAAATGACAATGTAAGCTGATGCCGTGGAGCCAAAACATAACCAAAAACATGGTTTTGCCAGCAATTTTCAATTAGTTTTCTGGGGTTTTTGTGATGAGCCTTAATGCGCAAATATATTTGATATTATTGTTGGCTTATGTTGCGCTAATCGTGCTTATGACAGCTTAATTATCGAAAACACACGGCTGTGGATGCTCTATTGCCAACTGTTTGCCGCGAACTATTGCATAATCCTTATGAAACTCTAAATCACAAATCAAATACATTAATACCCAAATCAGCAGATACGTGATTTGGCTTACACATATCAATTGTACACTGCTTCTGATGTACGTCATCCTACGGGCTTATTTAAACTTCTGTCAGTTATAAATTTGTCTAATTAAGTGTTTAGTCTTTCCCAATTGGCAAAACTAAAATTCAGAGTATACAGGTGGGCCGAATGCTAGGTTCCAATGCCCCAAAAACCATTTTCATACATAATTTGGTTCACAAATAATATGTATTGCCAATGCCAGGAAAGAAAAATATTTTCTTCAAATTATTTTCGTGCGTTTTGTATTTTTTGTTTTTCGTCCGTTTGTTTTTTTTGTTTACCAACTTTTCAATTGACGGCATTTGCTGCTTTGGACATAAAGAGGCGAATGGGAGGAGGGTCAAGGGTCAGCGGCGAATATACAGATATATGTATGTATTGTATGTATGTGTGTGCGCCCAGTATAAATGCCTCTCTGACATAATTTGCTCAATCATTTGCATAATTTTTAACAGTCCACAGCCCTTGGCACGCCCTCTCCGCCCATTCAGCATATTTGGGGTCTCTCTCTGATTTATTTATTTTTTTTTATTTAAATATATATTTTTTTCTGCCTGTGTTGCGCATCTCGTTAACAGGAGACGTGGCGGAAAAACAAAAAAAATGGAAAATATTCAACACCAAAACAAACAAAGAGACGAAGAGAAAAACTGAAAATCGTTGGAGTGGTTGGTGTTTCGTAGGTGTTGTTGCTGGTGTTGCTGCTTTGTCTGTGTGTGATAAGAGGACATTTTTGCGTAGCATACTTTGTGGCAAAGGACCATATAGCTAACCGAAAAAAGAGGGAAGCTGCAAAAAAATGCGACACGTGTTGCCGCAGCAGTTAAAAATTGCCGGCTGCCATTTGCCACATTTTGCACATAAAAATAATTGTGTTTACTTTGTTTAATGCGATCGAATGCGGCACCGAAAGTCCCGGGGGGACGTCCCTCTGGTAGGGAGTGCAAGAGTGGCATTTGTTGCCATCCTAATCACACTCAACAATTTTGAGTGTAGGGTGCCACTCACACCGGTCATCGCGGGTACTTACAAACACCCGCTCAAAATATTCGGGTGTCTGCAAACACCCTGGTGTCCGTGAATATAATTTATATAATTTGCTTCGTTAAAATTTTTAATATTTGCTTCCCATATTTAACTTTGTAAATGTAGAATTTTTCTTTTTAAAATGATACAAAAAAAACAAGCAAAAAAACAATAGAGCCAGCTTTGATGTAAGTGTATCTGCAAGATACACAAGTCGAATGGGAGTATCTGCTCCAGTGTTGGTCTTAAATGCCAAAATGTGTTAGAAATCGATTGCAAATTTGAAGACTGCGTGTGTGCGCTTGCCTTCATTTCCCCTCCGCAGACCCTTTGATTTCAACAGGTTTCCGGTGTGACAAACTCGTATAGTCCTGGGCTCGAATTTCTCGATTCTCGCATTCCTCGAATTTCTTGTTGATTTTATCTAAGCTGGCAAATGGTTGGAATACCTAATTGAAGCTCTTTGCTGATTGCAGAATGTGTTTGAATTCTGATTTTCGAATTCGATAACTTGAATGGGGTGGCAAGGAAATAAATATTGAATCATATTTCACTTTATCTTCTGATCAGATGTGGTATTTATAAAGTAATGCTGTAAGTTAATACTATTAAAATGTTTATTTAAATGCATATATATTAGTATGTAGTACCTACTTAAAATGTAATATGCTACGGCAAAAGTACCTTAACTCAACTTAGAACAGTATTAAGTGAATCCAAGGTATCCATGAGTTTTTGTGGTAGCGGAATTATTCTTTGTGGCCAATTAGCCACCTTTCCGTCTCCTGAATGTTATAAGCCTCTTCTGCTTCTGTTCTCTGGTTTCGATGTAATCCATTCCCTCCATGACCTCATCCCCCGGCACTCGTGACAGGCATACCGTTGAAATTAGGTTCAATATGTTACCTCTGTTTGGTCAAAAAATCATCTTCTGGCCAAAAGAAATGAAAAACAAAGCTGGCTGTGGGTGAGATGGATGCAATGCCTTCAAGTATTGACGGGTGTTGCTGTCACGGCCACAGGATGTCAGGTGTTGCTCGGCTCCTGTGTAGTTTGCAGAGGCAAGCAAACAGGTGACAAAAAATGTTGAGGTTCCAATTCCACGTTTCGAAATCTCCTACATGAAATGCCTGCAGGACATGCCATGCCACGCAGGTACGTCTGACCATTTCAATCAGATCCTTGTTGGCAGGACCCCTGTTCTCTTTTTGTCTCAAAACTCTGGATTTTAGATTCTGGCCTCTGGATTCAAATGCCTGCACAGTATTCCACACCCATCGTTATTGGCAACAACTCGGACAATTCGCATCCTGTTCCTGCTCTGGCTTGCCCCATTTGTACCTTGATATCGGTTTGAGTTTTAACTTTTGGCTGTGGTAAAAATACAATTTTAGATAGAAATGGCCCCCATGTACTTGGGCGAAAATGTTTTCCCTGTTTTAGCAGACGTAAAAATGTTTGTGCATCAATATTTAACTAGCCAGGTATTTTGGCATTTCATTTTTTCCTTCGCTTTTGCATTTTTTGAGCCACCCGTCTCATTTGCCATGCAAACTTAATTACAATTTCATTCGGTTTGTTGTGCAATACTCCCACATTGCCTCTAAAATAGTTTTGCATATTCTCCTTTTTGCGTTCAGTTTCTAAAACGAAACTAATTCACTTTGCTGCCTAAATATTTAAGGGTCTCAAAAGTATTGCAGAGCTTTAAGTGCCGGGGCAGTCCGGTTTGCAAATGAAGTTGTCACTTATTTGGCATGGAATCAAATTGAAATTTATTACAACAAAATGATTATTTAATAACAATGCAACAGAACTCATTCCCGCTGACTTGACAAGACTTGACTGCACTTTTCATAAATATGCATAAGACGAGCGAGTGGCATAGCCCGATGTCTGCATCTCGTTCTCGTTTTCGTTCTCGTTCTCGATCTCGACATGATTTGTGGCATTTTCCGACTGCTGCCTGATGTCCCCATTCTCCAACAGTAATTGTAACTGTCATGTTGTGCGTGTGTCCTTTCCTCCCACACCTCCTCTGTGTATGAGTGTGTGCGAGTGCGAGAGCGCCTGTATGCCGTCTGCAAGTTAGAAATTGAAATTTATTTGCATTTTTGATTTGTCAGTCATCATAAATATGCAAAGGCCAAGGAAAGCAGCAGCGCGGGCAGCGGGGAAATGGAAAATGGGAAATGCGAGGCGAGCAAGTGAGCGGCAGCAAGTGGCATTTGCTTTTTGATGAGATTTTTTAATGAACTTCCCTCAACGCAAATCCCAACCAACCCCCGGCCGACCAAGACCTAGAACAATCCCTATTACGACAACCCTGCGACAAATGAACGCCCCACTTGCCACGCACCCACTTAAAAAAAAGAGTGAATTAAATGTTAAAACTCGAATTAAATGAATAATTTAAAATATAATTTTTAAGCAAAAATTTATCAGGACTTATAAAGATGATCGTTCTGGGTCGGTTTGCAAACATCTTCATCAGAAACTATAAACTATTATAAGCTTTTTCAACTGCATGTAGTTGGTAACATTTGAATTTAAGTTCATTTGAATTTAAGTTCTAGCCATCAACTTTTAAAACTTTTATAGCAGTATCCCAAATAACAATAGAGCATCGTTAACTTGTTTTTATGAAAGGTAAATATGCCCATATATATTACATGATGGTTTCGATAGTACATCATCAAAGTGTTTAACATTTGATTTGCTTGTCATGTTTCTTTCAGTGTAGCTGAAGAGCCGCTCCTACAGGAAGCCGCAAGAAGTCGCATTAATTGTTCTGATCTTTGCCATGCCTCGATGGTCCTGCAGTGCCAAGTTCAAAGCTAATGACGAGAAGCCCCTGACTGGCCGCTGAAAAGGAAGCGGTGGAGTGGAGTGAGTGAAACTCGCGATTGAACGCTTTCAGCTCTGATTGAAATGGAAACCGAAAAGGATTTTACTTTGCTGCGGACTCGAACTCGGATTCGGACTCGGCCTTTCGACTTAAAAGTTCAATGCATCTGGGCTTACTGAAAGCAAAGACGCCGATGGCAAAACCCTGTAAAACGGTTTGGTAAGCTTTCGCCAGAACCCAGCCCCATCTCCATCCCCAACTACCTATGTACGTATATGTGTCCAGCAAATCCGGACCCTCCGGTCTATATGCCCTCAACTTTTTGTCTCTATTTATCTTATCCTGTTATCCCATTTCTCCCTCGCCAGACAATCGAATGTGGTTCCATTTCCAGCTCACACAAAAACTTGCACGTCACTAAACATCATTTGTTTTACTTTTTGCTGTCGGGCGCGGGGGAGGTTTCTTTTGCTAAAGCCCCACCCGAAAATTTCACCCCCCTGAATCCGAGTCCTGCTGGTTTTTCACCCCGCCTCACGGGCATGTGCTTGGAAATCATAAATTACCCCAAAAAGTATGCAACATAATACCAGAAATTTGTGTAAGCGCATTCTCAACGCACATTCTAAGCAGGGATGGGTGGTGGTTAGTTGGGGATGGTGGGTGGCTGAGAAAAGAACCCTAAGCGCATTTGGCTTGCACTCGACGTGACCCAAACTCACAGACACACACACACACACACACACACCCACATCCGGAGATGGACAGACACAGCTGTCAGGATTCGCAAGTCCTTCGCTCGGCTCCCCCAACCAGAGGCGGTTAACTAACGTTTGTTCTAAATGTTATAAATAAATAAATAAAAGAAATATAGAAATACACACGAATCAGTGTATAGCTGAATGCTGCTTTTGTTTAGCATTTCCCCCAAATACTTGCACAACCGCAGACCCTAATATAAAAACGCAGCAGTACAAAATATCTTTCTGCAGCTCTAATGAAAGTTGCAATCGGGTTTTTTGGCCAGCCCTTGGGCATTGATTCAGAACATTCCCATTCCCTTTTCCATACACAAAAACCCAACCAATTTCGAGGAAAATTTATAAATGTGTTTTTGTTTATGCTTAAATGCCCCTTTGTTTTTCCTACATAAATGTTTGGCTCTAATAAACGTTGCATTTAAATTGGGCTGGTACACTTTATCTGATTAGAAATTCAATTGTTGGAGCATTCCAAGTTCAATATTGAAGTGTTAGATATTGTTTTGCAATGCTTGAATAAATGGAAGATGCAAATATTTGCATTTTATTGCAAATCAGAAGTATTCGAGAACATTTGAGGAACAAATCCTTCATTTAGAAAAATTCTTAGCCCTGGCACAAATGCACTGTATAACACACAAATAAATACAATTTAATAAACAAAGTAAAGTTTAACCATGCCATATTTGTTAAGGCATATAATTTTTGGCTTTTTTTGAGCTGATAATAATGTGCTTTTATAATGTTTCAAATGTTGCAAAATAGAAGATTCTTATGAAATTTTGTGTCTTATTGATAAACTCCTATATGTTTTAATTAATGTACAATTTGACCTACTGAACGTAATAGCACAAAAATGCCACAAGAATTTTGTCCATGGGCTTCCATGTTTTGTTTTTTGTGCTTGTAGACACAAAATATGATTTATCACATATTCCCGCCCATCTACATCTGCCAAAAAGGGGGGATTTGGGGCACAGTCTCCAACCAGTTCTCTACTAATTGCAAGCGGTGCGTGCAGATGGAAAAAATGCGAAGCGAAGAGATGAAATAATAACCCAATGGTACTCAAATGAAGACCGCTCCAAAGGGGATTAAGTAAATGCGTGGAAAGCGGGAAAACTGCGGGGTTGCAGGGTTGCGGGGTTGTGGGAGCCAGGGACAGCACTCATTTAAATTTCATGCTTATTGCCGCAAAATAGCTCAGTTGGTGGCTGCTGCTGCTGCTGTTTTTTCCACAGGAAATATTTTACATATATCACTGACAGGCGACGACGGATCAGGAAATGGCCAGGAGAAGTGAGAGGGAGTGGGAGCTGAAAGGTCGGTGGGGGCCACGGGCAGCCAACCAAAAAACAAGCTTGGGGAAGCACCAAAATAACACCGAAGGACCAGGACCCCACGGACCCCATGTGTGTGTATGCCCGCAAGTGTGTGTGCGTGTGCTTGGTTAAGCTTTCAAGTAAAAATAGCAAAAATTCTGTCAACATAATAACGAAATTTTAACGCGCCCAGCGCAACGAGAGACTCAACTCCCGACTGTTCGGTTCTCCCAGGTTCCCTCGGTTCTGGCCACGCCATTTCAACGCATCAACTGAGTCCTTTTTGCTGCTTTCTGTCGATACCCTGAGAACTGGTATGCCCACTGGATCAGGAAATGGGGAAAATAAACCATTGGTTTCTTGTCAAAAATGATCGTTTAACAGCGTAACGATGCGACCAACCCAATACTATTACTATTCAAAAGTATAAAATAGTATTCTTGTTTTTTTGATTTTAGATACAAAATGTAATCATTTCATTAGTATGTATATTTAATATTAATTAATATCCAAGATTCATGATACTAAAGTATACCATATTTACAGGGTATTTTAACTTCGTTTGCAATTAATCTTCTCCCTTGCCAGTTTTTTTCATAGCACACCCCACCACTGGCACCCATTTCCATCCAAAAGCCGACCCACTGTAAAAATATTCTGTGGAAAAACGTACGGAAAACTAAAAACTGAAATCCAGAAATAAATAAATTGACGTGGCTATGACGCTTACACGGTTCAGATGGGCACGGCACTGGGAAAATCAGGCGGAGCAGGAGCTGGAGGTTTCTGGGATTGCAGGATGTGCAAGGACACAATCATCCGCGGCAAACCAAGCTGAGCTCCGCTTCTGTTGCAGCTCCTGCACTCGCTCGTAAATTCGGCATGAAAAAGTTGCACGAATAAATTAAATTTGTTTGTACAGAGAAGAGCGGCAAAAAAAAAAAGGAAAAAAAAAGAAACGAGTAGGAAAATCTCCACTCTTTACTGCTTTTTCCCAACGCCCCAGCAAATTGTCTGGCTAGCATGTGAGTGCATCTGTATTTAATTTTGCCATTTTAAACGAAATTTTCCCGCTGCCTGCATTTGGATTTTAATTTATACATTCGCATACCTCGACACGAACGATGACGAGTTGAGGCGTCTGGAGAATCCATTAGGAATTTCACTTAGCCGGTAATGAAAGCTCAACAAGAGAGGCAGCCGCATTTGTTTTGGCCAGAAAGACTGCCTTTTCGGTTAGTTTAATTAAAGAGCTATCTATGTTCTTGCCAAATTGGTACATCTCGGTGTCTTTTCATTTCGTTCTGCCGCTGCATTTTCCAAAACTATTTGCAATTCTTCCGGGGAAATGGGCAAGACTCCTTTAAGCTTTATATAATAAAGTTCGAGAGCTCTTTTTAACTGAATACTTGCAACACATTTGTCAGTATTTATGTAAATCAGCTTACTAAATTTCAGTGGCAATGGAAATTTACAATTCAATAATTCCAGGTATTCATCAAATCCCTGCAGACTGGAATCTTATTTAGATCGCGTTAAGTCCACGGCCATCAACCGATTTCCGCTTAAGTCCCATTTCTTCGTAGCCATTCAGACAGGCAAGTCTAAAAAGGCGATTCCTTGGTAAATCAGGCGTAAATCGCACGCAGTTGTTGCCCAGGAGATGAGCAGGTGAAAGGATGCTCCTTGCCAGTCGCCAGTTGCCAGTTACCAGTTACCAGTTGCCATACCAGGTGAGCTAGGTGCTAATACGCCACAGCCATTTGCAATCCCGTGAGCCAACAAAGGGCTCATGCATTTTCCCGATTTCCATAGACTTTTCATTCTGCTTTCCCGCTTTTGACGCTGCCTCGCCACTTGAGCGTGCAATTGGCCGTGCAACGAGTCCTGCAAAGGCGACACAAACAAGTGGCGATACTCCAGATCGCGTTTTATTTAAATTGCACTCATGCATACCCTAGATTAGTATATTTAAAATTAAATATGCATATAAGAAGCACATATAAGGAGTTTTGGATATGCAAATGAGCAATATAATAAAGGCAACTCTTCATTCCCCACACACTTTATTTCGTTAAGAAGCAAGTAAGTTTGGTGCTCTTGCTATTTTCCCGTTTAATTAGGGTTTCTGTAATGCAAATACTACCGAGCGGAGTAACCCCTTCTATGGCCCAACAAAGGGTGCAACAATCAGGCAATGATTTGACACTTGAGCAAAGCGAACGATGCTCGAGTGGCAAGCGGCAAGTGGCAAGTGGCGTGAGGGGAGTAGAGTGGATGGGTGGATGGGTGGTTGGTTGACAGGATACAAAGCAATTTCAGACAAAACGAGATGTAAAGGACAAGGGGGCCCAGCTCCCCCGACGCCCTTGTAAATTGCAAATTGCGAGCGAGCTGCTCACAAAATAGAAATTAAATAAAACCCGAGGACGATGACCACCTGGATTAGCCACGTCTGGTGGGCATTGGGCCACAACCATTGCCATCATCATAGACTCGGGCCAGCACACAATGCCCGGCCTAACGACAGTCAAATATAATTATGGCCGTAACAAGATGGAGACATTGTTGGTCCAAGGAGCCGCAGCACCACAATGAGTGGATCGGTGGTTCGGGTGGTTCGGGTGGTGCGGGTGGTTCGGGTGGTGTGGCCAATACGCAAAACAGCCACAGAGCAAGTGTCACTAACATTCCGCTCCAGGGGGATGAAGTGCAAATGAAGGAGCTGGGAGTACACTGTCATTTCTCATATAGTAGTATATAGTATTTGTACAATCCTAACAATGATTTCATTAATTAACAGAAACAGTGGAAAATATTAATAAGTAAATCATTATTAAGTAAAATTAAATTCAAATTGATCTAGGGTTACTTAAATTGTATTATATTTCAAACTTTTAAGTACATGTTGTTTTAAAAGCTAAAGGTTTATATATTTTATATACCATATTATGTTGGCTCATAAAATCAGGTATGACATTCCATATTTGGAGCTATATTTTGAATGTTCTGATCAAAATACTTATATTTATAATCGCAAAAACACAGAAAATCGATTTTCGGCAAAAATCCAAAATCATCAATAAAAATTAAAAAAAATATACTTTTTTTTTTGAAAACACAGTTTATAATCGCAAAAACTAAACATTTTTTAAAAGCCTTTTCTTTCAATGCTTTCAATGCTCGCGGGGGGTAAGAGCAAATTATTATCATTTTTAAAAGTTGGCGAACTCATCCGGCTGAGGTCCTCCTCCAGCTTTTCCTCATCTGCCCCGCCGTTGAGGTGATGTTGCGCTTGTTTAATTAAGCCAGAAGCAGTTGAGCAGCTGAAAAGAAGTGGGTGGCAAAGATTGGGCGGCAAAGCAGGTGGCAGAGTGGGTGGCGAAGTGGAGGTGGCGGTGGGTGGTGGGTGGTGGGTGGTGAAAGTGGAAATGGGCAAGGGCAAGGGGGACTTAACCGAGGTCATTGGGGTGGCACTGAACGGCACTGAACTGGTGGGAATGGGAGTTGACTCCAGTTGCAGGACTTGTTCTGGATCTGGCTCTGGTTTGATTGCCACTCAACTGGGGATTTAAAATATGCGACAGGCGTAGCGCAAAAGCAATCGCGATGAGTTCGGATACAGGGTTGATGGTCCCGCGGATGAACTGGCAACTCAGGGCACTTAAACTATATACACGTGTTGTTTGTGTACCTTTTTCCTTTTGTTCCACCCCCGCTGGCTCCGTTTATGGGCTGGAAATCAAAGTTTTTCCGCTTCACCTTTAGATAGTTGTTCAAATATGTCAACAGCCACGATGGCGGAAAAAAGTGTTGTGAAAATTTGCCAGACTGACACAATTTATGGCCCTCAGTTGACATTTTGTTGCAATAACCTGAAGCAAAGTTGGAGTACGAAAGTGCGGGAAGAAAGCAGCGGAAGCCAGCATGTTTCATATTTTGTCAACTACGAGCAGGACTTGCTTTTCTTTCCTTACGCTTTTCCATTTTCCTCCAGTGGCGTTTCTTCGACCTTGCATTTTACTCTACGGTGGAGTATATTCCTTGAGCTCCAGGTTATTACACGACCTAATTCAAGCAATAATATTATTTTGCCATCCAGTTTATGAAAATATGTCAAAGCTAAAGTTATATGTTTGGCTATACTTATGCTTATTAATAGTTTTATTTTATGCATACTCTCGAGTGTTTTTCTTTCTGTTCAATATTAAAAATCATACAACATTTTTTTAAATATTTTTCTTCATATCTCTTTTAATAAGAGTATCTGACTTTCTGGCACACGTTGTGCAAGTTATCTATGTGGACTTATCTAAAGCATGTTGACGGTAAGAATAAATGGAAAATGGTTGCAACTGCTGTTGCATATTATTGTTTAGTTGCCGAGAAAACACGTGTAACGATAGCCACAAATATGAAAAAATCATGAAAAGATTTACAATTTCTGTGTAAGTTATTTTTTTCATATATGTATATATTTACGGATTCGAAATCTATCACAAGCAGTAATCGGATCGTTGGGTCTCAAGCAGTGAAGAATTAACTTCTGTTTTGTCTGCAATCCTTCTCATTTATTCAGCACCTTGGTATCCCAGATTTTTTGGGTCAACTCGTGACCCAGTGCTGCGAGTTTCCTTGGCTGGCTGGTGGGTCCTGGTTCGAGCTCGAGGACCTTGGCGCGGGGGCACACCCCTAGTGAACACACAACCTTGAGTGAAAAATATTGTATGCGAGCGAAGTTAATGTCAGTTTACGTTTGGCGTTGCCTTTGCGCGCGGTAAACGTGTATTTCGCCCCAGCCTCTAGAGGGGGGCGGTGACCTCGAGGGGGCGTGGCACACTGCACACGCATCGGGGCCAAAACTGTGGGGCGTTAACAAAGCCACTTCGTGTGGGGACTCTCGAGACAGAGAAGCAGAGAGGCAGAGTCAGGTGGCGAGCGGAGACAGAAGTTTGGACATTTGTTTGCCTGATGAGGGGAGGCGTTGTACTGAGTGGAGTGGGAATTCCTGGGGTCACCCAGGTGAGCAAATGACAAATGGCAAACGTTTAACTCGGAATTGGCTAAAACTGCTGCACTGCAGTCAAAGGAGCGAAAAGTTTCCATTTGCGGGCGAATAAGTTCACCTCGAAATGTCAGATGTCGTGGAATTCTCTTTGAAGCGAGTTGATACCACCACCACCTCGTGCCTTTTTTTCCATTTCAATTCCAAATTTCAATTTCATCCGCAGACCTGTTCAAGTTTGCTCGACAGTTGAACTTTTAAATGTTTAGTGAAGTATTTTACTTTATGTAATCGCTCGTAATTGAATTCAAAATTTTAGTCTGCTCGTATTATTTGTATATCTGTTTTTTCACTTTTTAAACATTTAAACATTTATTTGAGTTGCGTTGCTTTGCATAAGTTTCGCTTTGTTTAAAACCATAAATTGTATATCCTAATTTGTAGAAATAAAATATGTGCATTGCAAAGACTTACAACTATTCGCTTTTGGCTAAGCATTTTAGTTTTAATTGGTTTAATTAAAGCAAAACAAAACATTTTGTTTACGAAATTCTACCCCACATCGTCTTCATAAATAAGCAATGATTATTTTTTAGTCGCTGGCTTCGTAAACATATCCGTGACTCAATTAAAAAATAGCAATTTCCCTTTTAGAATTCATTCCTCGCCGGATTGCGCCCATTTACGTAATGGAAGTCCGGCGTAAATGACTTGACACCTCGCCCGTCCCCCGAAGGCCGCTTCCTTGTACCAACAGCTCTCTTGGCCCTGTTCTTTGCCACCCGAAGTGGCAGGCCCTGTGGCTGGTTTTAATGGCTTGCTCCAATTGCCTCAAAAGCAACTTTGAAATGCAAAAATAAATGCGCTGCGATAAAATGCAAAAACAATACGCCATTCGAGGCAGAAACAACACGAGGCAGCAGAAAGATCTGCCAGATCTACAACAACCATAATTTAAAGGCAACACAACAAGGACAACTTCATTACGCGTGATTTAAGGACAATCGTAGGCGCCACACCTAGGGAAGGAGAGGGGTTCGCTTTTGGTGCGTTTTATTTATTTAAGCGCATTTGTGTAAATTATCATTTTAAATTGCTGCCAGAAGAGTGTGCCAAGTGCCGCCCTGGAGGTGGAGAGGGGTGCAAGTAATATATAAATAAATGAATGTTGCTTATACGCACAGCAAGGACACAAAACAGAGTCTTCCCAGAGCCTGCCACTGAAGGAACTTAGCCCCCTCAGCCCCCTCAGCCCCCTCAGCCCCCTTTGCCCATCCCCATTTGACTTACTTTACAATGACATTTGCAATGTAATTTAATGAGTCACAATCTTGTTTCCCCAACTGCCTGACACTTCCTGCCGCCTGGCCACGCCCCCTTTTCCCTTTCCCACCCCCCCTGGGGGGAAAGTTCCTACACTCACTTTCTCCGGGGCACCCACTTTTCCTTGATTTTAGCCCGACAGGAGCAAAGGCAGCCGTATATAACAGCTTCTGTCAGTCATTCAGGGGCCAAGATTGATGTTTCGCTTTTACAAACTTTAAATGGAATTCAAAAATGAGGAGAAATAATACAATTTAGAGAATGGCTGCGATAAACAGGTACTCGTTTTACCCTGGAATGTTGTCATATTATTCTTTGATATAATGCTTAAAGTATTTTTGGAATAATTAGGAGTTTACTAACAAATATAATAGCACTTCCTCTATTAAATATAGTAAGTATAAATATTTAAAGGCTCAGTTCAACAATAAAAATATATATTTTCATTATTGTTTCTTAAGTATTTTTGTTATGGTAACTTGAATTTAATATAATTTACCATGTATTCTACCATTCAAATGTCCAAACTGCCTTTAACTGCCTCACTGTTAGAAAGCTCTACTAAGAAGTAAAAAAAATAAATCTTTAACCAACTAGAGCGTCGTGTTGATAAAGATGAAGCTGAGGACTTTATTCTGTTGCTGTTGGCCCATTTTTTCTGCTGACCATGTCTATATTATGATTTTTCCTCCATCTTTCCGTTTCATCTCAGTTAATTTGTGGCCACACGCCACTTGCTACTTGCCACTTGCCACTTGTGCCACATGTGGGCAGGATTGCAGGAGCGAAGGCTCCTTTGGCCAAGCAGAAGGACTGCAAATTTTTGCGCACGACCGAAGCAAACGGAGCTTCCAAGTGGACCCGCTGAAATATCCAATTTGTGAGGGCGACAGGAGGATGAGGGGTGACGCGGTGGCGGAGGGTGGGTGGTGCCGTGCTCCTGGTCATGAATGCCAAGTAAGGACTAAAGGAGTCGTCCTTGTCGTCAGTCGCCTTCAAAGTAAATCACTTGAGAGCGGACAGCCACGGAACGCGTTGAGCTGCTGCCATTTTGATTTGGCGCAAAAGACGCAAAAAGGTAACTAACAAAGGGCCAGCCAAGGACCTTGGACCTCTTTCATTCCCCACCGCCCCTCAAACGGCACGCAGCGTATTTTTTTTTTTTGCTCGCCAAGGACTCTTTTTGCTTGGACCGCACAATTTTTCTTAGTTCTTCTGTAGATTTGCCCAGTGCTGCGTTTGAAAAATTGGCTGCCGTTGGCTGAGTCTTCGGCTCTTTTCGTTGTCACGTCACGTCAGGATGTCGGGACTTTACCTTGAGGAACGGGCTGCACTCGAAGAAATTCTAAGCCGATCCTTTATAATACAATCAACACCAAAGCTGTGGCAGGCTATTTATTCTATTAAATGTTCTTCTAAAACCCCAGTCAGTCTATAGTTCTGCATTCTTCGGCACATAAGAATACTTTGTTTAAAATTATTATTTAAAATTCAAGCTAATTTGCAGTTTATGCATCTTTGATGACAAGTGCAGGAATTTCGCAGGAGGCGGAGATGCCCACACCTTGGCAAACTAGTTTCCTAACGCCATAATGATGATGTCACCATCAGCAGACGTCACCTCACATAATGATGAGCTGGGTCTCGCCACGGGATTGGTCTCGTCCCGACAGTCTGCAATCGGGATGGATTTATTTGCGGGTGACGCTGCCCAACTTATCTCCATCAGCGGCGGGCACAGATTGATCAGCCAGAGCGTCGGTGCAAAACTTTTGCCCGCCACTTAATGAGCTTTTAATAAAAGTCAAGCCAGCAAGCCGACAAGCCAGCAAGCCAGCAATCGAGCAAGTCGTGAAGCAGGCTAGAAATCCCATCTACTCGCAAAAAAGAAAAGCAAGAAAACCGGTGGAAAAATCCCGAGAAAAACTGGCCACGCACGGCGGCGGACCGAGGCCTTGTGCATTTGAGCGCAAAACTTATTTCTGTCACGGAAATTAAATTTGCTCGCTCAGGCGCCGCCGCAGGCGCAAGTGGAGTGAAGGCCTCCGAACACTTTGCCTAAATCATGCCCGACAGCCTTTTGGGGCGATGGCCCAGATGGATGGAGGGGCTGGCTAAGTGGGTGGCCACGCCCCCAAAAACTTCGCACAACTTCAGACGGCCCCCCTCCCCGTCCCCGTCCCCGGCCAAGTTGCGCTGCTAAGGCGACAATTATACGCTTTTAATCTCTTTTGAACGTCGTGAACGTGCCCAAAATTCTCAAAATCTTTTCCGCAAAGCAGCCGAAACTTGATGGCCGAAGCCAAGGTGTCGCCCACTGTACACACACACACACACACACACACACACACACACACAAAGGCAAGGGAAAATAACTGCTTCAAATCCTTTGGAAAATCCTGGCAAGAAAGCTTTGACAGCAGCAGCGAAAAATAAAAGAAATCTGCTGCGAATTAGCTGAATGCTGAAAAGGAAATTTTCATTTCCATTTCACGGGAAATTTTCTGCACATTTCCCTGTACATTTTGCGTACGCTCAGAAACTAAATTCTGTCCTCATCCATTTTAATCAACCAGGAAGGTTTCCAAATTTCTGAACTCTGCACATGTAAATAAATTATGACGTAAAGGAAATATTTCAAGCTCAAAGCTTTCGGCACTCACATTATTCCGAGTCCGATTTCCTAAAAAAAACTACATGTGCACACACGTCAACAAGTCCACAAATAGTTAACTAGCCTCATGAAAGTTGCAAAATCCCCAAATCCGGACCAGAACTTTTAGCCTGGCAATTAGACAGGATGTGTTGGGCACGAAACAGATTGAAGCTGACGCCAATTGCGGTGCTTGAACTCGGTTGCTGGCCACCACAGGAGCAGCTCCTCCTGTTCGATGGAAATTCTATTGGCCCTATAAATCTGTACCTGGTCAATGGCTGGCAACTTGGCCGGGGCTTACAACTCAATTCCCCGTTAATTTCGCAAAAAATCCTGGTCGGCAGCGGCAAATTTTGCGATATAACTCCTGCTCTCTCTCTTGGCTGTGGTCATTGGGCAAAAGCAAGAATGGCCAGCTGCAACAACAACAGTGGCCAGGACACCAGGACACCAGCAAGCGGCAACACAACAATTGTGTTGACAGGCGCGGCAATGCGACGCTGCCAACAAACAAACCGCGCTACAAACCGCGCAACAAAAATGCCGCAACAATGGCTAGGCCAAGGGCGGGGAAGCGGGGGGAACAGCAACATGTTGCAACAGGAGGGGGGGAAGGGGGGGTATACGTATAGCGAAAATCAGGGAACCAAAATCCAACGGCAGGCAAAACATGTAATGACAATCGACAACAATTACAATCAAAAATGGCCGAGCACAAAAATTCCGGAATGAAGCAGTCAAAC
The DNA here is from genome assembly GCF_016746365.2 of Drosophila yakuba. NCBI lineage: Eukaryota > Metazoa > Arthropoda > Insecta > Diptera > Drosophilidae > Drosophila > Drosophila yakuba. The sequence goes on along the minus strand of NC_052527.2, from coordinate 10,498,661 downwards.
CATTCGGGTTTCGGCCCACCAGGACTATAATTACCTTTTTCGCAACAACCGTGGGCGTGGCCAGCCAAAAGGGGCGTGGCACTCGGCCAGTGTCGCCCATAACATTTGTAATTTTTGACAGACACAACGGCAGCGTGGGAGAATTCCGCTGGTGGCATGTGTAGCGAATATTAAATGACTACTGGAGCAGTTTCTTTTTTGATTTAATGTAAAATACGAAAAAATTACAATTAATTTGTTTTAAAACCAAGTTATAAACAATTATAAAATCCAAATTTATTTATTAATTCCAAAGTGTTATTATTCTGATAAAAATAACTGGTATGGAGTAATGCATTTGGCTACACAAAGAGACATAAATGCGTGGTAAAAAGTGGTTCTATGATAAAGAGCCACCATTCGAGAGTCGGAAAGTCAATAGCGATTTCAGTTGTGCGGGTCAATAGCTGACAAAATATTTCGCTACATCGACGACAGGTCAGCAAGTTGATTGCCTCATTTATTTTTCAATTACAACATTTGTTGGGGCCAGCAGCAACAGAAACATGCATATTGGCGTAGCAACAAAGGGAAAACAACAGCACAGACTAATTAAAAAGTGTAGTGAATAAATGAAAAATCACAAAACTCATTAGTCCGATTTCCAAATGCCATAGACTCAACAACAAGTTTGTCTGACACGAAAGGCCAGCAGCAGCAGCATAAACATCAGCATAAATGACAACAATGATAGCAATCGAAATTGGAGAAAAAATGGTAGAAAAAGGAACAAAATCTAATTGATAGGTTGGGTCCAACAATGGCGGGATATTAATACTAAACAAAACAAACCGACAAAAACATTAAATTAAGGTTAAAGCATGCATATACAATGACATTTGAAAATAGGTTTTGTTGCTTTGGTACATTTTATGGCGCAAATAGAGATATCGTTTTGAAACCCATAAAACTGAAAGTGCACATTTGAAATCGGAGAAAATGTTTGCGTACAAATTGTTGAGTATTGAAAAAAAATAATTATTTCACTTGAATATACACTCTGTTTAAAGTTAGTCTGTAATTTGACGTAATTAAATGTCGTTACACACTTCAAAGTTGAATTGAAACTGATCGAATTTTTAATGTCCACAATTACGTATTAATTGAAATAATTTACGCTTAATTGGAACTAGCACGCAAGCATACTTAGTGATGAAATGTAGCAAGTACTTTTTATTGGTAAGAAGCCGGCAAATGAGAGCCCATTTGGTTGTTCAGTTGGTCAAGTATGGCAAGTGGTTGACTTACATTACGTTTTAATGTACCAATTAAAGTACTTGCTTTATTTATTTATTTATGAGTAATTATGAGTAGTATATATATTTTATCTTATGCAAGCAGAATTTCTGTTATAATCTCATAACCACTATGTGTTTTCACTTCAATTGGAATATGTGCGAAAAATGGAAATGCTGCGAGTGGAAAATTCAATAAACAGCAACTCCATGGCCTTTCGCAGCATGGCCCATATCACGAATCAAAGCCTTCCATTTGCCGCGGGTATATTTGGCACCACACTGTCCAGGCCCTGATCCTTCCTGACATGCACGGGCATCTAGCCGGCAGGCAATCGCTTCATTTCAGGACCCCATCTCCGGATCCCGATCCCACCAATCACGCCAAAATTCCCTGCAATGTGCTCCGTTCTCGATGTCGATGTAAAGCTAACATGTCCATGCCTACATGCTAATATGTCTGACAGTTGGTTTCGATTTGGGTCCGGGCTCGGTCCTGCCACTGCCACTGCTCCTGCCGCTAGTGCTGTTCCTGCTGCTGCTTATCCTGCCAGCTTAACTGTCATGCAACTGCCGCATGGAACGCAAAGTATCCTCGAATTTGGGGCGGGTCGATGCCACCGGAATCCGGAATCCGGATACGGATCCGGATGCGGCTGCGAATTTGCTGCGACCGCTGAAGGAGTCGATGGGAGGCTTGTCCTTCTGGTGACAGCCAAACGTCCTCGCACTCCCATTCTCCTTAGTTGGCGAACCAAAGAGACGAAAATAAATAAAATAGAATGCTAAAAATTCAATTTGCAAAACGTTATCCGTGGGATTTACATAAAGCAGTCATTTTGAAGTTATACGCATCCCCGAAACTTTTCCACTGCCACTGCCTTTCGCACTCTTACCCATTTCTTTTTGGGACGCCCTGTATATCTAAGTATATGGTATGTTTATACACTGAAAAGAGTTTCGAATTAAATACAATTCAATTGATTAATTATGTTTGTGGTGAATGTACTAAACAATGTATATGATAGCAATATGAAGACTTAGGAACTCAAATCAAAAACTATAGTAACATTTTTTGCATTCATTGTTCCTCGAAGTGTGTCCCCATTTGTTGAAGTGCACTTAAGTTCGATGGGGAACTTAACGCAGGGAGTGTTACCCTCGTTGGCGCAATCCCGCTGCCATGTCAATAACTTGGCTTGTATTAGTCATTTGAGCGCCTTCCCCAATTTCACTCATCCAGCGAACCGACATCCCTGCCCTTCACATTCGTCCTGCGTAATTCGAAATTTTTTACTGCGAATAGACGATTGAGTTTGGGTTGCAAATGGAAAACCATCAAATTTATTGAAATCACTTGCTTCTGCTGCTGTTTCTGCTGCTTTTGCTTTTGAGTCTCTGCTCGGGCTTAAATGTCCTGGCTGCCGTCTGGGGCCGTATCAGTCGCATCCGTAGCTATTGTAAACATCAAATCACAGACAGTAAAACCTTAACGCACACATACGCTGCCAGTCGGATACATTGAGACACTTTCAGACGGATCCAGGATACCGCACACACACACATAAACATAAACGTAAACATAAACAGGCAGAGGCGCTGGCCTAAAGTGCGTCTGGGCGAATGTCCTTTTTGGCCATGCTGGTGGTTCCCCTTTCCCCCTTTTCCCCATTCCCCCATCACTGCAATCATTCCATTCGTCAATCCCCCGTCACTGGTTTTCGATGCGCTGTAAGTTGTGTTCAATTTTCTAAAAAGTTTTCCCCGAAATTGACTTCGGGTGTTAGCGCAAAGGGGGAAAGGGAAAAAGTTACGAAAACATGTCGATTTTTAAGTACAATACTCGTAAAGAGAAACTAAGCCGAATGCGAAACTCTCTCTAAAATAGGAATTGAAATTATGGCTAAGTAATAGAATTTTAAACTATGTAGTTCAAACGTTAAATGATTATTCAATAATTCAACTATTTTGTTTATCATTTTTACACTATGTTTTAAGCTTTAAAGAATGTTTCTCTTATTATTATTACATTTCATTTAAATCTCTCTTTTTATAAAAACATCTTAATTATAAATTTATCGGTATTTTTATCTATTCTTGCATTTCAATAAATCAAACGATAAATGCCGAAAAGCACAAGGCGGTGTGCTCGACTGACATAGTCTTATCCATATCCACTTATTTATAGACCACCATTAACCTCAGTCGCAGTGACACCCGTCCACTTTCCCCGGCTTTTCCTCCAACTTCCATCTTCCATCTTCCATCTTCCGTCTTCCATCGCAGACTTCGTTTCCTGACCATTTTCCGTGTGTCATTTTGCAAACGCTGTCAGTTGAAGTGTCCGGCAGAAGACAGAAACGGACAGCGAACGACGGGGAAGATGGAGTGCGGCGCGTGGATGGGGAATCAATAAACTTGGCCAGTGGTTAGCAGAAATCTTGAAATCTTGAATACAAATATTTTACAATGCTTACAATGTTTGCAGTGGGACATCGTCCACCTGGCAGTCGCCCTTATCGAGCAATAAAAATTCAATCACACACTTCGGCAGGGCGGCCGGCTTGGGTTTCAGTTCGGTGCGGTGGAGGACAAAAGCCATGATAGTTATGTAGATACAAGCCGTGGGATCTCGTCCTGGCTGAGGGTCCCAGCGCAGTGCTTAAATATTCACATATCGCAAATTCAATTGAACGCAGCGCCCAGGATAACGCAGGACATGGCCCGGCTCTCGTCCTGGCGGCCACGCAATGCCAAGGATAAAACGGTGTTGACAACAACTATGGGAATACCAACACACACTCTGTGGGTTGCCACTCGTAATTGGGGCTGGAGTCGGAGAACGTAGAGAACGTAGACAGCCGGAGCAGCATCTACGAGAAATGTAACTTTTTATATGTTAAAAAGGATTTGCGGTTAAGCCGAACGGACAATGGCAGGGACATATCGTACACACGCCCGTACAGTGACTGCGAAAAGTCTCGCAACTGGTTGCATTTTCCCCCCCTTTTTTTGAGGGTAGTGGGGGGCAGATAACATCTGCACATATCCCCGGCATTGCGATGGGCACCTGAGTCTCGAATTGTTTGTGCCCCTAATGGGGATCAACGTTGGTCAGCCTCTTGAGACATCACTGCCACACCGCTGTTGCACGCAGCTCCCGCAGTTTATCCTCGTTATCCACCTGGGGATTTTACCACACACACACACACACAATCTACGGCGTAGATTGTTTTCCTGTAAACAAGTTTATAAACAAGGTAAACAAGGCTCTGAAGAGCGAAAGCAATTTTGCTGCAATTGATGAATAGGGAAAACATTGTCCTCCCTTATATGCCAACTATTCATTATACTTTTATATACACCTAATACAATAGTATGGACTTGAAAATGATCTAATCAATTTATGAATACATTTTTTTTAATAAGCATATATGCACTTTTAATTTAGTTATATTCCCTATTTTAATTAATTTTATATACACTTATATAGATATTATATTACATTATATATATATATGTATATTATATATGTATATTATATTACATTATATAAAGTAAACCTATAATATACCATCTACGGTATGTTTTAGTCTCTACCCTTCTATTGTTATCCCTCTCGTTTTTTCCTTGCCTTTTTAGAGGCTGCTAATAGAAAAAAGGTTATAACGCTTACGCAACGTATTGTAATTATTTGAAAAGCGCTAAATAATCGCATCAAAGTGAATTAAATTAAAAGTTTCATGCCATTGCGTAAGGCACACGTTTTACAGGAACCCAGTGGTTGCCAGTGGTGGCTAACTGGAAAAGTGGAGGACGCGTAAGCTGCACATGGTAGGATTCACTTAAGGATTCGCCTTGAAGGCTCGTAAAAGGCAGAAATCAAATGGAAAACTTTTTCGTCACTAAAAAATGTTCGCCGAACGTGATGGCGGGAACGGAGAGTGTGGGTAGACACTAATACGGCGACCAAAGTGATTTCAACGCAATGCCAACGCCTGAAATTCGATGGGGAAGTGGTGGCAAAGTGGGGGGGAAGTGGTGGGACGGGCGTTAAATTAATGGCGCTTAACTCCATGTTTACAAGACGAATGTGCACGGGAGCAGAGCCAGAGATCCCGAGACACACACACGTGCTCCAGCAGACGAGTCTTCCTTCCGGCGGAGTCCTCGAGTGCGACCGTAAGTCTCCCGGCCCCGTGACTGATGGGCGTATGCAAATGTCCTGATGACAGGCATCAGCAGCAAGGATTCCGCCGCCGATGAGCAACTGTGCGACACAGAGCCGATTAAAAGTTGCCATGACAGCACAGTCCCAGTCCCAGCCCATCGTACCGCACCGCATCCCATCACATCACATCACATCACATCCTCCCACTCCGCTCTTGCAGTCTATTTGCATTTTCCGGAGGCGACACAGCTTTCGATTAGAGGGCAATCGTAAAAATATATACTTGCAAATGTGGAAAATTTAAATTTAATTGAAATTAACTTGCTTTATTCACATACATTTCCATAAAATTTATTAGATACCTTTTAAACGATCTAGTTAGTTTTATATACATATATGTTAAGGTATATTTCGGAAATTAACGCTTTATATAAAAACAATTCCCGAAACTGATAATATTCCGCAAAGAGTGCAGCAATGCAGCATACATCTCACTTTGAATTTTTGAATATTTAAAGCTATAAGCTAATTCAATTTCCCAAATTAAGCATGTGGCTCAATTCCTTCCCTATCGAGCCAAGATCCACGTGAAACCTAATCAATTCTCAAAATCAAAACGTATTTCAGGACAAATTACACAAGTTTCGAACTGCCGGATAAAACTTTACGCATTACCCCTTACCTTTTCCCCATTCCTGCTGGCTCTTTTGCTTCGCGGGAACTTTTCAAGCAGCTATTACAATAAGTGCAATAATTATATCACTAATGTGCACTTACTATTGTTGACTTTTCGTCTTGCTGGCAGGGACGCAGCCCCTTTCGTGGCCCAGAAACCCCCATTCATTGGCGAGGGGCTCCAAATTGACTGGTGTCACACCTTGGGGGCTTCTGTTCGCCGGCCCCGGAAGGTGAAATGCGTTATTTGAAAATTTATCGACGCTATGGGAGCGTTATTATGGTAAAATCAATAGCAAATATTTACAGAACCGAAAGTTGAGGTCAGGGCTGACTTAGAAGGGCGCCACCTAGCGGCAGGAACCGCTACCAACCCGCCTACCAAATCTCCATTCAAATGCCAAAATGAAAGAGCACGTGACATTTAAATTTTTTATATCGCTGCTAGACGTGGTGTACTAGGTACTAGGGGTATGTCGAGGGTTTGAGTGCTTTAGTGGTTCCGAGGGTGTTGGGTGGTTGGTACATCTTCATGATACAGGGTGGTGGTAGGTCGGTCGGTTGGGCACAAGGACGAAACAAATCAGTAGCGAAATGCTCTCGATACACAGAAATTTATACAGAAAAATCATTGAAGCGACTTCAATGAAGATGGCGATGATGATGATAATGATGATGATGATAACGACGGCAGTGGGGGCGGCCGAATTGGGGCGTGGCGCGACCATGACTGATGGCAAATGCTGCAGTTGGAATAGACAAATACAATGGCGTCAGGGTGTGGGGCTGGCTGTGTAGATAGCACATAACAAGCTCAATCAAAGACAAAAAGCACAAAAAAACATCAAATCAGCACTCACACATATACCTACACACACCCACACACACACAGTTACTTACATAAAAAGGCGGTTGGGGTTTGAAGGACGCACTACGATTGGATTTGTATTGATATAAATTGCTGGAGCGTCTAACGCGAATTACAGCGAAAGCAGGACTCTCCGGTCGGAAAAGGGCGACGACAGCAAACAGAAACAAGGACGCGAACCAGGACGAGTTCTAGGACATCAACAATCATGGCCAGCGAAATGAAAATAAAGGAATAATCAAATCAAGCAGCATATTGATTGATTATGCACCGTACATAATGAATAAATATGAACTGAAACAAAGCACAAAAAAATCGAGCAAAAATATTCAAGCGGTGGCGAACCTAAAGTGGAATGCAGAAAGGATTATCCTCGTCTTTATGGGCTTTCACAGGTGCCTGAGACAACATCAGGATTTCGCCTCGGAAATCGTAATTTATTTGACATAGCGCATACGCCCTGGGTACCAAGTCAAAGAGCACGGAGTTGGAGTTGCTTTAACACAGTGATTAATTGTTGTATTTGCTGAATGTGTGCGTATGCGTGTGAGGCATTTAAGACCCTTTGCCGCTTTTATTTATTTAGAACGATATTAATGTGTGTGAAAAGTAATCCAATAGAGTCCCCAGGCTGTTTACTTAAGTTTACTCGCAATCGCAGGCATTTACACATGAAATTTGCCATCATAAAGCTAAAATTAAATAATTCTACCTGGGGTGAATTCAATTCAAATAGAAATTTTAATAACAATATTTAATTTCTTATTTTCCGTCGCCCACATATATATTTACATTTCGCATAAATATTGCTCAAGTGTATTTGGGCTGCTAATAAATTCGCCCAAGTGTCATTTCCCCTAGTGTTTAGTTTAAAATTTATGTGTGCCAGCACAGCGATTTATATTTAATTAAAGAAGCTACTGCATATGTCTGTCCCAGCACAATAAACATAAATCTGTATACATCTAAATAGGAAATGCGATAAGTAATGGAGGAAAGGGATGACAGTCTAAATTGAGAGTATGCGTATTGTGATTGTCCAGGGGGCAAAATTTATGCATTAATCTTCACTTAGCAGGCGATGAAGAAATGGAAAGGTACAGCTGTTTGTGCTGCTCATCAGCTTTATATCTGATTAAATGCTGGCTAATCGAAAATATACAACTTATTTGCATAAATGCGTCGCTTGGCTACCGAATTATATCACTCTTTGAAACCGAAAACGGTGCAAAAATAAAGCTGAAGGAAAACAGGAATTTCAGCAACACGAAAAGTTTTGCTGCAAATTCTCGCTCGTATTTTTTGCATGCATTGTGCTGTTTTGTTTCTGTTTCGACTGGATCCTTTATGGATGGTGGACTCCGGCTCCTTTCTATACGCTTATATGTGTATGTTTGGAATGCGGCAAATTGCTATGGCCAGGCGAACGTGAAACGAGCAACAACAGCGGGAAACTGCGTTTTCCCAGCGGACTGCAAGTTCAGTTGAAAATTAAATACCAATTTTTGGTACATGGCGCTGGCCCTTTGTTGTTCCCGCCACTGTTGCCTCCTCACTGCCTGCAACATTTCAAATAACATTTCAACTTTTCAGCACTCGCCATCGTCAGCAGACAAAATTCTGCTTCGGTTGCCACAGGATCCCGCTTTCCCCCCCTCCCCACCCCCCTTCAATGTTGCCCTCTGCAACGGCATTTATTTATTTGTATTTGTGCGCGCAGCTCAATTACGTTTAACGCTTTTGACGTTTTACAACATGGCCAATACCAACACACACGCAGTCCCACTGCCTCCCACACACACACACACACACACACACACACACAACACACACACATATATAGGGAAAGGGTCCAGTTGAGTCGCTGATTGCGGCGGACAGCGAGCAGCATTCTCCACTTTCCACTCCACTCGCACATTCTTTTCTCACAAACCTTTTTGGAAATTGTTGAAATTTTTCAACCTTGTTTCGCATTGCTGTTACACTGTTACGTTAAACCCGAATCTTATACTATTACTACATTTTATTGCACTAATTAGAAATATTTGATAAGCCCATCAGCTGAATTTTACATGTTACATTTATAAACTTTTACGCGTATTATTCCTTAAACTTAAATCACTTTCATGTTTGGAAAATAAGTAGTTCGATTGCTCAGAAACAACAGTTGGACCTTATATTTCCTTTTTTGTAGCTTTCATTGTATAAGGGGAAATATGCCCTCCGATGCCCAGATGGGTGATTTCTCTCAGTGCATTCAGTTGCGCTTAATTGGTTCTGTCAGCGGCAGCAGCAGCGGTGGCAGGAGCAGCAGGGGCAGATTAAAAAAGTTCTCCTAAAATAACATTAGCAGCATGTCCGATGCCAAGGGATTGGGTCCTGGCGAAGGGTGAGCGAGGTGGAGGAGGTGAAGGAGCTGAAGCAGGAAGGAGGAAGGACTGGAATTTAAAGCATGTGCCTCGCCTCCCGGTGCTGGGCAAACAATTTGCTTAGTTATTGATATGAGCCGCACAAGAAGTCTAGAGGCATCCGAAGGAGTGAGAGATACCAGCCAGCGGAAAGAGATGGCACTGTGCCACTTCATTTCCGGGCTTCCGTTCTTCTAATAATGAGAGTTTGCCGTAATCTCGCGAAATGTACAATCCAATTGGGATGGGTGCCCGAAGAGGAAGGAGTAAGCAGTAGCCAGTAGCCAGTAGCCAGGATCCGAGACCAACGACTGGCACGTGAACAATGCCAGTATTTTCGATTTGTAAGGACCGAGATGAGAGGAAGAGGGACAGAGTAAGGATGAGAGGGAGAGAGAGAGCAAGGACGTGAAGCCAGGGTCCTTGTGTCCTGTAAGTGCGCTCATTCGTATCAGAAAGAGTCACGTACAAATGGCAGCCATGGCAGCCATGGCAGCCAGACTCTCCGCTTCGTCCGCTTTACAGTTTTGCACTCAATTGCTTATGAAATTAATAGGATATGTCAGTGGTTAGTATTGACCGGAAGTAATACAATTGATAAGGATTATGGATGTCCAACTGTGTGCTGCTCCTGCTGTTCCTGCTGCTGTTGCTACTGTGGCATGTGCGTGCCCGGATTTCTTAATATCCTACCGCACCTATTCTGCCTCGCCATTTGGCCCGTCACTCATCATCGGCTTGGCCAACTGGGCGTATGAGTGTTATTGACGTGTGTGTCCTGTTAGGTTCCTGTTTCGCAGTGGTTATTGGCTTAGCCCCAAATTAGCATATATAATGCAGGGAGCAAGCTGCAGGCTGTTCAAACTACCACCCCTTCCACCTCACCGAGCAAACGCACGCCATTGTTTAACACGGCGTATGCGCAATTATTAATTCAGAGCTTTCATTATGCTTGCAGCGGCCACGTTTATTGTTCAGCCCGCTGCGGTCGATGTTGTTTTTATTTAAATAATTTAATTGCTTTTCGATTTGTTTACAAGTTGAAAATGCAAATTTGCTGCCTAGGCCGCGGGGCAGTAAATTGACTGCGATTTAAGTCACGCGTTAATCCTTTCCCCCCGTTAAATGAGTGGGTGGCACAAACAGTTTGTGTCGCAATAGGTCATTACTTCCCATGGGAAAATACACTGTACAATGTATAACAGCATTTTAAAAAAGGTCCCTTTCAATTGTATACGTTTTTCAAACATTATTTAAGTTGAGAAATGAATTATTATTATTGTAAATAATTATTAACAAATAATACTAAATATATTAAATGTTTGTAATTCAATCTAAGCCATCGCTAAAATAGTGACTGCACTTGCACCTAAAATATTTCAGTATCCACTTTGTGTGGGGAAAGCAAGTACTTATAATAAAATTAACAATCAAGCTCATAAATATAAATGTGCAGCTTACTTGTATATTTTTTAATAAATAAATAATAATAATTGCTGCTTTCCAATTCGGACTCGAGCGCAATTGAATGGGTCATCGATTTCTCACATCCCCCAAAAGTGGCTATCTCTGGCCCAATAATATTTACATTTCCAATATCCACAGCCAGCCAGATTTCCTCTGGCTGCTTACATAACCGCATTAGCCCACGGGCGTGAAGGAGGAGTAAAAGAGTGGAAAAGTGGAAAGTCAAAGCTGTGGGGCCAATTCAATTTGTTTGTCTCACTATCAGACGAGCATCCGCTGACGCCGAGACTTCCTCTACCGCCCATATTCCCTATTCCCGGGCCCACAGACGCGGAACTGTATCCTCGACTATTCCCAAGCTGCATTTGCAGCTGCCGGAGATGCCCTGCTGCCGGAAATTATTATTGGTTTGTTAGAGCGAGTTGCTGATCCAAAGATCCCAGTGGTAAACTCTCAGCGGCGCACTGATGATGCTGGCCAAAAAAGTTTCCTCTCGCAATCTCACTTGTAGTGTCTCTATCGGGTTTATTCATACCTGGTGATTGGGTTTTTATTATTACATTGAGTTAAGAACTAGCATTGAATAGAGAAAAGTGTAAAGCAATTTAAAACAGCATTTGATATGAGGTGCATTGCTAACCTCAAAAATTGTAGTTTTCATAAATTAGATGATTATATTGTGCTTTCATTTTTTCTTTTCTCATTTTCCACTCTAAGAGTCCTTAAATGGGTATCGCTAGTTCCATCATATCACTGGCAACCTCCTCGTTGCTTCAGCATACGTATATTTCTTTTAGCCAGCCAAGACGGAGTTAACTTTTGCCATCCCAACGCATCTCCTGGCCATTGTCTCCGGCTCCAGAGGAAAAACTTTGCTCATGAACTTAATGTTAGAGGTGGGGGCTGAAAGGATCTGCAGGAAGTCAGGAAGTGCGGCATGAAGGGGAGGGCAGGAGAAGGAGGTGCATAATGCGTGGCAGGATTCTTGGGGGGGGGGAGATGCGGAGAGTACGCCGGAGAGCACGCATCCTGATGACTTTGGGCATTATTCTTAAATCCGATCCAATTAAAATGCAGGCAACTTGCATATGCAATGCAATTTAATTAACGTCGCTGGGGAATTTTTGTTTACTGCCCTTTTGGCCACTGATCCACTCGTGCCTTCAGCTTCATTTCGCCCCGCTCCTTTGGTCAGCTTCAAAAAGCATATAAATATCCACTCAGACGTGCGTCTGTGTGTGTATGTATGTGTGTGTATGCATGTGTGTGTGTGTGTGTGTGTGGATCCGGGTATGCGTGGCCAGCATATCCTTCATATCCTTCAGTTCATTATGCAACAATTATGCAGAGCAAAGCATGCGTTTAATCTTTTACCCAACACACGTACATACGTAACCAGCAATCTGCCTCTCGCTCTGCCCCACTTGCCATCTCCCTTCCGCATTGCATTTTCTGTGCGATTTAATACGCATTTAAATGCAAATTTATATACGAAATTATCTACGTGAAGAAATCTTCGGGTTTTAATAACATTTCCCCCAATCACCAGCGCTCATTCAGCAATAATATTTTACCTCTGCTTTCCACTCTTTTATTTTAGAGGAATTTAAAAGTCAATTTAAGCGTTTTTAGGCGTGATAAATTATGTTAACCTATTTATGTTCAATTAAACTGTAAAATAGGATATATTTATAGGTATATTTATCCATATTTATTTTATTCAAGTTTTATGAAAAGAAAACTACTTTATATATTGTAAATATATTATATATATTATAGATATAAAGAATATAATTCATACGAATAGTACCTTTTTCAGCCCAACAGCTTACACAGAAATGCAAGTGCCTCGGAATGTTTGTCATTTCCCATTACTGAAAATTAACATATTGAAAATGAGATATAAGCCCAAAGTGTGAGGGATTGCCCGAAGTTGAAATGCAATTCATTAACCCAAACATAATTAAAATTGAAAGGCAACAAAAGCGGACGGCGGGTTTATTAGTCCACGCAGCGTTAATTGCATTTGTCGACCGGATTCTTATTCATTTACCTTAACATTTAGCACCCTTCCCCTTTATTTTGCCGCAATGACATTGGAGCAGCTATCACGTCCACGAAAACAAAACGTGAACAAGATAAGACGGCCATAAATCGAAATCAAATCAAATGCCTGGCAATGTGGACTATAAAATACTTGGTAAAGATTTCATTTTCTTTTTGCTTCTGGACTCTTTGGGTTCTGGTATCCTACTGGATTTCCCACTGTTGCCTTTATGAAAACGTCCACAACTTTATTTGTTTTCAATGACAATATTTTTGCAGACAAAAAATGTCCTTTGCTGGTAAACTTACTTTGGGCGTTTTTGGCCACTTTCATTTTCAATAAAACTTTTAAAAATCTTAGAGCTTCATTGTTTCTAAGGAGATTTTTCAAAAGTACTTGGGTAAGCAAAATAATTTTATTTTAATTTACATAGCAGATATAGATTAACAAAATCTAAGCTGCAAAAATTCAATTAAATTTTTAACCCACAAGAATTATTTTCATGAAATAATAACTAAGCGCGTATTGGCTAACTTACTGAGGGGTAACATAAAGTCCAAACCTTAAATGCAATGCAAGTCCTTGTTTTCCGTGTGTTATTGTTCAGCTCTTAGGGAATATATCCCAGTGATACATTCACCCAAACTAGTCGAGCTCTGGAGTGGAATCTTTCCCCCCATCCGCCCAAAAGTGAATCGCTTTTTATGAGTTGAGGCAGCTTGCGTTGAATTGATTTGTTGTTATCGCATTGTTTGTGGGCTGTGGCCAAGTGGATGGATAGACATATACTCGTAGATGGATGTGGATGTGGATGTAGATGCGGATGGCCCAAGTGGACGAAAGGATCTCGCCTCGTCTCGTCGCGTTTAGGGACGTGTCATGTGGCAATCAAAATTGAAAATAAAAGGCAACAGCTGCGTTGTCAACAAAATAAATCAGCGGCAGCAATTTCATTATTTGACAGTAAACGCGATAAACTGTTTCGGCCTGCACTTCGACCAGATGGCCGTCCCTTCTTTTATAGTGTTGCCAAAAAAGTTGAAATTGTTATTTGTGTTATTTGTGCTATATTTCACAGGCGAGAACACATACACGTTCGCATCCATATACAATTAGCAGCTTCCTGCTCAGTTATTTTATTAATTGAGCTGCAAAAAGTTTAACTGCCTTCTCTTTCAACCTCACCTGATCCTTGTCACCTCCCTGCACTGAGAATTAAGTTTGCGGACTAGGCTGAACAGGATTCGAGCCAACAAAGTAGCTGAATAAATAAATATGTACTAGGATAATTTCTAAAGAGGAACTGTGATACTTTTCTCCAGGAAAATAGTCCAAAGATGTAAAATTAACGATGTAGTACGGAAACAAATAAGTTGTTTATTACAAATTCAAGGAGAATCTGAATACTATAATACTTTTTCTTTGAGTGTTACTGTATTCCTGTATTCGTATCCTGCAGAGAGGCGACGACGACACACCGCCGCCAGCCAAATAGAACAGGAAACCGAGTTCCCAGTGCCAGGGACCAGATTCGGATTCGGATTCAGAGCCAGAGTCAGAGGCAGAGTCAGACCACCGGAGTCAGAGCAGCAATGGAAGTCATGGCAACAACGTATGGAAATCCCCATGTGCGTGTGCACGTAAAAGTTTCTCTGGGAATTGTTCGGGCAGGAGAGGGATTTCGGAGCAGGTGGAGCAGGGTGAAGGAGCACGGGAATGTAGGCGGAGTTGGGGATGGGGATGGGGATGGAAATGGTGACCCGACCACAGGAGCAGGCTCGAAGGAGCCGCTGAGATTGGAGGGGAAGGCTACGAATGAAATTTCATTAAATACACCAACAACAGACAAGTGCACGCAATTATGGTAAGATAGTTAAGTTTTTGATTGTGGGAATCACGCATGAGTACGCACACTCGCACACACACTACTCAAGGTTTTCCCTCGCTCTTGGGAAACTTTTTTCTCGTGTGGTAAAAACAATTCTCAACTCGAGTCGTGACGCCAAATTTTCGTACATTTTGTGCGAGGATTTTAGTTTTAACAATTGCCTCAATTTATGTCGCAAAAGTTTTCTCCAGTACGTAAAACTTCCCATTGGGCGGGGAATGGAAGTCAACTATGCGTGTAATAAATTTCAATGCCTTGTCGTTTAATTAATGATAACAAATTGTGGTGCAGGGGTCCAACGGTGGCAGACGACACCAATAAACACCCCCCAATCGCAAGGACGTTTCCTTACACACATAGACACATACACACACGCACACAGAGGCAGGGAAACACGTATGCAGACACACATTCGGCGCTAATTCAATTTAACAAATATTGACATATGCTAATTCATACAAATGTCTGCAGGCCTTGTCGACTTAGACTGAACATTAGTCGGGGATAATGGATTATAAAAACTGGCAATGAGCCGCGTTAAAACCCAATTATTTGCAGGAGACATTAGCCAGCTTGGGTTTGATGAGGGTTTACCTGAACATTTATGCAAGTACTTTGTGGCATTGGCAGCGAAAAGTGGTTAACTGAATTGGCCCATTAATCATGAGGTCGTCAGGTACCACAAGATGCTTAGTGGTCCATAACTTCATATATCTTTTCAAGCTTATAAATATTTTCTAAATTCATGGCTGCATGAAAATATGAATAACCTAACTTAACATAATCAAGAACTATCTAAGACTTCAACCTTATATAAATATTTTATAATACATTTTAAATTATTGTTTAAAAAACTTAAGAACAGCGCCTTCCTTTTTTCTCTGATATTAGTTGTAATTTAATGGCCACCTCAATTCCATTGTTTGGAAGTCCCTACAAAATCGACCTGATGGAGAACAATCGAGGGGCTTTGAAGGCCATATAATATGGTATGGTAGGGAGAAAGTGCTTTGCCAAAGACCTTGAGGCTGCACAATCGCCTACCCATTAACTGAATAGAATCCCTGTTTCAACAATACAATTGGGCTCACTTTAGACTTGCTACAGCTGCTGCAATTGAGTTCACGATTTCCATTGACTTTAGTTCTTGAACGCCCAAAAGTATCGAACAATAACTCCACAATCAATGGCCCAAACGCCCCCAAACTCCCCCAAGCGTTGCCGTCTAAACTAGAGCCCATCGCCATCATCATCGACGGCATCTGAAGTTGATGGCCAACACATAATGGCAGACTAATGACAATAATCGCCTGGCCCGAAAAATGCGGTGATGCCGGGGGCGGGTGTATATGGTTGTGAATGTGGATATGGATGTGGATGTGGAAGGCGCCATAAGCAGTTGGAAAATTTATGGCCAAGGGCAATGGCAAATGGCCATGTGAATGAGTACTGCCAGCCTGGTTAACTCTGCGTAAAGGTCCTTGGGCGGCTAAAGCACAGCAGGACATTCGATTTATAAATGAGCCATGCGTTCTCCATGCTTATATGAAAAATATGGCGAATTAATGCCTCATAAACTAAAATGTGTCCCATTTCGATGCCCTAACAGAAGGTGTAGTCCTAATCGACGCATTTTATGGACTTAGAAAGAGCATAGAGCTTTGCTAAACCATTTAAAATAAATTAACCCTTTTTTATCCAAAGAAACTTATGTAGTGATATTTTCTTAAAAATAAAGTTCCCCATTTTTTTTTAATAATAGAAAAACTTATATTTCTGTGTAAATGGAAAGAATTTGAAAAAAAAAGATTTAAAAGTGCACAAATTTTAAATTTTTAAAACTTAAATTTACATACAGCTCCCTAAAGAGCATTTTTGGCCACGGCAATCAGAGCCAGCCTTTCAGCCATGTTTTTATGGGTGCTAGCCAGGTTAAGTCTGGGGCTTGGTCGTTGGTTTTTAACTCTCCACTTGGCAAGGTCGCCAATTTCAAGTTGAGTGAGTGAATCCAAGGCAGACGGAGCAGTCACTTTATTAAATTTAAAATCAACTTTTGCTTGTGGTCGTGTTGAAGGAGCACTGCGCCCAGTTGCCGGCCAGATTCCTAGCACAGTTCCCAGTTCACCACCATTCCTCAGCTGTGTATCTCCGTATCCCTGGGCTATGACCTCGTCTTCGTCTGGTTGAGCACACATATGGGCGTGGCCCTGAAGGCGGCATGCACAGCCATTATTGCTCCATTAAATTTGTAAGTCAAGCATTTTAATATTTGGGCCAAACAATGCAAACGAGAGGCAAACCGAACGCGGCCAAAATAAGAAATGAAAAAACGCAGAACAAGGCAAATACGCCACAGCGCTGCACACGCGATCCCTGGAGGAGTCCTTGGAGCAGCAGCAACACCAGCAGCAACAGCAACACCAGCAGCAGCAGCAGCAACAGCAGCAACATCAGCGACATGTTCGCATTTTTATAATAACAACAGGGCGAAGGGGGGGCGGTGGAGCGGAGGGAAGCAAAGGAGCAACGACTACAAAGATATGCAATTTCGCATATGTACTTATATCCTAGCGACATGAAAAGGATCAATTGTGGCAAAACGAATTGCATACGAATGCGATGCCAGTGCCGCGTCCCGGCATTTGGGGGATAGTGTTTTTGCTCTCACCCCCTCCCCGGGGCAGGGGCGTCGCTCGTGGGGGCTTTGAACGACAACCAGCTCTCGAAAGCAAAACGACGAAGTAATCCCGGATTTGCATTTTATCGGAATGCGGCGACGGCAAATGGAGGGCAACGTTGGTCTCGTCTCGTTGTTGCTGCTACTGCTGCTGCTGCTTCCGTTTTTGGCTGAAGACAACATACTGCACGGGATTCATGGCGGCGTTTATGCGTAGCACGAAATCACGAAAAGCACGGATACGTGTGGGAAAAAGAGCTGGGGTTATCATAAGAAACTAATTCACCAGCCCCCGCCTTTTAACAAAAAATGTGCTCCTTTGCAGGTATACATATTTATATATTTATATATTTATATATTTACCATTAAGTTATCTAACGATCTAGAAACAACGTATAATGATCATCCAATGCTTGTGTAACACTTAGCCTTTTTAAAAACCCAATACTTTTGAATATCTGTTTTAAGCTTTTAACATTATATGATTCTTTAATTTATCAATATTTCCCGCATAAACTTCTACACCCATCTCCCTCGCTCGTACGATTCCAACCAGATGCCATCTCTCTCTGGCAGTAAGTCAGTCATTTGCATGCGTCGCATATTTGTCGTTACAACAGCCAACTGTTTGTTATGCAATTGTAGTCGGTGAGTTTGTAGAATCGTCATCTCTCTACCGGTCTCCCATCTCCCAGAATTTCAGTGTGTGTGGGTCCTAGCTGCTGTGTCCTTTGGTAGCGTTTTCTTTGTTTTTTTGACCGGCATTCGTGGGGCACAAGAGTATTCCGCATTCGGGGAATTGCACTTTGCATTTTTGCTATGTTATTATTAAGTGGGACTGAGCAATATAACAATATTTTCTTTTTCGATATTTTCAAGACAAATGGTTTAAAATGTACACTCACATTCTTTTTAAGAATTGATTTTATTTGCTACAATAAATACTTACGAAATTGTAAGTACTTGTAGTTTCAATACTTTTTACTGGAATGCAGCCTAATTACTAAAATCAGATATAAAATGCTACAGTGTAAATTGTAAATCAACTTTAATTTTTTATCAAATTCCTGTTATCGCATATTTTTTATTCACATCATTACTTATTTTCAATATTTCAATTCATTAAGTTAGTTGTTCAGAAACTTGTATGTCTTTGAAGTATTTAAAATATTTAGCCTTAAAAGGGTATTGGATAGTCTGAAAGGCGAAACATCAATAACTTTTTTATTTATATTTTTCGTTTCTGCGGATTGCAAACGTTTTGTTTGCATGTTTTGCAGTCGGCAGCTTATTCACATTATATAAACTAAATGCGCTCGCGTCTTGCGTAACGAATTGAAAACTGCAATCCATGGGAAGCTGGGGAAATTTGGCTGATGAAGTGCCGGCGGCTGCGGAGCGTCCTTTTCCTCAATTTCTGGGCAGCAGGGCGGAAAATGTACACAATGCACAACACAACACAACACAACACAACACAACACAACACACAGCGACCGGAAACCAGAAAAAAGTGTTGACATTTGTAATCAAATTTTTGGGCTGTAAATGCTGTTATCATCAGAGGAGAAGAAAGGCCCACAAGGAGGTAACAGCTTGCCGGTAGGAAATCGTGGGGTGTCTAAGTTAGCGGGGCCAGCGGGGGCATGGCCATATGAGTTATATTTTTGACACGACCATAACAGACACACACATACACATACGCATACACACTCACATACAAAGGCACATGCACTGACTCACACAGCGTAGAAGTTATAGAAAATGTGCGATTTGCCAAGTACGTGACGCTTTTGTTGGATCCTTTCTTTGGGCAACAGTTGCCAGTTGAACTCAAATGGGTATAGAACCCCTATATCTATCCCCCACCCCGAATCTACTTTCACACACAAACACACACCCGCACACACACACTGCAAATGGCAGTTACTTTTGTTGTTGGCATTCCAAGTTGTTGTGCCCACATTTTTTAACGTTTTGGCGAAAAAACGCATTAAAATTTGTTGCACGTCGCATAAATGCTTCCACTGTGTGTGTGTGCTGCCCTAGGATCTTTTTGTGTGTGTGTGTGTGAGTGAGCTAAACGAGCTAAAGGATGCGAAAAGATTGTGGAAGGGGAGGGAATAGAGTTGGGTTAGCTGGCGAGAAAACTTTACTACGCTTCTGCACTGCAGGCAAATAAATTTGCGGATACCGAAACCGAAAACAGCACATAAAATCACAGTCAGGGCGAGAGATTTCGAGAAAGGTGAACGAGAAGTTTACAGGCGCAGAGGGGGGGAGGATGTCCTGTTGGCAGCGGTATCCTTGACTCGACATTGCCACGATTATGCGCTGGGGTCAAGGCATCGATTTAACTTGGATATCCTTGGCTCTTTGCAAAAGTCGATCGCAGGGATACGAGAGGACTTAGAAGATTAATGAATAAGCCGCATAATTTAAGGAATTATGCACAGAACTTTTTCACGACAAATTGTACAGCAACGGAAAATGTTATTTTCTGTTTCCATTTATTTCACTAATTTCCTAGTTTTTTTTGTCATCCATACCGCTGTTGACCACCAATGCGAATATTCCATCTCTGGTCAGTTCATCTATTCCTAGAATTCTAGAAACTGCATTACTGGTAACAGTCCATCATTTACCGCAAGTTTGCGCCCATCGAGGGAGGCCCTTCACCCACAGCCATCCACCAAGGGACCAACTGCAAAGGGCAACCGCAAAATGCTTTCCCATATCTTCCAAGTTAGTTATGGCCAACCAATCAACAATTTAGCATGCCAAATGTGCAATCTCAGGCCACTAATTGCAACGCATTCATCAGGGGCAAGTAGACAGACATTTAGCACACAAAATGATGGAGAGACCCTCCTCCCCCTCCCCCTGAACTCATCTTTCAACAGTCCAGGCGCCCCCAACTATCACCGCCAATTCCAGCTGGCAATTGGTTTATTAGGCCCGAAGGATTCTCTGCTCGATTTGTGCTGTGCGTTTCTCTTTTCCGACAAATGAAAGAAAATTGTAAATGGCTTTTAATTAAAAGGCACAAACATAAACACCTGCTGCCGTCCACACATACACACACCTACGACTAACTGTATATGTGAACGAGCATATACATACACGCACTCACGCATACCATGCTGTAGCGGAAATGAAATCGCAGCTAAGCTACGGCCAACAACAATTCCACAATTCTCATTCAAACGCAGCCAGCTGTTGGTGTCCTTTTGTCTATTGGTTGCGGGTGAGGACATTAATAAGCCCAAATGTTGGCAAAGGGGAGTGGGTGGGGGAGGAGTTGTCGGGCCACTTTCGACACACACACACACATACACATGCAAGACAACAAGGACAAGGAAATATGGCGGCATGTGTTGCGCGTTTGTTTATAAATCGCCAGGCCGCACGACCAAGATTCAGGGAAAAGCAGTGAAAATCAGAGAAAGAGAGAAGAGGACCAAGTATAAGATAGTGGCAAAAGGCAGGGAAATCTGCATATGTTTGCTGCCATGTCTGCCCTTTGTCCTCATGCTCAATTTCAATTAAATCCTAGTCACGGAAGCTGTGGTAAATGATCGCTGGGCACATTTTGGTTTTAAATATACAAATTAAATGATAAAACGAATAATAATTTGTTGCTTTTGCAAAACACAAGCCTTGATTATATAGATTACATGACAGCATACAATTATACTTGAAATAATTAGGGAATCCTTTAGAATGTTTCGACTTTAGCAATTAGCAAACATAAAGTTCCAAGCTCGATTTGGTATTGCAATTATACAATTGTAACCCTAGAAGCACTTTTAACTGAACCAGCCAGTACTAGCAAATGATATTTTATTTGCAGATAATTAATTTTGATAATATGACTTGAATTAATTGAGATTTTTGAGGATTCGTGTAAGGTTTTAATTTATTTAAATAATGTGAAACTTTATTGCGTGCAAAACCGAAACATTAGAAATCTGCAGCAAGCCAACTTCCCAATTAAGCTCCATGGGTGTCCACAAAGTATCCATGGCCTCACCGACTTTGTTCATTAGGAGCCCCAGGAAGTGCTCAGACATCCGCTTGGCCATTCAGCCACTCAGCCACTCGGCCCACTCAATTTGAATGCAAATGCACGGTGCACCGCCCGACTTGTTGCCCCACACACACACACACAGCTGGTGTGGTTGTTGCACTCGTTTTTCGTTGTCGTCGGTGCATTTGCATGCAACACTTTTTTGGGGGCGGGCTGCAAGGCAAAGGAGGTTGCCAGCCAAGTTGATTGTTTTCCTGCGGTTGCTCGAAGCTGCAGAACTGTGAACATTTGCCGGGGAACAAAAATTGAAAATGCATCTTCTTGCGGTGCTGCGAATGGAGTCTGCAGCCCGAGGTTGAGCTCGAGTCGAGCCATAAATAATGCGGCATTATTTTCAAATAAACTCCCGAAAAACAGGTCTCCATTCCTTTGCTTTTGGAAAATTTTGGGCCTTGCCGTCGAATGATTTTCACACATGAGGAACGTGCAAAATTGTCCATAAATCTTGGCCAGATTCGCCTTCCGTGTTGGCTTTTCTATTTTTGGCTCCTTTTTTTTTGGTATCCTTTGGAGGTGATTCTCCTTTGCAGCTTTTCGTTTATTTTTTCTTACTTTTTTTTTGTTTTTGTTTTTTTTTTTTTTGTCGCCGCGTTTATTGATTCTGCAGTGCAGCAAACGAAACAAACGAAACAACAATGGCAATTCTGGTGGCATTGTCGTTTAGCCTTTTCTACATTTGCAAGTGAAATGTTTTGCGGCCTGTCAAGCGCAATGAGGCGGAGTTCTAACCAACCAATATGCAATTGTAGCCGGCAAAGCCGGCAATGCCAAAACAGATGCCAATAGACAGTGCTTGGCCCCAAAAAGTAGGCAACAAAAACGCCACCACAGGCATTCCGCGCAGGAAAAGTGGAAAAGTGGAAGAGGGGAAACAAGGCCAGGAAAAGCAGACTGTGTGTGGGAGGAAATGTGGAAATGAGCAATGCCTGTATTGGCATATTCAATTTCGTTGATACAATGGGCGGTATATCCAACACACATAGCAAATGGAACGAAATCAAAAGATTATGTGATAAGGCCTTGCTTTTTAGGGATTTCCGTAAAACGAAGTTTGAAATAAGGAATTTCAAGACAAAATATGCATTTTATTTGCTTGGGTAATGTTGCTAAGAACATACTCTTAATAGTACATTTATCCTTCCATTTAATTTAAAAGTAAGAGTAAAAATACGAAACGTTCCCGGATATAATTGAAAGTAATTCTTATTGAATTCAAAGGACACGTTCAAAAAAGAATTCCATTTAAATAGTCTTCCCATTAATTACATTTAAAAATTGTTACCAGCCTTCTTCTAACACACTCTCCCTCGCTGGAAGATCGGACTGAAATAATTCTCCTCAGATCTCAATTGCATTCTCCTGATTCACTTAAGATGGCATCTTGTGCATCCATTGTGGCACAGATTTATGGCAAGTTAATATGCCCATTCCAAGCATTTTGCTCGACCCAAAAAGATCCTGGCGGAGGGCATAAAAAGTTCCCGCTACTCGGAGCTGGCACACGGCAAATTATTAGTTGAGCATGTGCCAAAAAATATTGCTGAAGACGACGGCAGGCAGTCGCAGGACACTCCGCCCAGCCCGGTGTCGCCTATGGCATTCCTCCACACAGACATTCATATACGAGTAGAGACATACATACGTACATACCTATAAAGAGAGTCTTGGCACTGGGTCGCAAAAATTTATGGCCGTTGTCTGTCGCGGACAAAGAACATCTTTGAATGTTGTATAACTTAAGTGCCAGTGCAAATTTTCTGCCACTTCATGGTCCGCACACACACATACAAACACACACACACACACACACTCTGGCTGTCACATGAGAATGCACTTTTCTATAAGTGTCTAAGTGTGCTAGTTTTTGTTGCAATTCCCAAATTTATTTTCGGGGCGGAATTCTTAACTTTATGAAAAGCCATTTGGCAATTTGGTGCAGCCTCCGAGTGCAACTTGCAAGTCCCAGTTGGCTGTGGGAATTAGAAATAAGCTGGGGGAAAGAAAATAAATACTTTCCTTCAGATTTTTGATAATTGAATCCGGGACACACCGGATTCACTTAGGCTAAAAGTCAAATCATGTTATAAAAGGATGTTTTATTTATTGTTCACATTTAGTCTCAGATGTAATCTTTTATTGAACCATAACCGTGACTTGTTTTTATACATGAAAAAGGTGTGTAAAAGTATGCACCGTGTTTCGCTTCCAGACAACTTAGTAGCACACTTTAAGGCGCCTCCTCTAGTGACTAAAAGCCCTGGGCATAATTTTGATTGCTCTCTATTAACTTAGAGCTGTGGTCCACCTGCCGAGGCAAAGGCTTGAAGCCCCGGACTTGTGTCGTTTTCGGGGTAAATACGTTAATTAAGCCAAACACTTGGCCGCAGCAAACGAGTCGAGTGGATGCCTTTGGGGGTGGACATGTGGTCACTCAATTTGCCAGCCAGTTAAGTGCGTCAGCAGCAACAGCAGCAGCAGCAGCAGCAGCAGCAATAACAAGAGCATCAGCAGCGGGAGGGTGTGCAACAGCAGGCAAGGACCATAAACAAAATGCAATAATGCTCGACATGACACCGAAACCCGCAGAAAACCATACGGACAGCAAGAATGGACAAACGGACAACGCACAACGGACAGAGGAGAGGACAATTGCACCAACGATTATGGCCGGAAATGCACACAGAGGCGCGTTTAAGTATGTAGGTGTACGCAAATACATATACGCACACATATGTATATACGTATGCATGTATATGCCGAATGGCCATGGATATAAGCACCCTGATATTGGCTTAATTAAGCAGTAATAATTGCGCATAAATATAAAACAACAGAACGCAATTTCGAATCGGGAATTTGTAGTGTTTGCGGTCGATCCGGTTGACATTCATTGCGTAGAGCTGAGTGCGTGAGGAGTAGGGCTCACGAATGCCATTAATTATTCAACCAAATTTTGATAAATAGTTATAGATTTCAGTAATTCCAGAGGAAGTTCATAAGAGTAAATAAATACTTATAGATATCCTCAGTACGAAACTCCACAGAATTCTTTTAAGAAGAGGATTCTCTTTATTGGGCATACTTTTAAAAAACCTAAAGATATATAAATTTGTTTTTCCATAATAAAGTGAATAAACCCTTACACTGTGTTGACTGTTAAACAGCACTATTATCCAATTCGGCTGGTCTCCTACAGAGATTGAGATTTTCACCGCGGATCGCATTGGATCGACTTCCATTTTAATTATTCACCTTTGTTCGGCGAAATCCTTAAAGCCGATTTTAAGGCAATTACAAAAAACGTTTGCCAACATTAAATTCTGCATTATTAATATTATTATTGCTTTTATTGTTATTGCCGGTCCGGAACATATGTTGAACCATTTGTAGCAACATGAAAATTACACAAATCGTTTAATTTCTGCAAAGTTCTTTTTTTTTTTGGTCTGTTTCACTCAACCCACCGAGAGTCATAAATTTTATCGCAACCTCCGACTCTGGCATTTTTACCTGTGACATTTCCATTGTTGTTGCGTTTTTTTGGTTTTCTGTTTTTTTTTTTATTTGGCTGTCGTAATTGTGGGCAGACAAAACAAGTCGCAAAAAAACAACTTTAGCGGCGGCAGAACAATGGAAGGTCATAAAAATTTAATGAAAATTAAAATGAATATAATTTGTGTGTTTAATTTAATTTTATGGT
The DNA here is from genome assembly GCF_016746365.2 of Drosophila yakuba. Lineage (NCBI taxonomy): Eukaryota > Metazoa > Arthropoda > Insecta > Diptera > Drosophilidae > Drosophila > Drosophila yakuba. Next base: position 10,473,399 of record NC_052527.2, on the reverse strand, counting down.
GCCCCGAAGACCGCGACGGCAGTAATTTTCCACGCAGACGGATGCTGGCCATAAACCAATTGCGCCTAAAACTATGCAACACATCATAAATCAGCGGCATAAATAACGAGTGAGTGGATGACAGAAGCCTGTAGGCCAAGTCGAAAGCGTCCTTTGCTCCTTGAGGACACAACGAAAATGGAAAAACAATTCGCGATTCGCAGGGGCCACGGATGAGACACCAACGCACACACACTTACCCAGAGGAAAAGAAAAGATAACAATAACAATAACAATAGCAATAGCAATAACGGTAACGGTCACAGTAAAAGCAATGTTAACAATAACATTACTTCAAATTTAATTTAAATTATTGCCCCAGTTCCCAGTTTCCAACTGGTGGAACAAACAATTGGGCAGATGAGCATCTGCCCAAGATTACCTGTAATGTTGTCGAGTATTAGCTAAGCTGCACTGTACCGAAAAGAATGTTACACTTGTTCCTTAATCAGTTTTTTAAAACACAACAATAAGAATACAATTTTTGAAGACTATTATTCAACAAAAATCCGTTTTTATTTTTGTAAATTTAGTGTAACTTTATTCTACTTAATATGAAAGTAATTTTAAGGAAGTTTAAGATTTTATTCCAGTGCATAACCACCGCCGCCGACCATAATCCACAACAATAGAGTAGACATGTGTGCCTGGGCAGAGGGCTTAGGTCAACAATGGTGGGCAGAAGGTGGCCAACAATAGGCCACATTGGTCGTTTCGCGTTTTAGATACAAATCGCGGTCGATGAGGTCAAGCCCAGGAAATGGGATTTGCCGACCGCCGCCAAACTAATATTGCATGTGAGCTGTAAGTCCCATTGTCAGGAGAAAAGATTGCGGCAGCTGTCCGACAATTAGTTGGTATTTACCAAATGGAACTCGACTGCGATCTGCGGGATAAGCACTTCCAATTGTTTGGCCAAATTAGGGTAAATTAGGGGAGCAAAGTTGGTTTTCAGGGCGGGAATAAAAACACATATGAAATTTCGAAGTAGCAATCGAAATAATTTGATTTTGTACTTTTTAAATAAATTTGTAGTCACAAAATATGCACAGAATGAACAAGTGTCATTTAAAACAAAGATATTTGATTGAAAAATTGGCAAATCTAACTAGTTTTACACGTGAAGAGTCATGAAATTCAAATGTATTCGTTTCTAGCTCTAATAACTTTGCAATTATTTGTTCGCCAACCATATGATGGCCACCGGAAAAAGAGCCATCTGCTATGCATATCAATCAATGCGCAATAAAAATCCAATTTTTCCGTCACCATAATTGTTGTGCTGGTGATTTGAACTAACTCATTAAAATGAAATAACCAAACGCCAGCAAATTAAATTGCCAAATCGCAGAGCTGCCACCCAAAAACAATTCGAATTTCGGGCTGGCTTCCACTAATTACAAAAACATAGATCCACCGACTATGAGAGCCGCAACAATAGCACTAACAACAACAATAACATTACCATCTATAGTGGGAGACATACAAAACATTCATAAACTTGATTTCCAGTTGCATTTTCCATTTCCAACAGGATGTGCATTAGCAATTCAAATTCAATGCTCGCCATTAAACTCATTAACTGCACACAGCGGCCAGGAGGCAGGAGCACAGGACTCCATGGAACTCAGCCTCTGGGAATTCGACACGACATCTAAAACTACATAAACAGCAGCGAATAGAGTCCTTTGGGATGGAAAAGCTGGGAGTAAAGGGACTGATGGGAATGATGGCAGTTCCGGCACACCTTTAACGGCCATCGATCGACAAATTGAAGAATTGTCTTCATTAGACATTAGGCAGAGACATCTGCGAAAGCTGGTTAAGTGTATGTACTAGTTTTCCAGCCATTTTCCCAGCTTTTCTCTGCAGCGATTCGAAGAGCTTCCGCACAGGTAATTTGACTAAACACTTTGGGGACTCAAAGAAACAAAGGAGAAAAATGTGGTGCGATTTGAAGATACCCTGATTAGGATACCCTCTGTAGAAGAGCAACACAGATGGCAATTATTTAAAATATATGTCTTGCTCTTCATAATTATGCTTATCTTCATAAAAAATAAACACAAGTTATGTCGTTCTTAAGGGAAAATTACCATGAGTTTAGAAAAAGAGAAGGTGATGAAAATATATACCATAATATTCCTTAGAACGCAAAAGTGCGTAACAATTATATTATTATGCATAATGGCATGACATGACCCTTCAAATGGAGCCGAAAACATTGCGTTAGCCCAAGCCATCTGCCCAAGGGCCAGGGTATGACTAAGACCTTAAAGCATAAACTAGGTAGAAAAAGCGACGACTTGGCTCGTTTGCATAGAAAAGCCATTTGCACGCCGTTGACTTCGATGGCGGCTGGGCCGGAATAGTTGACTAGCTGCCAGGGAGAACAGAGCCGTTGGTGGAGCAGGAAGCTGCCGAGTGTTCCTGCTCCTAGGTGGCAAAGGATAATTGACTTTCAAATCAGTTTGCTATAAATTTTTATCGGCACTTCTGACGCTGTTGCTGGCAGTTCCACAACCCAGCATTCGAGGGCCCCAGAAGACCAGCTAGCGGCGACATCGCTATCCCTATCGCCATCGCCATCGTCGTCGCATCGACAACGGCTGCAATCAATTGCCAAAGTCAACGGGGGCAAGCCTGTGATAATTGCCAGCTCCGTGGAGTACCCGGAGGTCCTGAAGTGCCGGAGAGCAGTAGCAGTAGTAGTGGCAGTGGTAGTGGTAGTGGCAGTGGCAGTGGCAGTGGCCCTGGTATCGACAAAAACGCCACTAATGAGTTTTATTGAGTGACCCCGGCCCGGGGGGATAGACCCAACCCAGATGGCCAGCGACTCAACGGGCTAAAAAAGAATTTGATGACGCACGGAAGCAGTTAATCAAATGTGCAAGTGACCCCTCCAAATCTGCCCAAGGGGTCATCGTAATTGCATTTACCTGCCCCCCACACACACTCACACACACATGGTGCACACCATCCGATTCGATGCCGTGCCAAAAATAGTAGAGGCCAAAAAAAGATTGCTCCTGGAAATTGGGAATGGAAATGAAGGTGAAAATAAAAATTGGCATAGGCACGTAAATTATGTGCTGCCAATTAGCAGGCCACAAAATTCCTGCACGCAATTCATCTCTCGTCCTTTTGTGAAAATCGCAAAAGGAAGTGAAAATGTGACCAGAAATACGCAACGAACAAAAAGCGGGTAATACGTAGCTGGCAAATCAAAGCAAAAAAAGTCTAAGGTTGGGCTATTTTTTCCCCGAAACACCCATACCCATACCCATATTCGTATATCGTATAATAGGCGCAGCACAATGTTATGCAAAGCAGCAAATCGTGTTGATACGACAAAGTCTGTGAGCTCGACTGAGATATTACCTGGAAATTCAAGTATTACGTAAAACTTGATCATTGAATGAAAGAATAGTAATTTTCTCGGTTATATTTCTTTTAGGTATTTAATGTACTGAAAATTAAATATAAATACCTCTTTAAAGTGTTTCTTATGTTTTAATATCTCCGGTATAGCTTCGCTTTTATCCTTGAAGTCGCAACTTCTTCACCTACACGGTATTTAAGAAGGGAAATATGTATATAAAAATAATTTCGTCACGACATAAGTGGCATCATTAGAAGAAGTATGTTGGCAGCCACCCACCTTCAGCCTTGACTCCCTTGGCAGCACCACCCACTCGACCCACACCCCACACCCCTGGCACTACTCCCCCCCTCCCCTCGCGCGCTCGTCTCAAGTGGCTGACGCAAAAAAGTCAAACACCGAAATTGCCAGGCACCAAGAACGCAAAAAGAAGGACAGAAAAAGTTATGTGTGTACATATATACACGCGGCAAGTGCTGGGGCCAAGTGAAGGCGTCAGATTGGGGGCGTGTTCCAGGCCAACAAGATGTTGAAAGGGTGGTCAGGGGGGGTTGGGAAGCAAGGAGTGGGTAGTGGGGAGAACGGAAATGGGGAAATGGGGCGGACCACTGCGAATGAGTGCGAAGAAAACATGGTAATTTTTCATAAAAACCGCCAAATGCGCACACAACCCGAAGCGAGGCGAAGTCGACAAAAAAGTAAGTAAAAGAAAATATATATACATTTTTCTCTCGCCCGCTTTTCCTGGCCCGTTTTTTTTTTGCTGGCCTGCGCGGTTTTTGCGGCGGCCGGAATGTGGCTCAAAGACGTGGGCGCTGCCTGAGCTGGGGGGGCGTGGCATGTCATGTTTATGCGACGTCTTTAGCCATTTAGGCATGCGAAATGCGTTTTGCCCCGAAATCCTTTCTACGTGAATCCTGAAATCCCGAGGCCCAAGGACAAGACAGGCCAGGGAAATGGGTGGAACGGCTTACTTTCTGTTTTTTGCCTTTGTTGGAAGAGAGGGGCTGGTCGAGCAAAACAAACTTCGAACGGAAGTGGCAAACGGCGCGGCGGAAATGTCAACAAAACAGCAAAACGCTTTGCCACTCCCCACGCCACATAAATCCCAGCTCCGTCCCCGGCCACTCATAATCATTCCCTGGTGAAATATTATCAAATTGCGGCAATTGATTTAACTGCCGGCGGGTCTACGTGACGGGGTCCGGTCTAGGAAAAAGCCCAATCGCGATTCAAATTGACGCAGTAAGCCATCAAAGCGGGGCTCTCAAGTTGCAGATGGATAGTTCGGTTTGGCTAACGCAAGATAAACACTTCAGGGATAAGGAACTGATTGGTAAAAGGATAAGGCAGTGTACTTAAAAACCCGAAAGCCACAGGGGAAGTCGAATTGAATTAAACGCTTCACCTGAGTGGAGAATTCTCAAACTTAATTAGAGGGGACTGTAACTGAATGAAATTTGAACTTCTTCTCCGATCCTTTCAAATAATAATCTTCTTTCAGACAGCTCAACATTACTTTACATTATTTTGCCAAAGTCATTTTAGCCATCAAAAATAAGTACAGAAAAACTTGGTGCAACACGAACCCAATAAAAATATTATCAGATTAATTGTTGCTAAACTCAGTCTAACCAAATTTGATATGTGATATCTAAAGTACACATAAAGTATGAGAAAAATCCTTTAATTTGATTGCATTAAAGCCCAAGTTGAAACATTTAATTACAGGCACACACTTCCGAGAACTCGAGGCAACTTGGGGATTTGTCGTGCCGCAAGTCGGTGGCGTTTTGCCACCATTGATTTATTTCGGTGGCGTAATTGAGGCGCGTTGCTAGGACTGTGATCAAATGCTGAAGCATAATTAGTACTTTGCTCAAAAATAGATCATAAATAATCGTTGCTTGCCTAAGGGATGAGAGTGCCGCTGAAGGAGAAGCCGCAAATTGTCTGAGGAGCCATGCATAAATTACCTAAATGCTCGTCTCCTTTGGACCCTTTCTCGTCCTTTTGGTACCACTCTCTCTCCCTCTCTCTCTCCCTCTCGCTCTCTCTAGTTAAGCGCCAAGCGGCAACGCGTCGTATGCGCAATTTTATTAAATTACATTCGTGTTTTGGCAAATTAATTACGAAATTATTCTGTCGTCTGGCGCCTAACGAGCTCTATCTTCGGCAGTACCCTTCCCCCACCCCTGTCTCACATACATATGTATTCATCTAACTGTTGGCTAATGGGTGGGGTCGTTGCCATGACAAAGCGCCTCTTCCTCCGCCTTTGGTTATGCTGTCGCCCTTGTACTGAACGCTCCATGCATTTCACTTATCTTTGACTGTCAGAACAACCACATCGTGCTGCTGCCCCACCTCCCAACCTCCCAACCTCCGCCTTGGGTCATAGTTCATGCATATTAAAAGTAATTTCAGCTCATTTTTGGCATATTTCGTTGTCTGGCTGGACGAAGGACGAAGGACAGCAGCGCCGGTCCAAACAGATTACTCAGCATTTGAATGGACCGTGTCGTCGTTTTCGGTTTGATTCTGGCACCACGAAATATTCAACGAAATCTCAGTCGCCATAAATTTGACTTTATGTTCATGCCTCGCTTACCAAATTGTGTTTACAAATCATACAAATCTCTGGCTCGTTCCGTTTCCCCCTTTTGCTTATCTAATTATAGCCCGGCCAAGATCAGAGCTCAAGCATTACTCATACGCCGCATTAGCCGTTGCCCACATCATTGTCAAAATAAATTACATTAATTTGTTAAATCGCTGCCACAGTGGGTGGTGGGGGGTGGGGGGCATGGAAATCCTGTGAGGCAGGACGACCAAATGGAAATCAAATCAAATTGCGAGCAACGTTTTAACGTTAAAAATCACATTTGCATATTTTCTGCATAACAATCAGAGGAGCAATGGCTTGTGACGTCAGAGGAATCGGTGAACTCAGCCACATCCCATATGATGCACAGAAAATAAAAATACATACCTAAAAATGGTTCTATTTTAAATTTAAGATTATGATTTATATAAAAATGCAAACATTTACCTAAAAAAAAGTGTAAATCACTTAATTGAAGGGTAATCTCATTTAGTTAAAACCCCTTTTAATGAGGATTTTTCCGTGCAGTGCTACCTGCTTAGGATCTCCCAGTGAAATGTCTTTCAGACCCTGCCAAATTGCTTTCAGCTTGCAACGACGGCACACATCAACCAAAATCAAGGCGATGAATTTACCCTGCTACCTGTCACCCCCTCCCCTTGCCAGGATACCACCCCTCCCGTGAAGCGGATGTGTACGCTTCATTTATGCATTCATCAATCAGCTAACCAAGTGTAAATTTTGCATTTCCTTGCGCGTTGAAATAAAACAGAGAATTTGAATTTATCCCCCCCTCCCCCCACTCCTTGGCAGTCACCTCGTAGAAGCTTTTGTCTTTTGGGCTTTCAGCTCGCATCGAATGCTCCCTCGTTCGCCCTTCATTTATTTTATTTTGAAATTTATAAATCGCACCTAAAAAGTATGCTACACTAAACTTTGATTCATGGCACAAACTTTCCGTGTGCGCTGGCAAATTTCGTTCTTCCCTACGCACACACCCACACACTTCTTTGCAGCTGTTGCCCACAACGTTTCGGTTCAACGCTTTTTACGTGCTCAGCTGCCACGCAGCTCCACATCACATCCCCTTCCACCTTTAAATTTTTTAGCTGCGAGCATAAGAGCAGTGTGCCGAATAAAAAAAAGAAATAGGAAAAGCTGGAGCACAAGCAGATGGATACTGGAGAAGGTAGAAGGTAGAAGGGAGTTGGGAAAGCCAGCTCCGAAAATTTTTCGCAATTTTCCCTTGCGCCCATTTAGCACTTGGCCATGATACGCAGTTTTCTCTTTTATTTGCTGTGAAAATAATAGAATCATAAACTGAAACGAACCAACGCCAGCGATGGGGTCCGCTTTGAAGTGTTTGATGAAATTTTCAACACTTAATGATAGCACACGCAACCTTGGTGAGGGAGGGGAGTTGCAAAAAAAAAAAAAAAAAAAGAAAACAAAAAAAAAACAAGAGAGAACGCTGTAGTCGAGTTTCTCGACTATCTGATACCCGTTACTCAGCGGGGTGCTACCGCACCAAAAACTGTCAGTGTGGAAATTTCTCCTTTGCACTTCCACTAGCTGAGTAACGGGTATCAGATAGTCTGGGAACTCGACTATAGCGTACTCTCTGCCGGGGTGCGGGGTCCGGGGTGCGGGGTGCGTGGACCGGGGTGCGGGGTCCGGGGTGCGTGGTCCGGGGTGCGGGGTGCGGGGTCCAGGGTGCGGGGTGCGGGATGCGGAGTTCATATGATTAAATACATGTTTTTTGGCAAAACGATAGTAATTTACAACACCAATACAAAAATGAAAAAAATATCAAAACATTTTTGAAAAGTGTGGGCGTGGCAGTTTTGGGCGGTTTGTGGGCGTTAGAGTGGGCGTGGCAGCATGATTCGACAAACTTGCGCTGCGTCTATGTCCCTGGAGTCTGTATGCTTAATCTCAACTTTCTAGCTTTTGTAGTTCCTGAGATCTCGACGTTCATACGGACAGACAGACGGACGGACAGACGGACGGACAGACGGACGGACAGACGGACGGACAGACGGACATGGCCAGATCGACTCGGCTATTGATCCTGATCAAGAATATATATACTATATATGGTCGGAAACGCTTCTTTCTGCCTGTTACATACTTTTCAACGAATCTAGTATACCCTTTTACTCTACGAGTAACGGGTATAAAAATGGGAAACGGCTCTGCAACAACACGATGTCCTTCCCTTGGCCAACCAACACAGCACATCATAAACGTCAACGGCAATGACCATGCACCACACAATTGTGTTAACCAAATGATGCTGCCGCCCTGCTGCCCTCCTGCCACATAACCCTTTTGGCCATGTCCAGTCCAGTTTCGGACTTTCCGCCAGATCGGTGACTACATAAATAGCAGCTGGACAGGAACAAAGGGGTGGCTGTGCAAGGGGGCAAGGGGGGCAAGCCGTTAGCCAACCGGGCCAATAAAACCAACGAGCCGCTCCAAAATAGGCTGCCCGGAAACGCGCGAAAATAAAATAGCTGGCGGTGGGGAATGCAAAAACTGCATGGGCCATTGAAACAGAATTTTTATATACCCAGGAGGTCAGTCCATAAAGGCTTTTTAATGTTGCAGTTGAAATATTTAAACTTTCAGGCGAACTATGTGCGACTGGCTTAATTTTTACAAGGCTTTCGACATTTTAAAAAATTAAGCTAAATTACTATTTTATGAATTATTAAATCCTCACAATGATTCTTACTTAAATTTTGTACCTAAGTTGTATTTCATTTTTCAGCATTACATTTATTGTAGGAATTTGACAATTTTCTTACCAAAACAATCAGTTTGGTAAGTACACTGTTTTGAAAAACAACTAAGGATACAATTTAAATATTAAGTAATTAATGCAAATTATACATTTAAGTATTACACCTCGTTTGAAATAATAACCATTTTGGTTTCTTAAAGCTTTCATCCGAACGAATTTTGAACTTTGAGCCTAACTACCGAAGATATTTGCATTCATTAACGAACTTGCAATTACCATATAAGGTACTTCTGGCATTATCACATCATTATTATGGCCGAAAATTTGCATGCCCCAGCCAATATGGCTGGTCCCGCTTTCCCACTTTCCCTTTTTCCATTTTCCGCTTTTCCGCATATGCGCCTGCTGTTGTCAATGTTGGTCAGCAGCTGCTGTTGTTCTTGCCACATTTTTCCTGCCGCCGGTTGCTTTTGCTGCTTTTTGTTTTTATTTACGGCCGGGAATTATGTAGTTAGTGGTGTTTATATTTTAAAGCCCCTGAAATGCTTAAAGTGTTGCACTGAACGCGCAAACGGTTTGCCAATTTCCAAATAAATTACGAAATTTACGACGAGCACCAGAAAGAAAAGAACGCTGAAAATCGACATCGAACTCACTAAAACCCCTCCGCGAAACAGTTTTCCCGCTGCGAATGGCCGCTGAGTGTTGGCCCATTTGGACACAATCAACGGCAACATTAACGATATCGCCTTCAAAGTGCCGACCCATACCCAACCCAAGAACCCAAGGACCCAAACCCCTGCCAAAAGCAAAACCAACCCGACCCAGACGGATCCGGGTCCTGCTTGGATCCGGAGTTCGGGTCCGGGTCCGGGTACGGGTACGGGGATGGAGCTCGAGCTGGAGTCCGTAGTCCATGCAATAGCATGGCAAACACGCAGGTCCCCCAATGACAAACCCCAAAAAGTTTTGCAGGTGAAGCAGATGGCCTCTACGCGCTAGCGATGGGCACGTGAAAGGGATTTCAAGAAATACTTTAAAATTTAGTTACTAAAATTATTCAATCCAATAAAATGATTCAAAATTAATTGTGCAATTGTTGGTTGGTAAAGCTCTATAACCGAAAATCAGCTTACAATAGCTTACCCTAATGTAATTAAAATGTAGAAAATATTTATATAAGGATCACAGTAATAGATATTTTAATGAATATTTTACTTTATATATTTATTTTTTTTTTCTTTTGCTGTGCTTTCTGAATGATGAACTATAATAGTTCAGGGACAACATGTCGTATGGGTAATATTTTCGTAACGACTAATTAATACGACGATTACTCAAGCGTACTGCCATCCCTATCTTAAATTTCCCTTGGCCCAGTAGCAAAGAGTTTCCCGGGTTCTGCTTGTTGCGTGTCCACTTTCACTTAGTTTTCATCGGTATGTGTGTGTGTGTGTGTGTCGGAGGCGCTGTATTAGTGTGTACCGAGAAATTGCGGTTTGTTTGCCAGGTAATTACATTTCGGCATTTTCTCTGTATGGGTTTTGCCCCTCCAGCCCCAGCCAGCCCCCCCACCCCTCGATCTTCTGTGTGTGGGCATGTCAGCGTGATAATTATGCGACTATAATCGCACTTTTACATGCCAGTCCTGCAAAGGGATGGTTGTCGGGCGGGGAGAGTGTTGAGGGTTGAGGGGGAAAATGGGAAAGGTAAGCAAATAAAAAGGGGGCGAAGGAGGGGGGGCTCAACTCAACTTGGAACTTCGAACTTGGCTAAAACACTTGAACCTCAAGCGAAATATGTCGTCAAGCGGCAAAAGTCAGCAGTGCCAGCTAATTAACTGGTCGCCAGCTACAGACTTACCTTTCGACCCGACGCGACCACGCCCCCACCGTCGCCACCGTCTCGACCGCCCCCTGCAACACATTCATGCAATATTTAAGCCAACTTGGACGGCCGGGCTCAAACAAAAGCGAAAGGCATGTTTAATCATAAGAGCAAAAACAACACGCCGTTTGCCGTGTTGCCAAAGGCAGAAGGTTCCTTTGGCTCCTCGGCTAAAAAAGCAGCACCAGAATTGCCCGAGAAGTGACGTCAATGTGGCGGGCATACAAAAAAGGGTTAAGCAAATATTGAAGTTAAAAAAAAAACGATGAAAAGGGATCCGAGCAAAAACTACGACAAAAATAACCGCAGATCTATATATGCATATATAAATGCACAGCTGCGGTTGACGTGTAAGTCTGAATCAAGATTAAATCAAATCATTTGATGAGAAGAATGTTAATAAAAATGATCATAACACTGGAAGCACAACAGGTGGCAGATATTTGTTAAAACATAAAATATACAGGTCACATTTTCGTCATTAGGCAATTGTAAAATCAATGAAATGCGGAATTAAGAATACAATAAACTAGCATTGCGATTAAGTAATGCACTATTATTTTGGCTGCAATTGTACTATAGTTGTAGAGCAAAGGTAGAGCAAAGAGAGATGAAACGCAACGCATACAGCCAACTACTCTTTTGGCCGTGTCGCGCTGCTGTGGGCGTGGCACCCAGTGAGGGCGTGTGGGCCAGAGCGAAAGCCAGTTCCAGTTTCAGTTCCAGTGCAAAATCCAAAGCCAAAGCCCCGGCCTGACTTGCAGGAGCAGCAGCCACCAATTAATGTCCTTGTTAGGCACTGGCCTGTAAAATTGGCTTAAAAAATATGTAACCTTATGCGAGAGCGAGCCGCAAACAAAGTGTATTTGTGTGAGTAGGAGTTTATGTGGGTGGCTATTACCTGACTAACATTATATCTTAATAAAGTTTTATAAATATATGTTTTCTTCAAAAACAGATTACTCAGGCATCCTGCTGTTATGGAAATAAACTTCCTTTATAACTAATTATGTTTTTCGGTGGTACAAAAGATTTTTCAAAGTGCATGGAATCCGCAGTTCTCGTATTTCAACGCTGCATGAACCCCACGATGCACGTGTGTGTGAATAGGAATGTTTATACGACCGGCGGGGGGGGGAGTTTTCTCCCCTACAATGGCTACTGTTACGTCCTGGCTGGTGTTGCTTTTGGCTTTAAGTGAAATAAAGTTCACTCCGCTTTCTTTTTTATGCACTCGCGGCTATTATTTAATTTGCGCAGCTGGGCGTAAATGGGCGGCGGCTATGGCAATGACGATGACGACGGCGATGGCGATGGCGTTGGCTTTGACATGACCTGAACACGAAGGCTCTGGGAATGCCAGAGTTGAGCTTTCAGCGCCCAACGTTTCTGCATTTCAGCATTTCATTATGGGCCACCTCATGCGATGCCATGGCAAATCATTGGATCCGAATGTGGCCCAAAGCGGTTGCCGGGCACGCAGCTATTGACCAAAGACCCAGGCCAGGCTCAGCCAAATATCGAATGGAAATGCAACATTTTTGCAGATATCAAAGTTGCCGCAGTGATTTGCAAAAACCAAGAAGGACACATCCTTGCCGGACATCGGAGGCTGTCTGCATCCGTCTGGCGAAGGAGCAACAACCGCAACCGGGTTTTGGGCCATGTGGAAAGTGCCAATCCCAATGCGGCGAACTGTGGGCTTGCAGGGTTGAGCGTTCGCTCCTACGAGGCCATCTAATCTGTAAGCATAAATTCCAATCATTTTGCAAATGGAATGTGCTGGCGCAAACCAATAAAACCGCAAAACACAACACAGCAGATGGCCGAGAAGCCGGAGAGCAGCAGACCTCCCGTCAAACTGCATGCGGTTTCAGGAATAAGTGAAATTTTTGGGACCGACATTGATTTTGCCCCGTATCCTGTGGAGATGTACTCTTTTAAACTCCTTTGAGACACAGTCTTTTGGTGTCCGCGTGGTCAACATGATATAAAAGTGGTTAAGCTCAAGGCATGACCAAAAACTAAACCTATTATTAGCAAGACTTTAAGAAAACTCATTTTTGAACCAATACAGAAGTTTAGAAAGCAACACAGCAAGCTTATTCCGTACACTCATTTTAAGTTAATTTACATAGCACACGAGCCAACACCATGAACTTTTCCAAAAGTAACGGGAGGAAATCGCCGTTCAGAAGAATGAGGCTTAAGTCATGTCATCTTGACTATGCTGACGAGCGCCTATGGGAACACAGTTACTTGAAGGTAAGCCTTGGTCCACCCTAATGCAGTTAACCAGGTGGTCGTCCGTAGGAAAAATGCAAGGAGCTAAATTTGGAGGAGGAGTATAAGAACTACCAGGTCCGTCTGATGATCAGTAACCTCACCATTTTCTACCTATTGTTTATAATTCTAAGCCTGAGCTTTATGACAATCGAGCTGCTTTGCGTGCAGGTGATATTTTGTGCTTAACCCACTAAGCTATTTTAGCCAAATAAACTCTCATGCAGCACTACAATTACGTCGTCGTTAACCTGACTGTCAGAGCATCAAACACTATCCTGGTATTAAGCCTGTTGAGCATTAATTTTTGCGAAAAACTTGTCAGTCGCCACAAATGGGTCATGATATTTAGCTCAGTGCTCTCGGTATATTTGGTGGTACTCACAGGTGAGTTTACCAAAGTATTTAGTAGTATACAAGTATTCACTTCACAGATATATATCATTTTCAGATATTGCACTAATCACGTATCACTATTACGTGCACAGCTGGCCGCTTAACGCCTCATTTGACGTCTTCACGCTCTGCATGATCTACATGTTCATGCCGATTCCCTCGATCAAGTGGGCTGCCCTATTGGCATGCTCGGTCAGTCTTATATATGTGGCCTTTTTCATGCACTCGCTCACTTTCAACGCGGTGTACACTGAGCGCGATAGTTTCGGCTACGATGTGATATCCACTGATATATTACACAACCTGGGCTTCAACATGATGGGCATTTTCTTTCGCATCATGAACGACACCATGGTGCGCGCCTCCTTCCTGGACCGCCATCAGTTCATCATGGAGGAGACTTGGTTGCGCCACGCCTTGCTCCAGGAATCGATATTGCTGGACAGCATACTACCGCCTCAAATTGCGAAACCCGTTCAGGAAAAAATCAAGAGCAAAATAACTCAGTCCGAGAACAACCCCGAACGCTATCTAATGAACTCTCTGAGGACAGAAAGCTTCATGGCCATACAAATTCATCCCGATGTCAGTATCCTCTACGCCGATGTCGTCAACTACACCCACTTGACAACGACTCTAACGGTGGCGAATCTGGTGAAGGTCCTGCACGATCTATACGGCAGATTCGATATCGCTGCCTCTAATTTCAAGGTGCAGCGCATCAAGTTCCTGGGCGATTGCTACTACTGTGTGGCTGGCTTGACTACTCCGGATCCAGATCACGCAAAGTGCTGTGTGTCCTTGGGAATATCCATGATTTCCAACATCCAGGAAGTTCGGTACGTTGGTTATTGTAAATGGGAAATAGGCCTAAAGTTCTTCACCATTCGACAGGGCTGAACGTGAACTGGACATCGACATGCGCATAGGAGTTCATTCGGGGTCTCTTCTCGCTGGCATTATCGGCGAGGCCAAGCTGCAGTTCGACATATGGGGTAGTGTTCACTAGTAGAGAGTAATTCATTTAATGTAATTACATCCAATTACATCGTCAGGTACCGACGTGGAGATCGCCAATCATCTGGAGTCCACTGGGAAGCCCGGTTACGTTCACGTTAGTGGACGAACGCTAAGTATGCTGAATCCGTCGGATTATACTATATTAACTGGCACGCAAAAGGCTCGAAAGGATCCAGTGCTGCAGTATATAAGCACCTATCTACTTACTGGCCAAGTGGCCCGCGAGTCAGTCATATCTTCAATTGGTGGATTTTTATCCGGTTCCTTTCTCGAAATAAGATCCATCGAGCGAATCCGGTCTGGCAGACCCAGTCAATCATCAATGACCGATGAGTTGCGCGAAGAGTTCCGGAATATGCCAGTTGGGGGCATTAAGTGAGTGTAAATCGAATGCTATATACCATTTAATACCACTTCGCATAATTTATTGTAGCTTTAACTCGGCCTGCTGCCAGAGGACCAGCTTGGACACTCACAAGAGAGCCCAGCGCGAGATCGGGATATTTTGTGCAGCGTTCAAGGACTCTTCTCTGGAATGGAACTACCTGCACCAGCCGGACTTCATCTTCAAGTCTTCGATGCTGCTGGCCTGGGGAATCGGGTGCTGCCTGATCTATATCCAGATAGTGACCAACAACTTTTCCTGCACCTCCTGCATTGTGGTCGACCTGGTCACGTTCTTCTTTCTGACTTCCTTGCTGTGCCTCGCGTGGTATAAAAACGTGTGCTGGTGGAAAAGTGGACGCTACGAGTTCAAAATCTATGGAAAATATAGCTGTCTCGCGTTTCACACCTTTGAAAAGATCCAACACAGTGTGTCTATGCGCATTACCGTCTATCTGGGGATCTTATTATGCTACTATGCTGTGATCTCATTGATAATGGTGAGTTTTAAACAATATCATTTATGCGTCGTAATGAGTTCTAAATTTGCAGTTAAACTGTGACCGCGACTTGTATGAGTTGAGTTACATTGAGAGCAAGCTCTACCACTACGAAATGGATCGGGATACCTGTTTCCATCCCTGGGTCTTCACAAACATGATTTCCCTTATCCTGGGCGTAAGCTACACCTTCGCCCGAATTCCATTCGCCCTCAAGATAATTATTAGCTGCTGCGAGACCGTTGCCTACTTGTTAATCGTATTTTTCCAGTTCCCATTCATCTTCCAGCACAGTGCCACCACAACTCCATTTATGAGGGCGGAAATAGCTCACTGTGTTCGGGTGTGCATGATGCTACTCACGATGTACGCAAAGGAGCGTCAGTCGGAGTTCAATACCAAAATGAACTATAAGTATGTTGTGACCCAAGATCTTTCGCTAATCAACTAAATCCTCGTGCTTTTAACAGGCTAAACGTGGATTTGCAAAACAAGCAAAAAGCGGCCGACTTAACAAACCAGTCCATCATAATCCTGCTCAATAACATACTACCTTCTCATGTTGGTTAGTTTTTAGGGAATGTTACCACAGAATGAACATTAGCCTTTGACTCATTCGCTTTCTTTCACAGTTGACCTCTATCTCAATTCATTGGCCAAGCACGAACTCTACTATGAAAACTACCGAATGGTCTCAGTCATGTTTGCCTCGCTCATCAATTTTCCAATGAACTTGCCCAGCCTTCGCGTGCTTAACGACATCATTACCGAATTCGATAGACTGGTAAGTTACTTTTAACGAATCCATTGGTTTTCTAATATTACCATGCGATCGCAGTTGGCTGCTTACAGGGAATATTACGTGGTTGAGAAGATCAAGGTCGTTGGTTGGACCTATATGGCAGCTTGTGGATTGGACTTCAACCTGGCCTCAAACATCCGCCAAAGCAATCACTTTCGCCATAGTTCGCTACATGTCGAGGGTAAGTGTGAAAGCTACCACATGAAAGTAGCCAAAGTTTTTGAATAATAAATTATACAAATATGCTTTCTAACTACTAATTGTAATCCAATCCTCATTTCAGTGGAACACGCTCGTAATCACAGAATGACGGACGAGAACTTCGACAGCGATTCGAACAATGATGAGGTGGTCTTCATCATGACCACCTTCGCCCTGGACCTGATGCGCACCCTTGCGGCGTGCAACCGGGCGTACTCGGGCACTCTCTTCGAGCGGTCCATGTCCAATGGGAAGATCTGCATCGGGATCTCCAGTGGTGAGATAATGGCTGGCGTGGTGGGCGCTTCTCAGCCTCACTACGACATATGGGGAAACCCGGTGAATATGGCTTCTCGAATGGAATCGACCGGGCTGACTGGACACATCCAGGTGACGGAGGAGTCGGCAAAAATTCTTCAGGAGTACGACATTAAGTGTATATACCGCGGCATGACCCTTGTGAAGGGTCGTGGTGACATACCCACCTATTTTGTGGGCATCGACGAGAACCTCAAATTTATGTCCGCAAAATTGGTCAATCGTAGTTTGTCAAGACGTTTCTCAGTTATGTCTTCACTAGATCCGGACAGCCTTAGGATGAGTTCTAGTCAACAGGAATCTAGCGAATAATTTGATATATTTTTTCAAGCATTTCCGAAATATATATTTTTGATATGTAACCTTATGCTTTTCAATCAATGTGCATGGAATATCATTCTATTTTAAGTCGGGATACGAAAAAGTTTCTAAAATCTTTAAGAACTTAGAAATACTAGTGTAGATATTATTTGTAGACAAGTTTTTTCAAATTTCGAAAATATGAACCGGAAAACAGCGTTTAAAAGGCCACTCAACAGGAAAAAATGTAATCTGGACTACACCGATGAGCGGCAGTGGGAACCGAGCTACTTAAAGGTGAAAAATCCCCAAACCTTGAGGATACTTAATGTTTTCTTCGTAGGCCAAGTGTAAGGAATCGGGTCTAGAAGAAGAGTATAAGAAATATCAGATTCGCCTTATGATCAGTTACCTCACCGTCTTCTTCCCTTTGTTTATATTCGTGGTTTTAGGCTGTGAAGTATTCCCATGGATTTTCTCTGAGGTAAGAGTTCAAAGGTGTTCTAGGTTAAGCTCTTCTAATAAACTAGCTTCTTTGCAGCAAAAAAAAATCATCTATTTCGAAATGGTATCGGCTGCAATTTTATTAGTTACTGTTACTGGCATATTGAGCATAAATTTCTTTGAGCGCTTTGTCCTTCGTCACAGGTGGGTAATGGTGCTCACCTCGATTTTGTCCGCGTATATTGTGGTATTAGTTGGTAAGTCTATTAGCTTTGACCCCTACTGTCATCCCTTACTGTCTTTAATTTTTAGATATATTCCAGATATTAGTGTACCATTTCAAGATCCACTGGCCTCTCAATTCAGCATACGATGTCTTCGTGCTCTGCATGATTTACATGTTCCTGCCAATTCCTTCGATCAGGGAAGCAGCCCTACTAGCCTCCTCTGTCTGTGCTTTATACGTTGGATTATTAATTTTCTTTTTAATGCAAGACGATGATGATATTGAAGAGATGGTTCATGACCTTACTACGGTTTGCGTCGCCATATTTCACTATTTGGGCTTTAACCTGATGGGGATTTTCTTCCGTATCATGAACGACACCATGGTGCGCTCCTCTTTCCTGGACCGCCACCAGTTCCTCAAGGAGGAGATATGGCTTCGACAAGCTCGGCAACAAGAATCGATGCTTCTGGACAGCATTCTTCCCCCTCAGATTGCAAAGCCCATCCAACATAGCATTATGGATAGGATCATGTCGTCCGAAAGCGACTCAGACCGCTTCCTCGCCAATCCCCGACGAACAGAAAACTTTATGGCCATCCAAATCCATCCCGACGTATCCATCCTGTATGCAGATGTGGTGAACTACACCTATTTGACGACGACCCTGACGGTGGAGAAGTTGGTAAAGGTCCTGCACGATCTATACGGCCGATTCGACATGGCTGCCTCTACTTTCAAGGTGCAGCGCATCAAGTTCCTGGGCGATTGCTACTACTGTGTGGCGGGTTTGGGGGAGTCTGACCCGGATCACGCCAGCATGGCCGTCGCTCTGGGGATTTCCATGATTGCAAACATCCAGGAGGTGAGGTATGTTTCCCATAACTATTGAGAATACAATCACCTATAAACCAAGCCACCAAATTGATCTTATGTCCGAAATTTATATTATTTTTTTTTTTATTTTCTCCGCATTCATATAACCCTTCTATCCGAAGGAGCTACCGTGATTTGGATATTGACATGCGAATAGGGGTCCATTCAGGAACTTTGCTTGCAGGTGTGATCGGACATGCGAAGCTGCAGTATGACATATGGGGTAAGTCTTACCTAGGTGTAAGTGGCATCTTGATCTGATAACTGACTTCTCAGGTCCCGACGTGGATATTGCCAATCGATTGGAAGCAACCGGAAAAGCCGGTTATGTCCACGTTAGTGGTCGCACCTTAAGTAGCTTGAACGTAGCTCAGTACACGGTATTTCCAGGAACGGAAGCAGCCCAAAAGGATCCCATACTGCAGAAACATCCAATGAGCACCTACCTTCTTACGGCCGCTCCAAGTCGCAACTCAGTCAGATCTGTGGAAACAGTGCACTCCTACGCCGAAATCAACATAAACGCCTTGGGAGAGTCCCGGAAAAGCGCGATCTTGAGGCCTACCTTAATGTCAAATGAGTTGCGCGAGGAGTTTAGAAAGATGCCAGTGGGAGGCTTCAGGTGGGTGTCAAAGGATATTAGAATGGTAACTAAATGAAAAATGCTAATTATGTGCAGAGTTCGATCGCCGTGCTGCCGAGATCCAAATGCGAGGGATGAGAAAGTCAAGCACGACTTAGGCATATTTTGTGTGGCGTTCAATGACTCGTCTCTGGAAAGGAACTATTTGCATAAGCCAGATTTCATCTGGAAATACTCAATGCTGCTGGCCTGGGGAATTGGATGCTGTCTCATCTACATCCAGGTGGTGAACGACAAATCTGCCATTTGTACAGAGTGCATCATGATCGACGTGGCTGTGTTTACCTTCCTGACTTCCTTGCTCTTTATCTCCTGGTTCAAGAAAGTCTGTTGGTGGAGAACTGGAGAAAATGACTCAATAGAGTATAGCAGAGTCAGCTGCATGCTGTTCAAGATTTTTGAGAGAATCCAGCACAGCTTCGTCGTGCGAGTTACCATCTATATTATTATAATTGTCAGTTATTACTTGGTGCTCTCCACGATATTAGTAAGTCTCAAGCTACTTAATAACTACTTACTTACACCATAGCGTTTACAAATTTTAACATTTTTTTTCAGCTTAACTGTGACAAAAATCAGTATGAGTTGGATGTCATCAATAGCAAGCTCTACCATTATGACATTGTTACCGACAACTGTTTTAATCCGTGGGTCTTCACAGACATGATTTCCCTGATCCTGGGCGTAAGCTACACCTTTGCCCGGATTCCATTTGCCCTCAAGATAATCATTTGCTGCTGCGAGGCCATTGCCTACTTCATAATCGTAGTCTTCCAGTTCTCATTCATTTTCCAGCACAGTGCCACCATAACTCCATTTATGAGGGCGGAAATAGCTCACTGTGTTCGGGTGTGCATGATGCTACTCACGATGTACGCAAAGGAGCGTCAGTCGGAGTTCAATACTAAAATGAACTTTAAGTATGCTTTGAGTGATTTTTCTACTCCTCAATAGAGTCAATTTTTTTCTTCTCAACAGAATCAATCAGGATTTGCAGAGCAAGCAAAAGGCGGCGGACCTCACAAACAAATCCATCAAAATTCTACTCACTAACATTCTTCCCTGCCATGTTGGTCAGTTTTTACCTAAATATTACCCCAAAGAGTACGGTTCTCATCAACAACGTTTTCACCCCCAGTCGAGGTTTATCTCGATTCAGTAGCCCATCACGAACTGTACTACGAAAACTATAAAATGGTATCCGTCATGTTCGCCATGCTCATCAATTTTCAAATGGATTTGCCCAGCTTACGAGTGCTAAACGATATTATATCGGAGTTCGATAGATTGGTAAGCCCATGTATGGGATTCATTATTGTAAGTAATCATTACCTTCCGAACCCAGTTAACTGCCTACAAGGAATATTATGTAGTCGAGAAGATCAAAGTCGTGGGCTGCACTTATATGGCAGCTTGTGGACTTGACTACACCCTGGCTAAGTCGAAATTTGGAAGCAAAACACAGGTTACTACTTCCTCTTTCACATCCGAAAGTAAGTACGCCGTCTTGATGTATTCCCAATTCCCAATGATGAAGAGGTTAAATCGATTTGTTCACAAATTCTTTCGTTTAGTGGAACAGGTGATGTACCGCAAAGAGTCCAAGGGCGTAGAAAACGACTATGATGAGGTGGCCTTTATAATGACCACGTTTGCCTTGGACCTAATGCGAGTGCTTTCCGTGTGCAACAAGGCATACGCGGGTAAACCCTTCGATCGGTCTCTATCCACCGGAGAGATCTGCATCGGAATTTCAACCGGCGAGCTAATGGCCGGAGTAGTGGGGGCTTCTCAGCCGCACTACGACATTTGGGGCAGCCCGGTCAATATGGCTTCCCGGATGGAATCGACAGGGCTGCCTGGACATATCCAGGTGACGGAAGAGACAGCCAATATTCTCCAGGAGTTCGATATTCTGTGCATGTATCGTGGCTTGACCTTTGTGAAGGGTCGTGGTGAAATTCCCACTTACTTTGTGGGCATCGATGAGAACTTGAAGTTTATTGCCTCGGATAAGAAGAACAGGAATAATTCAAAGCGTTTTTCAGTCTTGGCCTCTCTGGTGCCAAATACCACCTCAATTTCAAGTGAATCTAATTAAGACATTTTCAAATTTTACAGAAACAACTTTCGGTACACAACCTCTAATTAGATATTTTCAATGAGGGTCCACCTTTTATACCCAAAACAATTGTAGTTTTTAAATGAAAATAAGCTCTCTCCTATGTAAAATGACGGCAGTTGGCTTAGTACTCAATTGTCATACATACAATCATAAATACAATCCAAAAAAAAATACAATTTAAAAATATGAACAAAAAAAATACTTGTAAAACGCCGTACAGGGAAAGGTTTAGGCGATGTTACCTGGAATATACTAATGAATGCCTGTGGGAACTAAGTTATTTGAAGGTAAGGAATATGCTCAGATTTCAGGTTCTTGAATGCAACCGATATTCGTAGGCCAAATGTAAGGAGTTGAATTTAGAGGAGGAATATATGAAATACAAGATTCGCTTGATGATCAGTTACCTCACCGTGTTCTACCCCTTGGTGATACTAGTGATCGTAGGTCTTCAAGTAATCAAGTGGACATTTACAGAGGTATGCGTTTTTAGTTAGAACCCTGGGTGTTTTAACGTATCTTACCTATACGCAGTACAAAATTTACATCTACCTGAATCTGATTTTTGACGGAGGAACATTAATTTTAGTCACGGGCCTACTGAGCATTAATTTCTTTGAAAAATTTGTAAATCGCCACAGGTGGGTCATGACTGTCACCTCGATTTTGTCGGCATATGTCATCGTTATGGGTGGTAAGTTTAAATGCTACGGTTCCTACTATTTCAACGCTTATATGACAGTTACACCAGTCACTCGTAGAGTAATTGGGTGTACTAGATTCATTGAAAATTAGTTGATCTCTCACATGCACTGAACTACAGTGTTTTCTGTTGCTTTCAGATATAGCGCATGCTGCTTATCATTATTACCATTCCGACTGGCCTCTTAACACCTCATACGATGTCTTTGTGCTCTGCATGATCTACATGTTCCTGCCAATTTCTTCGATCTTGGCAGCAGCTCTGCTAGCCATCTCTGTCAGCGTTGTATACGTGCTATACTACATTCACTTTATAGTGTTTAGCGATCATAATATGGCAAAATATGTTTATGGTTTGGATATAGTATCAATCGAGTTTTTTCACTACCTGGGTTTCAATATGATGGGAATATTCTTCAGAATCATGAACGCCACCGTGGTGCGCTCCTCTTTCCTGGACCGATACCAGTTCATCAAGGAGGAGATTTGGCTACGCCAAGCTCGCCGCCAGGAGTCTTTGCTACTGGACAGCATACTTCCACCTCAGATTGCAAAGCCTATTCAGAAAAGTATAAAAGACAAGATCATGCGGCCCGATAACGACTACTACCATTTGGGTAGTTCCCGGACAAAAGAGAACTTTATGTCCATCCAGATTCACAGCGATGTCAGCATCCTGTATGCAGATGTGGTGAACTACACCTATTTGACGACGACCCTGACGGTGGAGAAGTTGGTGAAGGTCCTGCACGACCTGTACGCCAGATTCGATTTGGCTGCCTCCTCTTTCAAGGTGCAGCGCATCAAGTTCCTGGGCGATTGCTACTACTGTGTGGCGGGTTTGGGGGAGTCTGACCCGGATCACGCCAGCATGGCCGTCGCTCTGGGGATTTCCATGATTGCTAACATAAAGGAGGTGCGGTATGTTGATTACTAAGATCCCGATAGGCTTACAATCTATTATCTGTGATGTTCCGCATCGGCAGCACCATATACTTGCTAAAGTACCCTTTCGCCCACAGTGTGAAACGTTCTTTGGATATTGACATGCGAATTGGCGTCCACTCGGGAACTCTGTTTGCAGGTGTGATCGGCGAGGCTAAGCTGCAATACGACATATGGGGTACGACTCATTAGGTACGCCACATGACCCAAAACTTATTCGTCGCTCTTTTAGGTGCCGACGTGAATATCGCCAGTCTGCTGGAATCGACCGGAAAGCCCGGGTATGTGCATGTTAGTGGACGAACTCTTAGTAGCCTGAACGCTGCGGAGTACAAGATATTTCCGGGCACGGAAGCAGCCCAGAGGGATCCTGAACTGCAGAAACATCCGATGAGCACCTACCTCCTCGCCGCCTTACCATACCGCAATTCAGGTTTAGGTGATGGCTCAGTTAGGTTCGATCGTAACCTGGATCTCAAAACCGTGGGAACTAACCGAAAATCCCAGGTTTCGCAAGCAATTTCACTGTCCGAGGAGTTGCGTGAGGAATTTAGCAAGATGCCGGTGGGGGGTTTCAAGTGAGTAAGGATGGCAAAGGGAATAGAGAAAAATTAAAATTTTTCCAATTTTAATTATCTATCTACTACTCCAAGGTTTCGATTCCCTTGGTCGCGACGAGAGAGAGATTTGAAACACGAGAAAGTCGAACGCGATTTGGGCATTTTTTGTGTGGCATTTAAAGACAAATCTCTAGAATGGGACTATTTGCATCAACCGGATTATATTTTTAAATACTCAGTGCTGCTCGGCTGGGGAATCGGGTGCTGTCTTATTTACATTCAGTACGTGAACAACGCATATTTGTGGTATACGGCTTGCATAATTGACGTGATCGCGTTTCTCGTTCTGACTTCCCTGCTATTCATCTGCTGGTTCAAGAAAGTGTGTTGGTGGAGAAGTAGACAGAACCAGCACAAGAGTTACAGCAAACTCAGCTGTGCGATATTCCACATGTTTGAGAAGATCCAGCACAGTTTTGTCCTTCGCGTCACTGTCTACATGATGATGGTATTGTGCTATTACATGGTGATGTCCTTGACATTAGTGAGTTATGCAATAGCTTGCGCATACCGCATGCCTTTAATACAAGTATATTTGCATGTCCAAAGATCAACTGTGACCAAGACCAATATGAGTTGGACATCATTCAGAGCAAGCTCTTTCACTATGAAATGGATCCGTTTTCCTGCTTCCACCCGTGGGCCTGTACGAACATGGTGGCCCTGATCCTGGGAATGAGTTACACCTTCGCCCGAATCCCCTTCGCCCTCAAGACCTTCATCGGTTGCTCTGAAGCAGTGTTCTTCCTGCTGATTGTGTATTTCCAGTTTCATTTCATTTTTGAGCACAGTTCCACTACATGTCCCTTCTTGAAGCCTGAAATAGCACACTTCAGCAGGGTGTGCATGATGCTTGTGACGATGTACGCGAAGGAGCGTCAGTCGGAGTTCAATACTAAAATGAACTACAAGTAATTTATATCGCCAATACATTTTTTAACTCAGCTGAATTTCCTGCCGATCACAGGCTCAACTTGGATTTGCAAAAGAAGCAAAAGTCGGCCGATGTAACCAACCAGTCCATCATAATCCTGCTCAACAACATTCTTCCATCCCACGTTGGTCAGTTTTTAATGAATATCCAAAGAATAGCCCCAAGAATACATACTCTCCTTTTTTCCTTCACAGTCGAGGTATATCTCAATTCATTAGCCAAACACGAACTATACCATGAAAACTATCGAATGGTATCGGTCATGTTTGCCAAACTCACAAATTTTCAAATGGATTTGCCCAGCCTAAGAGTGCTACATGATATCATCACGGAGTTCGACAGACTGGTGAGCTATTGTATCGATTCTATTTTATATTATACCTTTCGATTGCAGCTGTATGCATACAAGGAGTATTACGTAGTCGAGAAGATCAAAGTCGTGGGCTGCACTTATATGGCGGCCTGTGGATTGGACTTCAGTCTGATCGAAAACCCTGATAGAAACTCGAAATTCGGAAGTGCATCCATGTCATCCGAAAGTTAGTACCAATGCATGACGACTCAAATGCGTTGCAAAGGTTTTCTAATTGTATATGGGTGTATCCGATTATTTCAGTGGAGCAGGTCCGCAGTCGTCAAGAGTCAACAGTAAGAGATAATGACCATGACGAGGTGGCTTTTATAATGACCACGTTTGCCCTGGACCTGATGCGTGTCCTTTCTGTGTGCAACAATGCTTACGCCGATAAACACTTCGTTCGGTCCTTGTCAACCAGTGAGATAAGGATCGGTATCTCGACGGGTCAGATAATGGCCGGTGTGGTGGGCGCTTCCCAGCCGCACTACGACATCTGGGGAAACGCGGTCAATATGGCCTCGCGAATGGAATCGACTGGTTTGTCTGGACATATACAGGTTACGAAGGAGACAGCCCAAACACTCGAGGAATTTGATATTCAGTGCACCTATCGCGGCTTAACCTTCGTGAAGGGCCGTGGCGAAATTCCCACCTACTTTGTGGGCATCGATAATGACCTAAAGTTCATATCCAGCAAAACCATTAGCCTTGTGGAAAGACCCGTAACAATACATCTAAGCCATGACCTGCACGGCACCAAGGAAAGATAGAAATTGTTTGTTTATCACAATATGGAAATCGAATCGCAAGTGCATATTGTTGGCTACGTCTCTCAGATTTTGAGTTCGTAGTCAGTCCGTGGCTGAAAAATTTGAGCAAAATTTGAGATGCGTAGCCATACAAAATGACTTGAATCTTGTACAAATTATTTGGAAAATACATATTTATAATACCCTAAAACGTTTTTGTCCCAATTTTCGGAATGCTTTGCAGAGATTATCATGTTCGTTTTAGTAAAAGAAAAACCTTGTTTAAGTAGGCTAAGTGAGCAATGTTCTGTTTGCTCTGCTGACACCCAGGTAAGATAAGCTTATAAATCAAAATGCCTAGCGTCCAAAGAGTTTGTCAGCTCGATTATGCACGGGAACGCATGTGGGAACCCGGCTACCTCAAGGTAAAACATGGTGTTACGAGCTACACACAATTTTATTTAATAAATCTAAATATTCCAGGCCAAGTGTGCAGACTTGCGCTTGGAGAACGAGTTTCGATTGTATCGGATACGCCTTTGGAAGAGTTACCTACTCACTTTCTTTGTACTGCATATTTTCGTGACCAGTCTGCACTGTGCCCTGCTTTTAGCCACAATTGAGGTAAGAACCGCCTTACTTTGCCAAAATTTCAGACCGAAAGGGTCACAAAATGTTTAAAAAAACCATGGAAACCATGGTAAGCGCCGAACTTAGTGGCTTTGCTAGCTATTAGTAAGCCTTGACCAAGTTTCTAAATGTGTTCTTAAATTCCAACAGATAAATCAGATGAAATCCTAAAACAGCATGGCTGTTTGAACTAGCTAAGTTAACTAGCATTCAAGATGTATCGCAAGCACAGTCATTTAATAGTAATGTGTAGTTAGTCTCAGGGCCTGTATGAGTAGGACCTCCAGACCCAAAAGCCGACGAGCTAGTGCCGGCAAGTACAGCTCCTCAGAATCCAAGCACTTCATTCGAACGTTATGAGCAACTGATATTCGAGGATTCTTCTTACATTTTGTTATTTTCTATAACATCTTTATTGCTTATTGTTATGGTACTGTATTATTAACATTCACCTTATTGCACCTCCTGTAGCGCCGATCAATTATCTATTTTGATGTGGCCCTTTCCATGGGATGCGCGTTGGTGCTTATACTTGTGCTGAGTGTTAACTTCTGCGACGAATTTATAGCGAAGCACACGTGGTATATGTATGCCAGCTCGATATTTGCCTCCCTGACGTTGGTATTCGCTGGTTAGTATTTGGTTATCGGCATTAGCGCAGTGACTTCCTATCCAAGTGTATTCTTTTAGACCTAACTGAATCAATATACCACACCTATGCGCACAACTGGTTACTGGGCACATTCTACGACACATACATAATATACATGATATACATGTTCCTGCCGATCCACTTCATAGAAGGGGCAGTCCTGCTGGCTCTGTTGGTGTCCGGCATCTATATACTGTACTTTGTGATCTTCATTGCCCGGGGCTTTGTGGAGTTCATGGCAGCACTATTCTCAGTCGGCGGTATGTCGGTGGACATTGTGCACTACCTGTGCCTTAATCTCGTGGGCATATTCTACCGCGTTATAAACGACACGGTGGTGCGCTCCTCCTTCCTGGACAGACACCAGTACATCAAGGAGAAGATCTGGCTGCGCAACGCCCGGCTGCAGGAGAAGCAGTTGCTGGACAGCATCCTGCCGCCTCAGATTTCGCTGCCCCTGCAGAAAAACATTCAGGGCAAGATCGTAATGGCCAGGCAAGGCATTCACTCCTGGACAGCCATGGAGCGCACAATGGCCATACAGATCCATCCCGATGTCTCCATCCTGTATGCAGACGTAGTGAACTACACGCAGTTGACCACCACACTGACGGTAGAAAAACTGGTAAAGGTGCTGCACGATCTCTACGGCAGATTCGATATGGCTGCCTCCCGCTTCAAGGTGCAGCGCATCAAGTTTCTGGGCGACTGCTACTATTGTGTGGCCGGTCTGTCGGAACCAGATCCCGATCACGCCGACAACTGTGTTTCTCTAGGCCTTTTCATGATCACCCACATCATGGAGGTGCGGTAAGTTCAGTGCATTAATGCACAAATGTGGAGGATGTATATACTCGTAAATATTCACTTATCTTTTTAACTTCTCAAATGTTCACTGCGGTTCCTGGTCCCCATTTTCAGGAGCATGCACAGCTTGGACATCAACATGCGCATAGGAGTTCACTCGGGCAACCTGTTTGCAGGGGTCATCGGGGAGGCCAAGCTGCAGTTCGATATATGGGGTAACTGGACAGTGCGAACTATGGTCTGCTGTTGGCTACAACTGCTTCCCGATTTCTTCTAGGATTGGATGTTACCATTGCCAATGCGCTAGAAGCAACTGGAGTGCCGGGAGCCGTGCACATAAGTAGTGCCACTTTGAACCATCTGAATGTTGATCGCTTTGCGATTGAGAATGGACCTGAAAAAGCGCGGGATCATCCCATTCTGAAAAAATACAGAATAGGTACATATACAGTTCGAGAAGACTTTCAAGTGGATGACGAAGATAGTGACGAGTTTCTTGGCGAACTACATGCCCTCTCCCTGTGCGACGTGGGAGCACAACCAAGACTGAGTGAACCTGCTAATCAAAATATTCGGGAGGTTTTCCAGGAAGAGTTGCGGGAAGAGTTTCGCAAAATGCCGGTCAGTGCTTTTAAGTAAGTACGCAAAGAGTCATTCTTTGAACAACATATAGTAACATTAATCACAGTCCAAAACGGATATTTGGCATCTGTCGATTCAAAACGGAAAAAGAAGTGCCTGCTCACCAACAGCTCAACATTTGCCTGACCTTCAACGATCCGGCTTTGGAAAGAGCCTATCTGAAGCAAACCGACTATATGTTCAAGTATAGCATTATTCTGAGCTGGTGCGTTGGGTGCTCCCTGGTGTACATCGAACTGATGGACACCCAAGTTGTATGCCCCTCCTGCTTCATTTTGCCAGCCCTAGTGGCTATATTACAGGGCATCCTGACCTTCATCGCGTGGTACAAGAAGTATTGCTGGACCAGATATGGTCAACACAGCGTGCCCCATCATTACAACCGTTTCAGTTGCTTTATATTCAAAGTCCATGATAAGATCATCAACAGTCTGCCCATCCGCATCTGCATATACCTCTTCCTGGTGATATCGAGTTTTTTCGTTATGTGCGTAATTGTGGTAAGTGGTTAAACAACTTGGAAACAACGTTAGTACGGTGAATCCTTGCACCAGATGAGCTGCAAACGCGAAGATTTCGAGATGGCTTATATCGAGGAAAGACTCTTCCACTACGAGCAGGAGGCCAAGATATGCTTTCATCCGTGGGTGACGACCAACATGTTGTCCCTGATGATTTGCTTAACCTTCACATTCACCCGCATACCCATCATGGTGAAGACAGCAGTGGCCATTCTGGAGACGCTCGGATATATGCTGCTGGTTTTTTTCCAGTTCGATTTCGTCTTCCATCACAGCGTTACGACAAACCCCTCTCTCAAATCCGAGTACGCCCATGCCCTGTTAATTTGCATCACCTTCCTAACAATGTATGTGAAGGAGCGCCAAATAGAGTTCACCAACAAAGTAAACTTCAAGTGAGCTCCTCGATATAATTTATATACATTTGAATTGTTGCTCAATCGA
Organism: Drosophila yakuba; assembly: GCF_016746365.2. Lineage (NCBI taxonomy): Eukaryota > Metazoa > Arthropoda > Insecta > Diptera > Drosophilidae > Drosophila > Drosophila yakuba. The sequence continues at coordinate 10,444,218 of NC_052527.2, read as the reverse complement.
GTTTTCTCAGCTGGCGTGTTGATCTGCGGAGAGAGGAGAATGAGGCCAGCCTTACAAATCATTCGATCATCATTATCCTCAACAACATACTGCCATCTCATATTGGTGAGTTTCGAGCTGGTAGATTGGATACATGTATATGGATATTGACATAATATATTTGGTAGTGGACGTGTATCTTAATTCTTTGGCCAAACATGAGCTCTACTACGAAAACTATAAAATGGTCTCTGTCATGTTTGCCATGCTAATTAACTTTGAAATGGATCTGCGGAGCTTAAGAGTGCTCAACGAGATTATTGCCGAATTCGACACCTTGGTATGGTTCTAAATTTCAATTTCGATTTATACATATGGATTTAAGGGAAATACTTTAACCTAAATATCGCATTTTTAGTTGCTGTTCTACAAGGAGTATTACACGGTTGAGAAAATCAAAATCGTCGGATGCACGTACATGGCGGCGTGTGGACTTGATCTCAACTTTGCCGGCTCCTGTAGTACAAATCGGAAATCGGGCACACCTTCTGGTAGGCATTTATCTCATGAAAATTAAGTAAACTCTATAGAAGAAATACGTTACAGAAAACATTGAAAGATCCAGCCGAAGACTTTTGTTCCTAGACGACGAGAAGGAACTTGAGGAAGTGGTCTTTGTGATGACCTCCTATGCGCTGGACATGATGCGAACCCTGGCCAAAAGCAATGAGGTGTACCAGAACATTGCTGGCGATCGGAATATTACGGATGGAACCATCGCCATCGGCATTTCCAGCGGCGAGGTGATGGCCGGCATTGTGGGTGCGTCGCAGCCGCACTACGACATCTGGGGCAATCCGGTTAACATGGCCTCGCGAATGGAATCAACGGGGCTGCCGGGACACATCCAGGTGACGGAGGAGTCGTCCAAAATTCTGCAAGACTTCGGCATTTCCTGTTCATATCGCGGACTGACATTTGTAAAGGGACGTGGCCAAATTCCTACCTATTTGGTGGATATTGATGAGAACCTGAACTTCATTTCAAAGGTGGCCTCGCGACTTCCCAGTCACCAGGAGCGCAGCACGGTTATATCCATGCAGTCCACCTATTCTCATCCTGATAACAGTATTGGCAGCATGTCCAGACACACTTTTCAAAGCATTTAAGTCCGTTTTTTCGTTGGATATAAGTTTTATGAGTTTCTTAAATCAACCTTAAAATAAACGAATACTCCTTTCTATATGACGATTTATTTTCGGTACTAGCTCTTTAAAGAGCTGCTCAAATGTCTTTTATTGCCCGATCCGGAAAGTGACATGCATTTTCCATTCGAATTTCGAAACATAATTAATGATTTTGCCATGCCTATCCATTAAAAGTGTCAAAAGCATGAACAGAGCAAATCAGAAGCCTGCTTGCTAAATGGATTTTGCCTCATTCCCGCATTTTAGTTTTAATTGAATTAATACCAGGCCGTGTTAAAATTTTGAGTGTCAAGTGTGCCCACCGGATGGGTTGAAATCCCTTTTCTCGCAACCAATTAAAAGGTATTTTTACAAGCAATTTGGAAAATATGATGGAGCCGACAGATGTGGAAGGTGAGATCGCATGCCTTTGATGCTGATGGTGCTTGTCATTGTTTGCTGTAATTGACGAGTTTTCGCCGGGATGAAACATCAAAAAAGCACGACAGCACGGAAATGCAAAAACACGCTTTAGAGAAACAGCCATTTCCGGTGAAAGCCCCCAGGATTCGGTGTCCCTTTCCGGTCCGCAAAGAGTTGTTTTATCTGCACGGACACGGCACTACTCCTTTGACATGTAAAACGCTTTCGACCAACTGCATCCAGTTGGCGTTCGAAAAAGGAAGGCAAAACCATGTTGGCTCGTGTTGAGAAGAAAAACTCGATTCTCGGTTGCAATTAAAAAATGCATGCTGATTCCAAATGCAAATTAAAATGTAAAACTTATCTACTCTGAAAACAGGCGAGTTGTATGACAACTATTTGGTGGCACTTCAAAGGAGTTTAATAGTTATACTTATAATTATTAAGTTGTTATTAAGTTGTAAGTTTTTAAGTAAATCTTCGTATAGCACTTTTTTTCCCATTTAAGTTTTAGCTATAGGGTACTTAAGCCTCGTTGTATGAAACGTACTCTTTATTGGTCTCTGATTGTTTTGTAATGAGTGACACATTATTTGTGAAAATAATGCGGAAAAGCATTCCGCTTTTGACCTATTTTAACGTTGAAGGGGGTTAAGCAAAAAGTCCAAAAAGACACGAATTTTAAACTGAGTTACAAAACAAAGTTTGTAATTTGGCAAAGTGCATCAATTTCAATTAGAATAAAATAAGTTGGCTTGGGACCAAATGGAATATTTCGATATTATTTAGTTTCCTATTTAAGCTTTAAAAATAGGTGTAGCGATGTGAGTCAACTTTAAACCTGTGCTATAAACCCAATGGTATTATTTTTATTCACTATATTTTAGATGCAGTTGTCGGTTGAGCCACTCTATGTTTTGTAGCCAAATGATTACTTTGAGTGCGAGTGTGGTAGCTGGAAATGAAGACCAATTCTGGCACACTCAATAACAAAGCGAAAAATGTTTTCATGACAAAAACCGAGAGGCAAAAAAAAAAATACAAGAACGCAATCGAAATCGAGTTTTATTCTCAGGCCATTTGCCATTCCCAGAATCCAAACTAACAACATTGACTCAAGTCCCAAAAAAAAAAGATGGAACTGAAACTAAACCCTCCCAAGCTAACTAATCTTTTTTCAGGGATTTCCTTTTTCCCCCTTTTACCCATTTTACCAGTTTTGTGTGTGTGTTGCTGCCAATCCGAGCGACCAAAACGAAAATGTCATCATCAGCAGAGCTTCGGTCAGAGAATAGTGGAGAAAGCAAACGGACTGGGAACTATACACGTTTATATATATGTACATACATATATACTGCCACTCAACGTAACTTTTTATGTGCAACATAGCAGAATGATTGTGTTCCGTTCCAGAAATATCAGCACAACAAGCACGGCAACAACTCCGGCCACAGCAACAACATCTTAAGCCGTTTCGCATAAAATTTCACACACCATTTTAGCCAAGTGCCACATTACCTGCACACAAGATGGGACTCGACTCGCCCCCTGCCTCGAATGTCCTGTGAACCAAACCAAACCAAACCAAGCCAAGCCGAGCCAAGCCAAGGAGAAAGAAAAATAAAACGTTGGAAAAATGCTGGAAAACACGAAACTGAACGTAAAAAATACCTTTTGACACATGCAAGCAGAACCAAATGGGGGCGTGGCCAGAGCCAAAAGTGTTGGCCAGCTGAGCAGAGCGGGCGAAAAGGCTCAAAATCGGCGGACAGGCAAGAACTGAAATGGCGCCAGCCAAACGAGCTGAAAGGAAAAGGAAAATCTTGAAAATTGCATTTTAAGAAGAACTTCGTGTGGCTATCAGGAAAAAATCTATAAAAACACATACCTAAACATGTAAGGGCTTATATAGCCATGTATATATATGTACATACATCTGTGGCAAAATCCGACTGAATGCAGACGAAATGGAAAAAGGATACAGGGAAGCTCAATCTGGCAGTGACTTGGGGCCACAATAGCCATTCGGTTATCCAGTCGGTCAGCAAAGCATCCAGGACCAATCCAATACAATTTTAACGGTAATGTGGTCCAAAAGCAAGCGATGGCGAAATTGATATGGCCACCAAAATGGTGAACAGTGAGCATTCACATTTAGCTGAGGTACAGATGCAAACGAAAGCATCACGTATACGCCCCATAAACAGTGACGCTAAAAGTATCCGAAGGGCGGAATGGCTCTGAATGCCCTTGAAACATTGTTCGAATTTGCATTTTAAAAATAAAACAAATATAAAAACGGGTGGGATGTTATTTGGCCGTGGAGATCACATGTTTTACTGGCAAAATTAACTTTATTTATTTATCCCGTTAATCTGCTTGCAATAATAAATATAATATACAAGTCTGTAAGTACGGATATTTGCGAAGATAAAAAAATAATCTACCATGAAATGCCATCTTGTTTGAGTACCAAGTGCGTTGCCATAGCAATTTCCACTTCCACTCCAAGACAACCAGCTCTGGCAGAAATCTAAATCCTGGAGCGCGAAAACTGAGCGCCAACACAGAACTACAGAATTATGGCAGCAAATTGCAAACAAACAAGCAACAAACAAGTGAATCACCTTTAACGCTTCCTATGCACTTTTTGGTCTTTCGCCCAGCCACTTCGCCTCTATCCTTTTTCCGGCCAAAGGATCTTGGGCGCGTCAGGGGTGGGGCCAAGGGGTAGGCGCGCCGCACAATGGGCAGGAGGCGTGGCAGGTTTTGTCATAACTTCCACAGGCTTCGGGCGCAGGGAAAGAACGAGGAATGACAAAAACTGCACACAGAGCTAGCATCAGACAGGTTGAACAGCTAAAGACCGAGACATGCATGTCAAAGGACAAGGAAATCTATGAGTGTGGCAGATACTACACAGAAAGAAATAAGTACCCGATGGCCGCTTGTGAGGCGATTGGAAAATGGCACCTCTATTGATAGAAAAGCCTTTCTAAACAAAATATACATTTATCTTTTTCTTCTTTTGTAAAGAAAAAATGATTACAATGAAATTCTTTTCAAATCTTCAAATTTTTAATGCAAATCTCAATTTCATTAAAGAAGTATCCCTTCTTTCGCAGTGTGTTTTCGAGTGTATTTCCGTTTGTGTGCGTTGCTTAACACTCAAAAGCGGAAGTAAGCGGCATGTGCTGCGGTCGAGGATGAGCGGAGTGAAAGGAGTGAAAGGAGCAAAGGGAGCCAAAGGAGTGAAAGGGGCCAACGGGAGGGAGAGTGAGGCGGGACAGGAAGCAGGCTGAAGTTTGTTTTCTTGCGGCCTCGTGACTGGCACTTCTGTCTGCTGCTGCTGGTGCTGCTGCTGCTGGTGCTGCTGCTACTTCTGCTGCAGTGACAGCAAAAACCAAGAAGAGACAGCCGCACGGCAGCCCACGAACTCGAAGATGGCAGCAGGTGGAGGGAGGGATAAAGCCGGCAGGACGAAGGTGCTGCAAGGCAAACGGAACAGGACAGGTGTGCTGTACGCTGTACGCTGTACCAACCGACACAAAAATATCACTTTAAAGTTTGCCACTGAGTCCTGTCGTCTGTGTTGGTTTTTGACATGAAATTGCATTACATTTCACACGGAAACAAGTTGGGTGTTGCAATGAGTTGGCTCTGCACTTTTGAACATTGTCTTATTTTTGTGCCAACTGTCGTTTGGTTTCTCGAGTGAAGTGTACAAATTAGTTGCCCTTGTCACAGGCAACAGAAACAGCAGAACAGCAGAACAACAGTAACAACAACTCACTCTTGGCCGGCATCCTTAAGCTACTTTTCATCGATCCGCTCAGCAATTACGTGCAGCGTTCTCTCTACGGAAACAATTTATCAGACTGGGCAAACGAGCCAAGCTGCTTTCCTCGCAGCCGAAGGAAACAAAAAATCGAGAGAAGAAACACGAAAACAAGGACTCCGGCCACTTTTACCAAGCAGAATGTATGCCCAAAGTGCATGGTAAAGTAAATTTTATTTAACGGCAGCAACAAACAAACAAAGTGGAGAACACTTGCACCAGGAGTTATGGTTGGAAATTTGAGATACTCTTTAAGAATGCCACTGCTCGAAGGCAAGAAATACTTGGAAAATGGGTTATTTTCGTTTATAATTTGGTTCCCCGTTTTCTTATTTAATTGCAAACAAACAGTGGCATAGGACTTAGGATATTGCGAATCCTATCCTACCGATGGGTATTATTTATTACTCATAAACCAAAGAAAAATGTATATTTTGTAGACTCCACTTACCTTTGAAAACCAAGGTCCCCCAAGCAATGTGTAGGTAAATTGGTGTGTCCAGACTTTAATCAACTACCGACTAAACGGGGCCTTGAACTGCGTGGGTAAAGGGCCAAACGGCAAAGGAAAACACGACCTGGGGCCAATGAACCATATTAGGGAACGCCCACGCCGGGAATATATGCAGATGTATATGGGTATGTAAAAGTACTATATATTGAATGGATCGCAACCCGTGCCAGTGCACTCACCTCATTCGGTTGCTGCCAAATCGTCACATCATTACTTATAGTCCGGCAAAATATAGTGCTTTGTGTCGGGCTGAGCCTAAAAATAGACTGACTCTGGCCAAATTGAAAACGTTTCGGCTAAAATGCACTTAACGAGCCAGCCTAACCGCGCAAGAGATCCAGCTCCCCAGATCCCCTGATCCCCGCCAGCGCCTGGCCATTGACTGACAGGCTCCAGTGTTGAAATTTATTGTGCTAAGCAAACGGCCAATTTACCAAACTGCAATTGTCGGCGGAAGCGCAAGAAGAAGTAGAAGGAAGCATTGTCGGTTGCAAGGAGCTGGAAAGGAGGTGGAAGGTGGAAAGAAGTGCGCTGTGTCTAATCGTTGCGCTAAATTAACACGTATACGCCATGTGGCTGGCCAGGATTTCTGTCTGCTTGGCAGTCGCGGAGATTCGGCTTCGTTGCTTGCATTTCTAGGCGGTGAATGTTTTTCTTTTGCAACTCTTTTTGAGCACGAAAGTGGAGTTATAATAGCGTACACTCTAAATCCTACTAATTAGGCACAATATACACGAATTTGAAGCCAGCTCGATTATAAAATATATGTACATATGTGGGTCTGGTGATTAAAACAACAATTAAAGTTAATTATAATGAGTTAAGTTATTTCAGTTTTTATTATCGACCCTTAAATATTGTTGAAAATAAATAAATATGAGTGGTCTTTTGTCCTTATATGTACATATATCGATTTAATGTACTGATTTAAGCGGGAGTACCGGATATTTTATAGTCGAAAACTTGCGCCATTTTTTCCGTGGCAATGCTCACGTTTTATGGGCCACAATTTCACAGTTAGCCAAGTTAGCCAAGTGGAGGTGCCAATATTGTTGTAAACTGCTGATAGTTGCCGCTGCTGCCTGTGTTGCCGTTGCCAGGCAAAGTGCAATGCGCCAAATGCGATTGCCATTTGCTCTGCAGCTCTGCAGCTCCGCGTTTCGGTTTTGCCCTTTTTCCCAGTAATTTTTCCCCAGTTCCTGGCGCTCCGTGAGGAGTCCTCATTTCAGTTTCATTTTTATTGCATTTCATTCCCTTTTCGCCACTCGGCAGCAGCAGCAACAGCGGCAGAAGCAGCGGCAAGCGAAATGCGAAATACATTTTTAGTTTTCTAATCGACGCGCGTTCATCGCATAAAAATAATGCAATAAACGATAATCCAAGCGAAGCCAGCTGCATTTCTGACTCGACTTTTGTTCGCTGTTTCGATAATGTCTTGTTTATGGCCAAGGGCCGGAGGGGTGATCCTGGGTATCTGTGCAGGAATGATGGCTAATATCGGAATAGCTTGTCTTGGACTGGAGAGGAAAGTACATTTAATCGAGAAATTGCTTTTCGCTGCTTTGTCACATAGCAAAAGTTGCGAAGAACACTTGATTAACTTTAACCAATAAAAGGAGACTTTTGTATAGGATACTTTTGGAGAATGATAGGAATATATTACGGCATATTTTTCAACACTTGCAAAGGAGGTTTCTGAGTTTTCCCTGATATTTACATATTCCAATATTCCCCACATAAATGTAAGAAATCTTATCAAGCAAATAATGAAATGAAAATCTTAAATCGCATTAAAATTTATTCAATTTAATTGGAATGTGAAGCAGTGCCAGCTCATTTGCATCGAAATAAGCCAATTGTCAGTGACATTGAACTCCGTTCGGCGTCAATTTGCTTCGCGATTCCCCCACGGAAACCAAATCGAGTCCCATTTCAGCTTAAAGTTCAGTTCGCTGGGGCATTTGAAATTCATGGCGCATTTAATGAACTTTGGCGACAGCCATCCAGGTAAGAGGCAAAAAAAAACACGGCTCCAAAAACAGCTGAGAGCCATTTCCAAGGAGGCTGGATTCTGCGAATGATAAACGGCTCGTCTGATAGAGCTAAGCAAGTTGAGTTTTAGGGGAAGGTGGGTGCCATTTTTTTCGGCAGTTGTTTCTTGTTTTGTTGGCCTCAGTTCGCTACGCGAAATTTAACAACACAATAAAACACATCAAATAAATTTGCGCTGAAATTTTGCTTATCGGCGAGGCGTGGCAGGGGGATTTTAGGATGTTTTAGCGGGAGATTTAATGGCAAGTTGATAAGCAGACTGCCAGGAGGAGTCGCTTTAAACTCATGGTAATAAACTCGGCGGGCCGTAAAGCTGTTTTGAAAATCTAAATAGACTTGCCAACTTGAATTTATTTCCCTACTTCGCGGCGAAAAGCGAAAGAAGGAGTTTGGTCCACAGAAAAACAAAGAAAAAAAATAATTTTAAAAATTCGGAGAGCAAAAACAAAGGCTAGAAATAATACCGCGGCATGCATAATTTCGAATGCTTTTTCGGCGTCGAGGCGGCCACATTATGCAACATTCCTTTCAGCACAGACCCAAAGCAACCCAACCTCTTGCCATTATACTCATTATGATAATACAAACGCTCAGCGCCACGGCGATATGACCAAAAGGGGCGTGGCTGGGCGTGGCGGGGCCAGTCTGCGTGGGAAACTCCACGGTCCTCCACGGTCAAAGCCCACAACAACAATTAAAACGTTATTAAGCGACTGACGGGGAAGGGAAAAAAAAAGAATTATGCAAGGATGGGCGAAAAAGGAGTCGCTGAAAAGGCAATGGCGGACCACAGAAGAGATACAATGAAAGGTAGAAAAGCTAGAAACGAGCAGCAAATAAATGACAATGCGGTAAAAAATGTTAGTGAATTTGTGGCCAAGGATGTGGACAAAGGCTGTTCTGCTAATGAATGTGTGGGCTAAATGGAAATGTGCATTTTTTCGTGTGTTAGGGAATAGGTACAGTGAGAACTAGCGAGAAGGTAAAATCAGAGGCAATTCAGTTATTTATTTTCTATAAGTCACTTTTACTAACAAGGATTTTTTCCCTTTTATGCTAAACATAAACTAATAATAATTCATTATATGTATGCTTTAATAATACGTGAGACACTTTTTAAAAGTAATTAAAATAACCATTTAGAGCACTACAGGAGTAGTTTAAAACGTATTGTAACTTGCATTCCTCATATATAAGTAAGACTATAGCTTTTTATCGATCTAGTATTTGTATTCTGTGAGAACCACAACCAACTGGAATGGGAGGAGCATTCGGGAATCAAAAGCAACAAAATTAACACAAACTTTTGTTGCACACCACAATGTATCTAAATTATTGTGGCTGCTCTGATGCTGCTGGTGCTGCTGCTGATGGTGCATTTGTTTTTCTGGTCTTGAAATGTTAATTACGGCCAAAGAAGTACATGAAAAGATTTCCATTTTGGGGCACTGGGGAGCGAAACAAAAACTTCACAGATGTTAATTATTTAGCATGGCAGCAGAACAAAGAATCTATGCGAGCAGAAACACAAAGCAACAAACAAATATGTGAAAACACACACATACGCAAATACGCATATAGTAAATGGGCATTGCAACATAGGGATTAATACACTATAATGCACTATATATGTATACTACCCAGACTTACAAATATTTGTAAAAGCGCAAGGACAGTTCATTACAAGGAGGATATGGGAAAAAAAAGAGTTACGAGTTTGCATTTCAATTAATCAAGGGAAATAAACATTGGGAAGAACTAATGAAGTGCATGAAGTGGAAATTAAATAGAAATGCACTATTTTTTATGTTTCCCTTCTGAATATTGTGATTATTACATTTTCACATCATCAGCATTTATATTTCACACTTTAATGTATGTTAACAAGCCAATCTGTGCGTCGAAAAGTTCCTGAACAATTTAAGCCCAGCTTTAGCTTAATATTCTACTCGAGATAAACTTCGACAACTTTTTAAACTACAACATTTTTGAAAACAGATTTTATAGCAGCCTCTTGAGATGATAGATCCAAGTTTTGTTCCACTTGATATGCTAATTGGGTAGAATCCACTGAGTAGCAATTGAAGACAATGTCGGAGGGGCGAAGAACTCTTGACGCAACAGCCGGAAACAACAATAGGAAATGGCGTGGCAAACCGGAAGCGAAAACTTTGAAGCACTAGTTATGAGCATCGTTAATTAAACAGCTCCGTATAAATCATAGGTCCCAAAATGTAGAATAATTTCGTGAGGCAGGCAGCCGCCAGGTTCTCGGCCACACCCGCATTATCTGGCTAACCATCAACCCAATCCATCTGGCTATCTGGCCAAAGCCGTTCATCTCCTCTCCGGTTTTTAGCCTGCTTGCTCCACTTGTACAACTTTTGTGTTGGCTTCCTTTTTCTTGGCCTTTGTATCGGTACAACATGAGCGAATGGGCGGGTAGACATGGCCGAACACTTTTCACGTTGCGCGAAATTTATCATGATTCCATTACATAATTAAATCCGTTTTAATAGAAACTTTGCACGTCTCCTCTCGGTGCTTTTGCTGCTTTTGCTGCTGTTTCTGCTGCTGCTGTTGTTGCTGTGTTTGTTGCTGTTGTTGTTGCCGTCGTATCTGGCTGTTGCTGCTGCTTTTGAGATGTATTTGGTAAAGTTTCCATCGCCAGGGCCAAATTGAAAAACAAAACAGTCCAAAGGAAGCTGGAAAGTTGCCGGTGCCGTCGCTGCCGGCGTCGCTGCTATTGCGTAAATGAAATTAAGAAAGTAACCAAAGACTCAAAGCTGCTGCCCCGCACGCCCCTCGCAGCCCCTTCACCTTATCTGCTGCTTCCATCTCTGCACTGCACGAAAAAGCGACCACTTACTTATTTTTATCAAGTAAAAGGCTGTGAAATTGGGAAATACTTCGTAGTTAACGTATAATTAATGCTAACCCAAAGTAACGTACAATTTCGCATATTATGTATACCCAATGTTATAACCTTTTAGTGCACATTTATCTAAAAATCTTTCATTGAAATTCATTTAAATGAGAATGCGTTTTACTATACCTAGGATCTTCAACTGTGACTATTAAAGTTATTTTTTATTTTTTATAATCATTATTTTTTTAGTTTCGTAGTTATATCAATCAAAGGATGAAATAATTGCGACTGGAATGCTTTACCGACTTTAAATGAAATTTCTCCTTTTTTGCAGTGAGTACTTGGCTTTCATTTCTGTTCCACTCGAACCCAGTCCACTGTTCCACTGTTGCTTGGTTTTTGTCTTGATAAATTACCCCGTCCTTGGCAGCGATTTCAACGTTGTCGGGCGACACAGTAAAGTGATATTTTTATTCGGAGTCTCGGTTCACCCCGCCGTTTCTCACTCGATGCTTTCTCTTTCTCCAGCTCGTCCCCTCAATTGCTGGCATTTTTAAATCTTGCCAAATTGTTAACGATGCTGAAGTTGCCATTGAAAGAGAGTTAGGGCCTTCTTAAAAGTCCCGGCCTTGGCCAAAAAATGGTGATGAGGGGATGGGGCCATCCAACGTCTAGGAGCGACGACTACGGCCACGACGACAAAGTTTAGTAAATGAAAATAATTTTCTGTCGGAAAATTATTTAAAGTAGTTCATTAAGTGGGCAGTTTTTTGTTTTAATTTTTGTTTTGTTTCCTCTGTCATTTGATCATTTGATAGGGAGCTGGGAGCTTAAACTATTTCAAAACTATTTTTACTCGCTTGCCTGTGAGTTTTTGGGCAGGAGATCCCATTCTGCTGGGCGGAACTCATAACAAATCAAGCAATTAATTAGGTTTTATTTAAATACGATAGTGTTATTATCATTTTGGAAAACTACTACTTTTGGATTAAAGACATATTGTTAATGCATATTTAAATACCTTTTGTTTCTGAAACTAACCAACCTCTTGATGTAACCAATTACCCTAACCGCACCATCAACAATGCCCACAGTTTCAATTAAAATCGCATTAGATAACCACATGAAGACCACATACCTCGTTACGCAGCTTGTTGCTATGAAAACTCTCCTTTTATTTAGCCCCAACCTTTGTATCGCACTTTCCTTATCCCCGCTTGACAACTCACTTAAATCGCCATAAATAGGGAAAAGGAAAAAAGGAAAAAAGCTAAAAAAGGTACCGCACACACACCTGACAACATTGAAAAGGGGTGGAGGGGTGGAGAGGTGGAGGGGCTGAGGTGAAACGATCCCGCATCACTGATAAGGAAAATCCTTGGAAATCCCACTCAAGAGTGCGGCAGCAGCAACAACAAACTCGTGAAAACCCCGTTCTCAAATGCCCGCAACGGACATTAAAATAAAATTAATTTTTCTTTCACCGAAGCCGGCAGTGGAAGCAAAATGACAAAACGATTGACTATTAAAATGGATAAGGCATAATATTTCTCGCATTTTGCGGTTGCAAAACGAACGATGGTAGGGGGCTTATGTGGGAAATCTCGCTGGAGGTAGCGTCACGTAAATGTAAGAAAAATAGTTCACAGTCGGAGCTTATCTCACTGAGCCAATAATGTTTGCCTTTTTCAAAATGACAAAAGCACTCAGGCTCAGAAAGTTGGCGAGAGTGGAAGAAAAAGGGGATTCTAAGGACATAAAGAGCGCCAACCGAAGGCTTAAATTAAAAATGATAAAAGTTTGGTTGTCATGGTAAAGCCACCGGGAAAGTATTTAATAATACCGAAGTACTCCGAAGGTTGTGCAAAACGATTAACAATAAAATTAATTGCTTTGTTTTGTATGGAAATTATCAATGGGAAAGATATTACATATTTTCATTTTCTCTCAATTTACACATAGAAATTTAGGTATAACTTAATATCGATCGAAAAGTACATTTATGGACTCTTATCTTTCGGGTATACTTTTAAGCCAGACTTAAATACATGTAACCAATTTCATAAATTTATTATAGCCTTGCATCTCTCATCGCCCTAAGTATTCCTCTAAAATGTCCTTGTGGCTGCCAAAAATATTTGTATATGTACTAAGTATTTCTCTAGCTGGTTTGCTGTTGTCGTTGGTGCTCTTCATGTTTTCTCAACGGCAATTAAACATTGAATTTAAGGCCCACCCTGTGGAAGCCACATTAACTTGGAGTGGAAGATGCCATGAATAATTTCTTGCTGCTGACCAAGGAGCAGAAGCAGAAGCAGAAGGAGAAGCGGGGCAGAGTAAGATAAAGCATAGCTCGCACGAAAGACAAAGCAACCGCAGAGTGGCAGGAAGGGGGCAATATATGCTGAAAGGATGTGAGTGGACTCGCAAAAAAGTTTCTCTGACTGCGGTGTGGTTTTCGGTTGGCTTTTCGGGGGTCCTTTCCTCTGGACATAAGCGCTCCCTGCAGAAACCGAAATTCTCCTCCCACGTCGCCTGAGATTATGGCTCGCTTAGTGGGCAATTATCGCCTGCAGGGCCCATAATTATTATCATCACCAGGACCAAGTTGCATTTTCATTTCATATTCAAAAGGCGTCCTCCGTCCCCATCATCCTCCCTCTCTCTCTCTCTCTTTCTCTTTCTCTCTGTCCCGCTCGCTGGGCGGTCTCTTGGGGATCTGGAGCTGGTTGCATGTTATCTGCTTCCACACATGAGTGGCATGAGCAAACCGACTGAAACTACTACTACGAGCACATGCTGAAAACATAAATATAACAGAGATATCCCCCAGGGGGGGGTGGGGTTGGGAGGTCCGGAAAATGGGTGTGGATTTCGAGACCCGTCAGTCGAGCCTTCTCCTCGCACAATGGACTCCGGCTGCGAGTGGAATTGTAAGTGCGCTGCCTGTCCGGGACTCTGATGAGCGACTGCCACTAAAAATAATAATAAACGTAAATTTCTCTAATTTACACACACACTCGTATGCACAGGACAAAAGGGAGCACGGCACAACCGCAAACAGGCACACACACACTCGCAAAAAGAAGGGAGCTCATGACAGACACACTGACACAATGCCCCACAGAGATACCCCGATATATGGAACCCCTTAAAAACGAACTACGAGTACTCTGCGAATACATATATCATAGAAAAAAATAAATGGAATAAAATCATCATTTAATTGAAAAACTCATCGCTTTTTGCAATTATCTTTGCAAATTGCTTAAACAAATGAAAATGAAATGAAAATATTTTTTAAAATATTTTTTAGCACAAAATTAATATATGTTTTTCCATTTAATGGAGGTGGTAATCAGCAACTTTTTGCATTTATATATTTTCAAAAATCTGCTAGTATCTTATAGACTGTTGTTGAAACGCACGAACGGGTTGCCAAATTAAACCCTTTAATAAAAAATTGGCTAAGGACTATGCTAATAAAATGTAGTATGATTTAACCAGTTTTTATTACCACTCGCAAACGTATTCCCCGAGTCATTATGCTCCTCCTGCAACAAGCCACGCCCCCGACCCCCGACTACCCGCCTTACCCTTGCACGCCGTCAAATAAACAACAAAGTCACTGAAATTTAATTTCCAAGCATCAGCAGGAAGAACAAAAAAGCCGAAGGATCCTGACTGAGCAGCGGGTGCGAGCGAGCGAGCGAGATAAAGAAAGAGATGGAGAGCACTTGGCAGCATGTTCATGTTGCTGCTGTTGTCATGTAGCGACAGCGTTCTCCCCTCTCGCTCTCGCACTGCCGCCGCTGCAGTAGCCGAAAAGTTGCCTTATCACTTGGGCGCATTTACATAAAAAAACCACAAATAAAAGTTGCCAACTAACGCAGCACCAAGGAGCCAAGGAAGCAGCAGCGCCACCAGCATCACCATCTCCATCAGCATCTGAATCGGAATCAGAAGAAGAGCTAAAGAAATAGGAGCGCAATCACAATTGCGTTTTGTGCACTGAAAAAAAACCTAAGGCATACTAAAAATTTAGTCCATAAGTAGTATGGAAAAAATAAGTTTACCTAAGATAACTTATGCAGGATTTTTAAAAATGTACCAACTAAAAAAATATGTCGAAACATTCGAAACCATTGACTCCTTTCCCAGTGCTATCCAGTCGAAAACCAACTTTTCTCTCGGTGTAGGCTGCTGCTGAGTGAGACTGGCTGTGGCACTGAGTGACTCTCCAAGTTCGTGGGGATTGTGAAGTTTGAAGGGGGAAGAGGGGAAAGGCCGGGGCGTAATGAAGGGGGCACAGCTTAAGCATTAAAAACTTTTCACATTAAAGCACATTACAACAACAAATCATAGAGCAAACAAAACAAACAAACGCACACAAACACAGACGCGCACACACTGACACACACACTCGCATATGTGGAGCAACACATTTAGATAATATGCTACAACTGCTGTGGCGCAAATGACAACACGAGGGGCGGCGGGGGGCTAAAAGGGGGGGCTGGAAAACTCATGCGAGTTGTAAAAAGCTTTGGCAACAATGTCGCCTGAATGTCGCGCATTGTTTCCAGGCCGCTGCCTCTGACACTACCAAAACTGAAGAGTAACGCCCCATTCCTATTCCAACTGGGGGGGGATTACCCCGCCCCCGCCCCCGCCAACGACGCCAGTGGCCAAAGTTTTTTAAACTTTATTTTTTGTTAAGCACATTTGCGCGTTTTCCTTACTTATAGCACACTTTTAAGCGCCAAAGCGCATTAGCCAGACAATGCATGAAATTAAATTACACATCGCGGCGTCTTCGCCGAAACATGACAGACCAGCACCGAAGTGCAAGAAAAGCGGGGGTTTTCTGATTAAAAATCTGGAAGGCATAACCCGACATTAGTGTTAAACTAACTGACTAGTTAGGAAAGAAATTTTAACACGCATTAGAAAGTATTAAACAATATTACCAAACACAATTAAGGCCTATAAATTCTATTTGATAGATTCTACAGTAAAGTATTAATACCTAAAGTCTTTAAGATCTTGAGCTGAGCATCTATTATCCGTTGCCTCCATCTGCACAAGGACATCTCTCATCGCATTTGCAGCACTCGACAGTTTCCGTTTCAGCCATAACTCTCTCGAATTAAGCTCTTCAAACGTTCTTGAAGATTGTTTCATTTGCAGCTAACAATGCGCTTTGCCGCCCCCAGAAGCAGACACTTTGCTCCGCTCCTTTATGCAATGACCTGCACTCAAAAATCAACGCGTTGTCGCTGACAACCCTGAGAGCCCGGAAAATCCGGAAAACCCTGGACAATGTCGCCTCGCCGATGGCTCGGTCGCCAGGGGGAATGGGCGAGCGCGGACATTGCTCGGCGAAAACTTGTTATGTCGTTAAGTGTGAAACTTATTTCGCACATGACGCCGCTTCAATGGAGGTGAAATTTGTATGGAGATGGGTTGGAGGAGGTCGAAGTGGTGTGGGGCTTCAGGGGGCGACTGCGGGGGCAGCTGCCGAAAATCGCAAAAGAAATCAGCAACAAAAGTTTACTTTCCGTTGATGCCGCGACCCCCTAGTCCACTGTTTTTACTTACACCCTATAAGTAAAGGCATGTCAGGCTGCTCATAATTTGAAAATATTAAAGTTATACCATACTGAAAATGTAACATAAGCATCTACTTTAAATACCACTGATAAGAGAACTATATTACCCCCTTACAATCTTAATTCCTTTTTTATTTTTATCTTTTCTTAAGTTATAGTAGAGCATTTTCGTTTTCGGTGCTTTGACCTCCGTTTAATTTTCATTCCCCTCCTCAGAGCGACACTTCAACTCTCTTTTTGTTTCTTAAAAATCAAAATAGCCAAAAAGTAGCGACAAGTGTTAGGGGGAGTGGGGAAGGAAGGAGCAGGAAAGTGTGACGAGAGTGGAAAACTTTTCGGCCAGCGAAAAGTAAGCGAAAAGCGTTAGCGATGCCACCGAAACAAGGCAACCAACCAACCAAAGTGGGAGGGGGAGGTGATGTTGCCACCCGGCCAATCTTAAAATAAACTGCAGCTGCGCGTAAAAAGTGACAAGTTTTGAGCGGACGAGGACAGTTCTCAACTAAAAGGAACATGTGTCCGCTGTCCGCTGTCCGCTGTTCGCCAGTTTTCCTGCCAGCCAGGATTTCATCCGGCCCCACTTTCAGTTCCTTCACTTATTGGCACTCGGACTTTTCAGCACGTGACATATTTTGCAACATAAATGTGTTTTCTTTTCTCTCTATTTGCGGACTTTGGCTTAAACTTAAGACAAGGTTGCGTAAGGAAAAAATGGAGGAGGAGGAAAACCTGATGGGCCAATGTGTTGACATATTGCGTGGTTTCCATTTGGCCATGGAATGAGGTGTGATGAGGGGGCAGAACTGAGAACAGCATGATGTTCGGAAAAGTGTTAACGATTTTTGGTTTCTTTTGGTGTAAAAGAAAAAAGCTGAACTGAAAGCAAGCATACAAATCTTTAGGTAATTTATAAATTTTGAACCCTCAACTAAGGAATTGGCAAAAAGGTAAACCAAAATCAATAAAAGGGCAAGTTTCTACGCAAAACTCGCACCTCAAATCCCCAAGAACTTCCTTGACTGAAATCCGCAATTTTCGCACTCCCTCCTTTGGAATTCAGCTGCATTTGCTCAGCTGACAATTCATCTCTCGTCCTTTGTTTTTTGGGCCATCCAGATGGCTTTTTCGTAGGTAAGACTGCGCCTGTGGTTAAAGGAAAATGCAAATGCCAAGGCAATTTATCAGCTTGGCGGCAACATTCAAAATTAAACGCAATCACATACAAAAACCCAAAAGTGCGAACCAGAATCGGGAATGGTGGAAAACTAAAAGAAAAGGCGGACGCAGCGGCGGCTGAGCAGGAAAAAATACAATTGAAAACTTTTGCAATACGCGGCTGAGCGAAAAAAGAAGAGCGAAGAGGCGGCTTTCCACTTGGCGGGGAAAATGAGAACTCTGCTCGGTGCGTTTTCATATCAAACTTTGGCTATTGCATTTTCATGTGTCTTACTTTCTTTTCACAGATAAAACGGCCGAGGCGGAGGCGGGAAGTTGGGGAGTGGTGAAGTCGGCGCATATCGTTGTCAGCCAAATGCACTTTAGCCGAGTTATCAAAGAGTTGAAATTGCATTGCCCAGGCCCAATGCGTCGCCAGTCGAGGAAAAGAGGAAGGCGCCACTTTTAGCAACAATTTCAAGCGCATTATCCAAAAAGCTCTGAAAGGAAGTGAGCAGAGAATGCAGCTGTAAGCAGGAATATGCCCCTATGACACTGGACATTTTCAATGCTAGAACTCTTTCTTTAAATCACAAATTGATACTAAGTGAATATTTAGTAAAGTAAGCGAGTCTAATCAGTATTGGGAAAGAATATGCTAATAAGACAAGGCACCCTTTCAAGTCCTAAAAAAAATGGTTAAGTTGATTTCACATCCCTAATTTAATGCTGAATAAAGTAATTTGTTTAAACAGCAGTTAGTAAGAATATAAAACTGTGATAATTTGACATTTTAAAATGCTAAAACAATGTTTCACATTTATTCGTTCGAAGAGCTTTAATAAGCAGCGCCTTATTGGAGAAGTAATGCAAGCAGTGTAATATAAGTACGCAAAATATGAAATACTTAAATGAAAATCCAAGGAGTAGTGTCATAGCAGCTGAAACAGCGGCAGCCGAGGAGGAGGAGCAGTATTCGCCCTGCGCTCCAGAGGCACAAAAGACAAAAGTCAAACTTGGCTGCTCAGACAAAGCCTGCGTCGGTCTGTTTATCTTGTAAGGTAAATCATTCGAGACTGAAAGTCAAACAGCAGCCAAGGGAGTCCACGAGAAATCGAGGAGGGACTCCAAATATGGGGGGCTGTGCGCAACTTTCGCCAAAGTAGTAGAGGCGACAAAGGCGGGAATTGAATTCAAACAATAGCCGTCATGGGACACAGCCGAGTTGCACCATAGCCTGCACCTCAGCTGCACCTGCTCCTTCTCCGCCTGCCCCACCCGAAATCCCCGCACCATCCCGCACATCCCATCCATTGACTCTGCCGCATTGCGTCGCTGTCGTGTCCTGCAAATTAGTTGCATATTAAAAATGCGTTGGCCAAACAATGACGAGTGCCTTGGGTGAAGTCGAAGCCGAAATTTCTTAGAAGTACTATAGAGCCAAGAACCTTGTTAGGAACACTTGAAAAATATTTATTTATCGACTACTGGGAGTTATCCTTGTTGAAGGATATTGTACAAATGTAAAACTATTTATGTTATTCAACATCAATATAACACTATTATAGTTTGACAAAAGCGTTAACTATTTAAAGATTTTATCAAATGTTGACTCATATTTTCTCCAAGTGCCCTGCTTATCGAGAAGCCAGTGCAACCCTCCGCTTTCCCGCCCCCTCCCCCTCCCCCTCATTGAGTACTCGATTGCAAAAGCGGCAGCAGGACTAAGTTTTGCGCTGGCGTCGCTGCTGCCGCCGCTGCCATCAAATGAGAAAAGTTTAAATGACGCTGCAGTTTGCAAATGCCAAGCCGTTAAAAATGGGGATATCTGTATAAGGAGTCGGAGGATTTGCAGTGCCAGGAGCAGGGGCAGCTGATTGGACAGGATGCGGGGAAGCAGCAGCAGCAGCAGCACCGAGCAGCAGGACGCGAACCAAGACCACTGGAAGGAGCAACAGGAGGAGCAGCTCCAAGGGCCCGAAAGGAAAGGAATGCCACTTAGGAGAGAGGGAGGTGCTAAAGATGGAGCACTGGAGGCAGCCCAATTTGTTATCTGCGGAAAAGTCGTGGACCATGGTCAGGGAATCATCAGTTAGCCGCCTTGATCCTGGACAATGAGGAGATGGGAAAAAGCGTTAAGATGATGGACGATGCGGCAGGGAGACAGCCAGATAAATGAGCAAATTATTCCAGATTCGAATGGAAAAACTCTTTGTACATTCGATGGTGTGGGAAAATACGAATTTGGTAACGAATTATTTAGTGCTCTAATTTCATTTATATCCTTTAAGCATTTACATGAAAGTGGCGTAAGTCGATTGATAAGTTTATTCATGAAAATTATTCAATAAAATAAGTTTTTAAAGAAGTATCGACAATTGAGGTAAGGTAGAACCAATCTGCAATTTAAAATACGCCATTCTTAGATACCCCTGATTAACGGGAAGAATATATATATTTTATCTGGAACTTGTTCCACTTTCTAATCAACTTTTCCGCATTCTTTAATCCACTTCAATTCATCCATAACCGGCATTAAAACGCAATCATTGTTTAGCATGTCCAGTTCCTATTTTCGTGCTTGTTTCTCTTGCTTACACTAAAACCACTTCAGATTCTTTCTGAATGTGGAAGTACTATGTGTGAGGGGGGGTCAGGGATTTTTCCCATTTTCCGCCACAATCACGAAGGCAAGTTGGGTTCCACGTTTTCCGATTTTTTGCCTTCCCACGCGACTTTGTCTAACTTTTTCATTAAATGTATTTCAATACTTTTCGGACCACACCCTTGAACTCACCACCAAGAGCACTGCCAATTTTTCCACTTGACCAATTCATTTTTGGCCAACTCCCATCCCACACAGTGGGATCCACCCGCTGCTCAGTCCACCCACCTAAATTTGATTTTGTTTTTTCTTCGCACCAACTTTTAGTTGATTTAGCTGCCCCGCGACGCGAATTGAACTCGCTTGCTCTGCTCAACTGATTGCTTACAGTGAGTGCAAACAGTATTCTGATTGGTTCAGGGCAATCAGTGGCTGGAGATCCCAGAACTACATCGAGATTTCGCCATTTTTGTTGCACTTTTTTGCAAAGCGGTCAAAAGCTGAAAGGATACATTCAATTACCAATTGAATTCCGCAAAGAAGGTAGAATTATACTTTATATTTGTCGGCGAAACACGAATGCTGTTAGCCTTAGACTTTTCAAACCAAACTCTTTGGACACTTTAAGCTCCGTAGCCAAGCCAAGGTTTACTTTGTTAATTAAAGCTAAAAAAGTATGCAGGTGACATGACCAACCAGCCTAATATTGCCAGCATGTGGTTTCACTTTAATTTGGCTGCACACTTTGCAAGCCCACTGTTTTGGGGGCAGTTCCAGCCAAGGATGTTCGAAATGAAATTCGGCCGTCAAGGTGATTGTTTTCAAACCTCAAGCGCTTCAGTTGGTTTACTTAGAGGGCCAAGTTTACAACAGTTGTGAAGCTGGCCGACAAGCCCCTCACATCCTCTTTTCTGGAGGTCTTGGAAGGCATTTGTAGGCGTTCGACTTAACTGGCATATACATATACATTTTTACGGTCAATTGCCGTTTGTCTGTCCTGTGGACTTCAACCCCAACCCCAACCCCAACCACATACCCTTTAACCCCAGTTGCCCCAATTCGCTGGTTTGCTCTCCTGTTACTCTGTTTGTTTGCTTGTTTGCCCAACTCGAATTTGATTCGACGAAAACGAGAAATAAAAAAAAAAAAAACAAAACAAGAAAAACCCAAAAGAGATTTGTGTGTGCGAGCCGCCTGGCGACGAACTTTTGACCGGGGCGAACGCTGAGCAAAAGTTTTTAATTTTATTTATTGAAAAGTTTGTCCTGTTATTTATTTGCTAGCCATGTTGAAAATATGACCAAACACGGTTGGGCCGCTCAACTAGCTTAAAGCCCCATTTTTGCCCCATTTCACTTTGTTTGACTTGCAGATGGAACCGAAAACTGAAAACACAAACTAAACCAGAAGCTCTTAATATCTTGCCTCTCACACTCCAAAAAAATGATGCAACAAACCATTGGGCATTCAGGTGGGTAATCGCTCTAAAGCCAAACAAAAATGTAAACCAAAGTTTACACAGATTTGATTTACTTTAACTGATAATATCGTTGGCTGCATAGTCTTTCTAAATTACTAAGCCATATGGAACATAAATATCGAAAACTCGCCCTGACACCCAAATAAATGATGCAGAGAATGGAGAACACAAGTTTAAAGCATTTTAAGCAAAGCTCTTAAGATGGTCTAATTATTTTTCTTAGTGGTGGCTCTTAGGCTTTTTGCCGGACATGCCGGGCTTCATTAAAAACTCATTGCCACTTGCAAGTTTCGTTTATCATTAGAAGGATCTGTCAACTGTTACGGTTTTACAGTTTTCAACAGTTTTCCAGGAGAGGCGGAGGGTCTGCGGAAAAACTCGCCAAAAATGTTGTTTGTTTGCTTCTGAAAAGTTTCTGTCCGAAGCCCATTTAAAAATAGCTTAAGACATGGACATGGAGGGCCAGTCCCTCGGCAAACTTTCAGCTACGAGTACCATAAATTATGGTTAGTTAAAAGTTGATATAGCCGAAAGAAAAACATGCTCAACCATTGACGGTACAGTCGCGCTCCCTAATTAACAGTTGACTTTGGGATTTCCTTTGCCTAAAGTGAAAATAGATTCGCGGATAACTTTCCCAGGGTTCCAAGTTAGTGGCAACTTTAGAATGACATTATAATTCTATTAGAATTACTTCCAAAATGTTCTCAAAATGAAATTCCTTTCAAGCAACTAAGATGGAACCCAATGTAAGTAAAACGACGGTTAAAGCTGTCAAGAAGTATAATTCATATCATACTTATGAGCACATGGAATTCTGTAACTTCTGTCATTCATTTTACAACATTTTTCCATTCTATTCCTAGAACACTTACCCAAATTTGAGCTCAAAATCCCAATTGCAATGCTTCATTTAACTCGACGCTCATAAATTTGCGCAAATCATTTTAAAGGAAGACCAAAATGATTTGAGCACAAAATTTTACATTTTTAATTGCTCGTTGCGTTTGTTTTGTCAACGCTTGTTGTTGTTGTTGTTGTTGTTGTTGTTAATCTAATTTACTGCCTGCAACTTTGCTGAGGAGAGCTTCTGTTTTTGCTTTTATTTATTTATTTATTTTCTTTTTTTCCTTTTTTTTTGGGTTTCTGTTTTTGTTCTGGCGGGCGGAATATGAGATGGCATACAAGTCTATGGGGCCACGCATTATAATGGAGGAACATTCTAATTAACTTTTGTTTTAGCACAAACTTGAGTGGAGTGCCGTGCTGCTGCCTTTTGCAAGTCAGGCAATGGTCTTGTGTCTAGTGGATACAACAATGACTGGGTAGCATATACTTGTACTCCTCTACTCCCACTCATTTATGAACTTGTGCCCTTGCAGTAAAATTAACATTGACAAAGCAACAAGACCAACACGAAGGATCCTTGTGCCTCTTCCTTTTCAGTTTTACTGGGGACAGGCAATTAAATTCGCTTTGTGTGCTGGGTTTATTGCTTTTCGGTAGATTTTTTGTTTTTTGTAATTTTTTTTTTTTTTTGGCACTCCCCCGTCGCTTTCCGCTTGTGTTTGTCTTTGCGCTTATTTGACAATTTTATTCGCCTTTTTGTGCATTTTCCTTTTTTAATTCAACTTTGTTTGCACATAATTTTTCGGAAACAAGCGTCAGAAAGCAAACAAATGCATGAATAAATACACACGAGATGAAACAAATGACAATGAATGCGAATGAGTGAATTGTTGCTGTTCATATGACCGCTTTTATTGTTGGTTTTTGTATGAAAAATGCTAAAGTCAAACAAAACACTGGCCGACGTTTTATTTCCTCTGATTTGATTTGATTTGATTTGATTGCTTAGCCGGAGGGAAAAACGGAAGAATGACTATTGGAGTTTAATGATTGATTATATTGTTGCAGTCCAGTTAACAGGAAATGGGTGCAAAATCTAAAGCGAAAATGTAAACTCAAAAATACACTTTAAATAAATGTATAAAGTTTTCGTTTTTGGATACAAAGGATCGTTGCTGTATTAACATTTCATCTGTTCTTTCGTTGGTTAAACTTTTTTAACATAATAGTATATAGTAGCATAATAGTATAATTTAGAATATAGCAAATGTTTATGTTTACACATTTATATTAAATTTAAGATGTTGGATTACTTTTGTTTGAAAAAAGTAATTTTTCGTCACATATCAGAACTTTTGTGTGTAGAGGTGCGATCGTCACTAGTTGTAACCTCCATAGAGGTGTTTTGTTTGACTTTAATAAACTGTTCAAATAATTCTTTGTTATTTGACTGATGTTAGTTAGATTGACTGTATGCAAATAAAAATAGCGAATAACTTTATAATTATTTTCAAATACAAAATGTCATACGAGTTTATCTCGATTGAGTTAATTTTAAAATGCAGTCCAATTAGGACTTACAAAACCCTAGTAATAATGTTTACGCCTAGCAAAAATATCCAAGTAAGCTGAAGTAAGCTAAACAAGCAAAAACCGTTTTGCAAGCGACATACCAAGTCAATTTTCGACTCAATTTCAGCCAGTTTATCATGGGATAATTCTCCTTAAATATTCAAGATGATTTTGCGTCCACCCCTTCACCCCTCTCCAATAACTCTCCCCTTTCCTGAAATTTCTGCATAAAGTTCTCCTCTGGCTAAGCTCTTTCCATCGACTACTTCAAAGTAACAATCTCTGGCCTTTGATTTGTGCACAAATAACCATAAACAAATTACAAATTAATAACATACTTCACTGCTTAGTGGCAGACAGGGACATTGTGTCTGTGTGTGTGTGTGTGTGTGTGTGTGTGTGTCTGTGTGTGTGCGGAAGGAGAGAAAAAAGCTTTGGCCATAACTTGGAGCTATCAAATGTTGCCGATGAGCAACAGCCGGGATAGGAACCACACTCGGAGAAAAGTCCATCCATTAGACGAACAAAGGTATTTTAAACATTTTTTAAAACATTACAGCTTTGTCCATATTCTTGGATATTATTAAATGTTATAGTGCATGATCTACCCTCTAATTACCTCGAAAATAACATTATTATACTATTATATCCTATGACTTTATTTAGAAAATCTAGCGCAGTAGTATTTAGCTGGCTTTGTTCCAAAACAACACATCTTTTGATGCGGTGCAAAGAGAGTCAAGTTCTGGACCAGGACCAAAAACAGGGGCCACAGACAAAATAGGCAGAGAAGTGGGAAAATATTGGGCTGAGCGGAAGGAGGACAACAGAATGCGGTATAAATTTACATATTTTATTGAAAATTGAATAGCGCCAAGCAGCAGAAGCAGAAGCAGCAGAAGTAGAAGCCACCAGCTCCTCGTCAGACAGCAACAGAAATAACAAAGTTAACAAAATCCAGAAGAGCATATCTGCCCCCTAAAACGAAAGAAGCATTCAATAGAAGGGCAAGCACAATAATAACAAAGGGAGCAGTGGAGGGGATGGATTTTCCGGGGGGAAAAACTGGGAGCCATAACTAGATGAAAATATGACAGTAAGTTATATGCCAAAGCCAAAACAGGAAAAGGAGCGGAAATGGTAGCAGTTACAGAAGCAGTAGTATCGACAAACTGCCGAGCATCGCATCGCAAATGGTCTTTGCAAATTTAAGCGCTGCTTTAATAATTGAACAAGTACTAAACAAAAAACCTGGTTCGTAATTGGAATTATTTTAGCTTAATAACTGCGTTTAGCTGTGCATTGTTGTAAAATATTGTATTATTATGGTCTGTCATAAAATGAAATAATAACAAATTTGAAAGCTAACAAGAAGATCAAAAAAAATCGAAATATAAATGACTAGGTGTATTGAAAAAGTGTTGAGGAAACAAAGCTATGATATATATTAACTTAATAGGAGCATATATTATGCATTGTTTGAATTAAATTATGTAAAAAATGCAATTATTTTAAATCGCAGTTATAGTATTTTGTTAAGTTTTCTCAAAGGAATATTCGATTGGTACGAGGGTCGTTTGATAAGTCCGTGACTTTTTGTATTTGCCGCGCACCTGCTCTAAATACAACACTGCTCCTGTCAGCAGTTATCGATTAACAGCTGACTGTAAAATTTTGAGAAAGCTGCGTTTTTTGACTTGCGTTTTATAGGCATTGAAAGCAGACGATCTCGTGAATTTTAACGAAAATGGAAAAAAGTGAATTTCGTGTGCTAATTAAGCATTATTTTTTGCGTAAAAAATCCATCACCGAAACCAAGGAAAGACTTGATAAATATTATGGGGACTCTGCACCATCAATTTCAATGGTTAAGAAATGGTTTACTGAGTTCCGTTGTGGTCGTACCAGTACAAGTGATGCCGAACGTTCAGGTCGCCCAAAAGAGGTCGTCATGCCAGAAATCGTCGACAAAATCCATGGAATGATATTGGATGATCGGAGAATGAAAGTGCGTGAGGTAGCTGAGGCTGTAGGCATCTCAACTGAACGGGTACATCACATTTTACATGAATATTTGGACATGAAAAAGCTTTCCGCGCGATGGGTGCCGCGATTGCTCACACACGACCATAAGCGCAACCGTGTGACCATTTCAAAGGAGTGTTTGGCGATGTTCAACCGCAATCCAAACGAATTTTTGCGCCGTTTCGTTACCGTAGACGAAACATGGATCCACCACACCACACCAGAGACCAAAGAACAATCAAGACAGTGGGTTTCTCCGGGTGAACGTGCACCAAAGAAGGCCAAGGTGGGTCTGTCGGCCAACAAGGTCATGGCCACAGTTTTTTGGGATGCACAAGGTATCATTCACATCGATTACCTTGAAAAGGGTAAAACGATCACCGGCGAATATTATTCAGAGCTTTTGGACAGATTCGATATTGATTTGAAGCAGAAACGACCGCATTTGGCGAAAAAAAAAGTGCTGTTCCATCAGGACAATGCACGGGTGCACACGTGTGTAGTCAGCATGGCAAAATTTCATAAATTGGGCTACGAACTGCTACCCCATCCAGCATATTCTCCAGATTTAGCCCCCTGTGACTATTTTTTGTTTCCAAACATGAAGAAATGGCTCGGCGGTAAGAGATTCGGGTCAAATGAAGAGGTCATCACAGAAACAAACGACTATTTTGAGGGCCTTGAGAAAACCTATTATTTGGAAGGAATAAAAAAATTGGAAAAACGCTGGACTAAATGTATAGAGCTAAAAGGAGATTATGTTGAGAAATAAAACGCTTCTTTGACGAAAAAAATATATTTTATTCAAAAAGTCACGGACTTATCAAACGACCCTCGTATATTTCTTCAGACCAAGACTTCCAAAATACCCAGTACTTTGAAACAATGCAATTCGTAGTTGCGAGTGGTGTGGTGCAGAAGGTGGTGTTACTGCAGTTATTGTGTTGGCTGACTCCGATTCCGAAGCGGATTCTGCGCTTGGCCTCGCTTACACGGAGATTCATTTCAAATCAATACACATAAAGAATAAAGGTAGCAAAACCACTGAACCACTGAGCACACGATAGGAAAATCGGAAGGGGGCTGAATGGTGGGTAGCTGGGAAAATGGAAAAGCTGAATCGAAATAAGCTGATGTCGGTGTGAGTGCCTTCGCAGGGCATCCCATAATTTAGACAACGTCTGTCAATGAAGTCGACCAATTGGATGCCAACGCCATCCTGCGAAATTCTGCATTCAATTTGGGAATCTATCTCAGGTGTCGAAACAATGTGAGATATTTGCCGTGTGCCTGGAAAGCTGTCATAAACTTCGATTATACCAGGGGAATCATATATAGGGCTCAGATCACCAGAGACTCCAAGTAATTCCCTGAATTAAGGTTAGTCGTTTGATGGGTTGGAAATATAACTCTTACTCATATTAAGCACATACATAAATCTGTAACTTAACTACAAAGAAAATCACACTCAGGAAATTTAAGTAGACTAACTAAATCTAACTGCCAAACAACCAACTGAAAAATTTTTAATCTGCTATATGTCAATAAAGGTTTTGCCGTGAAAATCATACCACGAAAACCACTTTTATATGCCGGATCAGCCCACCTTTTAAGCTGTAAAATAACAATGTAATTCCAGGAAAAAGTTCAAAAAAGCTAACACCTGTGCATGGAAGCCGCCAGCAGACAGACATATTGCTCATACGCCACGGTGGTCGCATTCCCACTCTCGCCAATCTGAGTTAATTAGCTTTATTCCGCAAGTTTAGCTGCTTTCAACTTTACTTATCGATTGGCGAGCACACCCATTTCCCTTTCCACCTCGGCTTAAAGTCAAGCCACAGAATCTCTGTTCTCCCGGGGCAAAGACTCGGCGTTTGGCCTTAATGAAAACTCGCGCTTTAACAACAACCACACATCGGATCCACGCCCCCAGCACATCATTTAAAATTGTACAGACACATGCCACGCCCTTGCCGCCCTTACACACACACACACACACACACACAAAGAAACGCGCATGGGACTGGAAAAAGAAGCAGCAGCCGCAGAGACTGAAGGTGAAATTGTTGATAAAAATGCGGAGCGTAAAAGTGCAGCGTACGTGCAAAATGTACCGCAAGCAGGGGCGTAGCTGAAAGGGGGTAGTAAGTCATGTTGCCCCATGGAAAGCCAACAAACCCTGGCTCAAAGTTTTCAATGCGCGCGTACCGAAAACAAAAGGTTTTTTATTGAATTTTGAAATGCTGCGCTGGTTGGTGAAGTTCCTTCTGTTACATCTCCAACCACAAAACTACCCACCACCTACTCCCTATTGCACTTCCGTCAACCCTTCGACCCACATTTCAATACCGCTGGTGTACAGGTGTATATGTGCGCTTAGTGAGAAAGCCGCGACTGTCACGCTGCATTTGCTGCAAGCTGCAAGCTGCAGCAGCATCAGCCAGAAGAATACCTCAGCCAGGTGCGACTTGGCACCTCAAGCAAAGCCAGCACGTGCCAGAGGGGGGCTTACACTTCGAGAATACACTATGGCATGTTTTGTTCCTTAAGGGGTCATATGTATTACCTTAAAAAAGTTGCAAAGGTCAGAGAAATCTCTAAAGACCATAGCTAGTATATTTTAGAGTATAGACAGCTTCTTAGCAAATACTAACAGATATTTAACTAAAATATATGGTTAGCATATCTGAAAGCAAAGGTGCAACCCTAAAGAACTAATACGCTGATGCGCCACCACATTTCCACATAAACTTCAATGCCACATTTTCCGTGCTTCGCTGTTTTATAAATGGTTTTCCTTACTGCATCGCCATCTCTGCCGACGCGGTGGCAGATTTTCCACATCGCCAGTGCGATCAAAGTTTAGCGGGGAAATTTTAAAGCTTGTCAAAAAAGGTTGCAATAAATAAACGTGGCGAGCTAAAGTCCCCGCCCTTCAACGTCTTGGGGCAAAAGGTGGCGGGAAAAAGGTGGCAAAGGCATTTGAAAGCGCTTGCGGGTAAATAACGCTTAACGGACATGCTTGCACCTTCGGCTAGTTGCCCCCAGGCACCTGTCAGTATTTAAAGTAGCCAGGTGAAAGGAAGCCAACTGGAGCGAAGAGCATTTAATTCACACGAAGAATTAAATGCATACAAAAATGTATCTGCAGTAAAATTCGCAGCTCAAAGAAAATTGAAATGGCTTTTGAATCCCTTGCTGTTATTGATTAAAAGAAAAGCGGTTTATCTTTAATAAAACTGGCTTACTTTTGCCCAGATGTTTCGATGGCCTTCCGTGGATAATCACTATTTTGATTCAGGAACGCACTACAAAAACGGTCTATCAAATTAGGGCAAAAGTTGTTGGCCCAAATCGAAGGAATTACTCAGAAATGACCTGGCCAATGGAATGATTACCTGAAGAGGATTCCGAGATTTCTTTTCATGGCAAATCCCACACATAGAGCCACAATTAAGCCTTTAGTCAATGCCTCTTGATCTTTCCCCTTTGCGACGTGATTACATAAATCCCAAGCAAAAAAGAAAAACGGACTGCGGAGGTCGTGGAGGTCGTGGGCGAACCTTTTTTGATTATGATTGGGACACATGGCGAAATGACTGCTGGTCAACTCAATATGGCTAAAAGCCAAGCGAGAAAGCCAGCAGGTCCTTGGGTATTAGGCTAATTCCTGAACCAACCTGAAAAGATATCCCCGGATGCGGATTGAATCTGTGGAGTGGATGAAACTCCTTGACTCATGTCAATGCCAAGCCCAGTTTAATCAACGTTCCACAGACTTTTTCTCCCTCACTTAGTTTTTGCCGGCATTTTTTAAGTCCTATAGTTTCGCATACTCTTTCTGTAAGTTGTCTTTTAGGGCAAATGTAAAACGAGTACTCTAAATATAAAATATATTGGACTTCCTTTGAAGCAAATAGTTTTGAGGAAATGTATTGATTAAATAATTCAAAAATATATGTATGTCTGCACGCAATTTCGTACTACTTATTTTGATTTATTTAAATGCAAGCGGAATTTTTTATCAATTATGAAATAATTAAATTCTTTTAAGCATTGAACAAATAACAGCTTACAATAAAGGTGACTTGTGACTATATTATTTTTATACTGCCCTGATTTTCCATTGCATTTTAGAAGAAGATTTTTTTCGTAAGAGTATTCGCAGCGTAGTCTCGTTGTTTATTCTTTTTTTTTTTTGTATATGTGCAGCCTGATGTCGGCAAATTAATTCAGGAAATTCAATAAAAACAAGCACCAAAACATGGCAAACAAAACTCGTCGAGTCGTCGAGAATTTGCCCTCAATGCTCGCAGCTCCGTGCAATCAAAGAGTGCATAGATAAATCACCCGGCCAAATCCAGAGAGCCTGGGACATGGGTGGGTATTTGGGAGGGGGTTCTGGATGCCTGTGCCGGGTGGCGGGGTTGCAGGGTTGCGGGGTTGCGGGTGGCGGTGGGTTAAAAAACACGGCCAAAATGTCAATGCAAATTTAATGGCTGACAATTTATATGCATGCCAAGTGACTTTTGGCCAACTACTGAACTTTGTGTGAATGCGAAAGCAGCCGGGGAACTGGGGACAGTTTGGAGCAGCAGCGGCACAAAAACCGGATGCGGATGCGGATGCTGGTGGCTAGATTCGATGGTTGGGCTAGAAAAAAGTTCCGAAGGTGCCAAGTGGCTGTCAAACTTTTGCCAGCCAGGCGAGTTGTTGGAATTCTCCTCGCCCAAATCGAATCGAATCGAATGGAATGAAAATGCGAAATCGAATGGAATTCCTCGTTTGTCCTTGCTGCCGCGGCTCATAAATTAAGCCAACGCAACCCCCCCTTCGCCGCCGCGCCACCGCCCATGTCCTTCCATGTCCTTCCCTGCACTCCATGTTAACATTAACGGTTTATTTATGCCGCCGCCGACATTTAAAATGCATTTCCTGCGACCAGGTTGGCCCCGCTGGTCCTCAGATGAAAGCAGCTGGCCAAGAGAAATGGCCAAAAAGCGATGGATAAACAGAGCTGGCAAAAAAGAGGATTAAGACGCGCCGCACGAAGAAATAACTTTAAGACGTGTATTTATAACGCAACCGGGCAACTTTATGGCGACGCATCGGGCGCATAAATACGGCAAGGTGTCGACGTGACTCCGGAAATAGCCGGTGACGTAGTCCCCAAAATGCCTCCGGGAGTAGTTGAGAACGCCAAGAAGTGGGTCAACTAAAAGTTAAATTTAACTTTGAACAACTTTTAAATGTGTTTTATGTGTTCTTACTCATGGCGATTTTTGATAAAAATAATTAGTTCCCATGTTTTGGCATTGCTAATTAATATAAGCTAAATACCAAAAATTATATTAAATCCTAAGTATAATAATAGTTTCAGACACATAAAGGAGTAATTGATTCGGTATGGAAGTCGTGACCACTTGCCACATAGCCGTCACTTACGTCTCACATTTGTCAAAATCGCCACTAAAACGCAGTCCCATCGCTTCTAAAATTAGCCCAAATTTTGTGGTCAAGAGCCCTTTGTCGTTATCAATCAGCCGCATACAAGACACTCACAAGTGGTTAATAAATTATTAATTAAGTTGAAAATCAAGACAGCAATGTCCATGATTGATGGGCATTTGCAGAGTGGTGGAGCGAACTTAACCAATCGAAAGGCAATAATGCCCATTGTGCCACTTGGGCATTCGGTTTCGGTCTTCTGGTCCCATGATTTCCAATGAAAACAACAAGGGGGGCAGTGGAATTGGATCGGTTTTGCAATGTGCAGCGTAACAAAGTCGCTTGTGTTTTGGCCAACGGCAGCAGCGGCAGCAACAGTGGCAAGAAAGAGCTCCCAAACCGCAAGAAGTTGGCCCGATCGAAGGGTTTTTTGTCGGGAACAACGTTATGCACTTAAAGACAAAAGAAATACGGCAAACAAGCAACCGAAAAGTAAAAAACAAATAACAGAGTAAAAAGGGTGCTGTATTTACAAATATTTCGAATGTTTGACACCTCTTATAAGGTGTGTATTATTATTTCAATGCAATATGACGAGTATTGAATTTATCCTAATCAGTATCTTTGTTGATACTGATACTAATATAGAACACACAAGTACACAGGACGAGCTAAAACGCTTAGAAGGAATATTGAATAGAATTATTTAGCACAATACATACCTTTGCAATACCTACTACTAAACGCAAAACACCGAAACGAAACCCAAATAAAAAGGGGTGCAAAAAGCTGGCAGCAAAGTTGGCAAATCAGCCGCAAACTGCGGCAGGGCGAGAAGGGTTTGGATAAAAAGCTTCGGCGGCTCGAGGCAAGTCCAGTAGACTGCGATAAGCGGGCGTGGCAGCCGCACCAGGAGCAGGGGCAAAATAAGCGGCCAACAGCAACCAGCCAGGATAACAGGGAGCAGCAGTGGCAGCAGTGGCATCAGTGGCAGTGGCAATGTGGCCGGCTTGGCAAGTGATAACGCTGCTGGGGCTTCTGGCCGGGGCTTTGGCCCTCCACTCGACGCCAGATGGGGCAATGGCCATAAGCGCGGCGCTTCTCGGCCAGGACTTTGAGGATTTTCAGCCATACTTCGGACATAAACAGGAGCAGGTAAGGAATTCTGTATTTCAAGAGATTAAGCTGTCGTTGGGAAAGAATTATAGAAATTTGCTAAAAGTATGAATATTAAGTATACGCCTCATAAACCACACCATTTAGGAAGAGGATCAGCTAGTGGCCGCCACAAAGCACGAGGAGCACTCCGAGGGCGGCGAGGAGGAGTCTGGGGAGGAGCACCACAGCGAGCACTTCCACAAGAAGGGGGGAAAGAGCAAGAAGGGCCACAAGCATGGCGAGCACTCCGAGAAGGGGGAGAAGGGTCACCACGACAAGGAGGGCAAGAAGGGGGAGCACGGCGAGGAGGAGGGTCACGAGAAGAAGCACAAGCACTCCGAGTCCCATCACAAGAAGAAGAAGAAGGGCTCCAAGGGCGAGAAGGGCAGCGAGTTCGAGGATCACGGCTCCTACAAGAAAGGACACTCCATCAAGGGCAAGCACAACGTGCACAAGCTGGACGAGAACAAGAAGGAGAAGAAGTTCTACGACGAGGATCACAACGAGGGCGGCGAGGAGAAGCACGGCGGCTTCGAGGAGTCCAAAAAGCACAAGAAGGGCAGCAGCTTCAAGAAAGGACACCACAAGAAGGGCGGCCACGAGGAGCACTACGGCAAGAAGGGGCACAGCAAGAAGGGCCACAAGAAGAAGGGCCACAAGGGGCACAAGAAGAAGAACGAGGAGTCCAAGAAGTGGGGCCACAAGAAGGAGCACGGCAAGAAAGGTGGCGAGGAGCACAAGAAAAAGTGGCACAAATCCCACAAACAGAGCAGCGAACACGACCATGGACATCACTAAATCTGAAGGCGACCTTCCTGCGACTTTCATTATTTTTCTTGTATTTTATAAGCATTAAAAACAGATAACTCAGACCCAGTAAAGAAGTAACTTTTTTACTGTAGTTCTAGCTTTATACAAGTAGATAGAGCTAGTTTCCAAATCAACCAACTAAAGAGTGTAACATAAGTCACCTCCATAATAGAATTTTCTTCGCAGAATCTGTTCCAATGCAGGATATTTAATTGGAAGTGCAATTCATAAGTCCTTCTTCATGCAGATAAATTATTCAAGAGGCACAAGGCCCATTCGGGTCACTAGAAATGACGTTCATGCCCCATATAGCCCAGCATGTACATGTGAGTACGAGTATAATGAATACAAAATGTCATTTGGGGATTTGGCATAGTTATCTTTAAATTACGACCCGAAAGCAGCCACTACTCATGTACGCAGCTGCTTAGAAAGAGATTACGCAGGACCCACAAGCTCATCATGCTGATTAAAGAAAACATAATTAGGAGGCAAATCGTAGTCATCTTTGGCCAAGGGCTCACAGTTCAATTGGCGATGCTGGGTCCTTCGCCTTTCGTCCTTGCACACCTGCAACCAAGCGATGGCCAAGTAAAATGGCTAAGTGAAATATGAATGTGCCAGGACTAAAGAGTGAGACGGAGCAGGGCGGACTAACCCGTTCGTGTCAAAGGTTAATTACGCATACTGCATGTCATTCCCTTACCCCTTACTCCCTCCGCCCTCCTGTCGCAACACACACACACACACACCAGCAGCACTCAACTATGCACACTACAGCCCACATATACGAGTAGTATGCATGTGGCATGTTTGCTTAGCCATTTCCGGTTCGATTTTAGCCCAAATCTTGTCCATTTTCTAGCCTAAGCAAACAAACGGAAACTGGCTTAGTTGGAGCAGTTGGAGCCGTTGGGGACTCTTGGCAAGCGGCTCTGTTTGGTCTCATATGCTAATCCCTACGACCAGCGTCATAAATCATTTTCAACCAACTGGAGAATGGATGGTGGCCGGTGGCCGGTGACCGGTGGCCAAGGGACAATGGAGGTCGGGGTTAAGTAAAGTTCGTCTGGGCCTAAAAGCATTTGAGGATGCCCTCTCAGCATGTGAGTTCAAGCACACATCCAAGGCGCATCTTGATTTTGGCTATACAATTTATGGCATGTTTTTATTAAAGTTAAGAACATATTTTGATTTTGCATAAAACGTTTGGTGTTTTGTAGATTGAATCAATTGCATGTGAACAATTTGTATTTATGGAATGCAGAAAATCATACAAAATGTATATAAAACCGAAAACGATCAATTCAAATTAAGAGCAATGCACATGCTTTCATAATTTTTTAAAGCATTAAAGGAACAGTATTTTTAGAAGCCAAATTCCAGTTCATGTAAGCAAACGTGCTCAGGATCATTTCCATCATCTGCCCTAAACTTTCGTGCGCATTCTTCAAGGGGGTTATCCTTCTTACCGGGGATGAGTTATGCTGCAATCTGTGGGAAGCAGGGTATAAAAAAAAGTATGCCAGATCCATAGGGATCTGGATGCTGCAATGCCCCACAACAATTGCAAGGACCCATAACAATGGCATGAATATAACAAAAGCTGCAGTCCCATAAGCAGCCAAAAAGTAGCTTCAACTGGGGCTCAAGAAGCGAGTTTTTGTGTGACTCAGCCTCTGTCTTTTTGGATTTTGAGTGAGTTGCAACTGCAAGGTGAACAGTCAACAGTTGAAATCCGCATAAAGACGACTACACTGAAATAAAAGCGAATGCTAAAAATGCCAAACTTTTAAAACAAGGCAAAACAGGTCTAGAACTAGTTTGAAATGTAGTCAGCCATTTAGATAATATAACACCTTTTAATAAAAGTGTGATAGCTGATTGAAATGCGTACTTCTCAAGCAAAAGCAGTACATTTTCTCTCTGTGCAGTGGTGCGTATTTGTGGTATCTGTTATTGTTTTTGGAAAATTGCCTGAGCTGCAACGACAAATATGGCAGCAGCAACGAGAATCCCACATGGCCAGTGCAAATGCATTAAGGAAAGTGGCTGAGAGTGCAACAGTGGCGCCGGCTTTAAGGGGGTGCTACTCACAAAGGGGGTGCGCGGGGGTGGTGGCAAGGAGGGGAGCTAACCTGACGCTGCCGTGTGGCCTGGTGTACCAGCACTAAGAGATCATAATTCACACAAGTCGGCTAATAATTCAGTTAAGTTGAAATGCGCAACACACAAGTTGCACAGCTTCCACGGCAAGGGGGGGGCAGGGAAAGCGAACGCTGATGAAGTTGGGCACAAACGGGGGGCAGGGGGCAGGGGGCAGAAGGGGGTGGGAGGGGGTCGAAGGATAAGTGCCACCACACACACATACACGTACGCTTGGGAGCCATTTGGAGGAGCGGAGGGGCATGGCGAGTAGCTCTCCAATTTGGGTTTATGGCCTTTGTTTGAGAACTCGTTATGGAGGGGCTATCAGTTGCGGTTCGAAATGATCCATAAATTAATATTTAGATATGCCATTTAAATGCAGTAAACCGAAGTTCGAGATAGCGAATTGCAACCCTTAACGATTTTAATTTATTTTTTTTTATAATATATAAATGATATGTTATAGAATCTTACAATAAATCTTACGATCTTAGGAGTATAGTTTATATTCCTCAACTTAGTAAGTGTAGCATGAGCAAATTTACAATTATTTTTCTGAGCTCAAGCACTACATGTGAATCAGTTTGGTTTTTACCAACTTTTTAGTTATACCATCCATTTTACCATGTAACTGATCCATAGCGCAGCAGTTTTAAGGGAATTTCAATGTTCTTGCAAATTAGTTTCAGTCTCCCACGTGGTTGAGTTTGTGTGAAAAAGTTTATTGCTTATAAGGACCAACTGCTCGACCTCCCCGTTGGTCCTGAATGAAGCCCGAGTTTTGGCCATGTTGTTGTTTGGCTCGTTGCGCTTGCCAAGTATTAGCTCTGTTTGCTATGGTAAAGTGCATCCTTTTCCTTAGCCCAAAAGACTTTACTGAAACTAATTTTGCTGACTTAATAAAGTATGAAATTACAGCCAAAAAAAGGAAACCTTAAATCGCGCACTCTTTAAAAGGTACAATCATTTTGTGACCTTTTCCTTGGTTACCATCAAAACTATAGTTTTATACAGAAAAATACAATATTGTTTCATTCGAAATGTATAAAACTCCGTTGGGTTATGTAAATTGGCTCATAATTTAAATATTTAGGCCACCGAACGGCAGGAGTGCGACCAACAGAACCAAGCCCCAAATGAGCTGGCAGCCTTGGGGCCTGAAACAGGGAGCGATGGGGCGATGCATCTGCTTGGGGACAATTAGTGCAGCTCGTAAATATGCCAGAATGCGCTCGGATGCATCAATGAATGTGTCAATGATTAGGCACGCCGGGACAAAGGACACGATGCCCACGATGATGGCGCAAATCGCAATGTTGCACTCCACGTTCGCTGGTCGCTTCGGGTGGGGAGGAGGAGCAGTGCGGGGAAGGGGAGACCTCGTCGCCTAATGCAACTGCAGTGAAATGGAGTAGGGCAAGGGGAGTGAGGGGTCCGATCGCCGACGGGAAGGCCATAATCAAGCGAATGGGAACAAAGGACAACGGCTGCCACAATACCCAGTGCACTGGGAGAAATTTTATAAAATTATTTAATAAATTAAGATATTTAAATTTAAATAATTCCATCCGAAAAGTAATTAATTGAGATATTTAGGTTTCCAAATAGATGGTATAAAAAGTAATTCCATCTGAAATGTATTTAATGTATGTGTTTAATAAAAATATTCAATAAATTGAGATTTATTATCCTAATAGATAATATAAATAGTAATTCCATCTGAAATCCATTAAATGTATTTAATAAAAATATACCACAATTGAGTTATTTAAGTTTTCTAATAAATGAGATAAATTTCTATTTCTATCTGAAAAGTATTTAATAAAAATTTAAAAATTTGAGATATTTAAGTTTCCTAATGATAAATAGAAATTCCATTTGAAACATATTGTAAATAAGATGCATTCATAAATGGGTAGTCACATTATACACCCAAATGACATCTACACATTTTTTTAAGTATCATTGAGCTGATAAGCAACCCGTGTTATCTTTTCGATAAGAAAATAACAAAAGTGGTGAACATGTGAGCCATTTCCAATCGTATTCATAATGCATGGCAAACATGCAGAGAAACTTTTAATGCAACTATCCACTTTCCAGTATAAAATATGGATAAGAATTGTCTGAACATTGAATATTTTCTAGTGCACACACCCACATGCGGCGAAAGATACACACACACACACACACACACGTGGTAGTGCCATCGCAGTCAATTTATTGTGACCAATATTACGCCGGACTGACTCGCCGGATAGCTTCCGTTTGGCGGAGGCCACAGAGAGGGGGAGGGGCAAATAGGGGGTGGCAAATGGGAGGGGCTGGGGTGCACTGGGTGCATGTAAATTGAAAATTATGGCAATGCGCAACAAGATTAGCCAATGGCCAATGGCTGCTGGTGGTGCTGGTGGTGCTGGTGGTTCGGAGCATTCCTAACAAGACCCAAATGAATTTATCGAGAGATGGAGATGTGTGGAGATGGTGGAGATGGAGGAGATGGGGAGGGGGCAGCGGTACGCGAGTTGCACAGACATAAACTAAATGAATGCCCATGGCCGCCAAATGAAGTTATGACTTAATGTATACAGTTATCCATATATGTATGAATATGGAGGTCGGGGAAAACGGGCAGATAGCAGTCGAAATATCTCTCAGTTATACGGAATATAAATACATACTCGCACTCGTATGATATGCAGATTTGCAGCAAAAGTTAGCACAGCCTAGAGCTCAAAATGAATCAACATCAGCGAATGGAAACCAGTAATACGCAAAATTATGAGCATTTTATTTTTCTGACTAACAGAACAAATCAGTTTCGAAAATGTACGGCTAGAAATAAAACAAGAGAGAACGCTATAGTCGAGTTCCCCGACTATCTGATACCCGTTACTCAGCTAGTGGAAGGGAGAAGGAGAGTCTTAAACACAGTTTTTGCCGGTTTGTGGGCGTTAGAGTGGGCGTGGCAAAAAGTTTTTTGGCAAATCGATAGAAGTTTACAAGACCAATACAAAAATGAAAAAATATCAAAACATTTTTCAAAAGTGTGGGCGTAGCAGCTTTGGGCGGTTTGTGGGCGTTAGAGTGGGCGTGGCAAAAAGTTTGTTGGCAAATCGATAGAAATTTACAAGACCAATACAAAAATACAAAAATATCAAAACATTTTTCAAAAGTGTGGGCGTGACAGCTTTGGGCGGTTTGTGGGCGTTAGAGTGGGCGTGGCAAAAAGTTTTTTTGCAAATCGATAGAAATTTACAAGACCAATACAAAAATGAAAAAATATTAAAACATTTTTCAAAAATGTGGGCGTGGCAGTTTTGGGCGGTTTGTGGGCGTTAGAGTGGGCGTGGCAACCTGAATCGACAAACTTGCGCTGCGTCTATGTCCCTGGAGTCTGTATACTTAATCTCAACATTCTAGCTTTTGTAGTTCCTGAGATCTCGACGTTCATACGGACAGACGGACAGACGGACAGACGGACAGACGGACAGACGGACAGACAGACGGACGGACAGACGGACATGGCCAGATCGACTCGGCTATGGTCGGAAACGCTTCCTTCTGCCTGTTACATACTTTTCAACGAATCTAGTATACCCTTTTACTCTACGAGTAACGGGTATAATTAATTTCTGTTAAATGAAATGCGTATGATATTCAAGAACATGTATCTTAGTAACAAACGAAGTTTTCGATGCTACAAGAATACATCCTAGATGGTTTTCACACTAAAAACTTGACGCAAATGGTGATTTCAATGCATATTTTTGATAAACACGACAAGGATCTCATGCAGGACACTGCAACACACCGAAAAACTCTGGAAAGTGGCCCAGGAATCGAGTGGATGAGGGTGTGCACATCCCAGCTTCGATGTGTCAAATTCATTCCACTTTGGCGCTCTGCAGTCAGCAGAGTCAGTCGAGCACTTTTCTGCGCCATTTTGACACCGAATCAGAATCCGACACACTCAGTCACTCACTCACACTAACACTCACTCACACACACACACACACACATCTGCAGTGCGGGGAATCCCCGTTCGCAGAGCTGATAGAAATTTGCAATGAATCGCAGGCAGAGATCCTCATGCCACATTCACAGCTGCCTTATTATGCAAATGCTGCGACTCGAGATGCGCTCTCGCCTGCCAACGTCATCGATTTATAAGTTATGCAAAGAACTTACATACCTACCCACTGGCAGGTCCTTCGTATCCTTCGCAGCTGGGAAACATCGAGGCTTTCGCTGTTCGACTTCTATGTTAGCATGGCTTTACGTTGTAGTTGCCACTTTTGCTGACTGCAATCCGAAAGTTTAACTAAATCAAGCTGAGTGCAGCGACACTGAAAGAAACTAAGCGGAACTCATAAAATAATATATGCACTTAATTATACATATGTAAGGGGCACAACGCTTTGAATAAGTTCAAACCCCATCGCGATTTAAGGGAATGTAACTAAAGTGCACTTCAATTGTTATCTTCGCTATCAAATATTTTACGTAATGATTTCATACAAAAATAATGACTTGTATACATTTACACAGTTATCAAATTGCACAAAATATAAAAATATATATTTGTAATATATAATATAAAAATATATATATATATAAATATAATTGAAATTAATATTAATTTATATTTAAAGGTGGAAAAAGAACAATTAGCAATGGAGAATATAAATACATACATATGTACATATATCAACATACTGGAAATGTTTAAAGTTTCAATTAAAAATGAATTTGGTTATGCGAATTTAGCTTTACACAAAAGAACACTTTTAAAGAAATTACATAACTAGTGCATTTTGTAGTATTTACAACGTTAAAAAGTATCTTTGAAATAGCACACAAATTATCTGCACGGTTAAATCTTAACTTTTTTGCCGCTCCATTCTCATTGATTACTGCCGCACAAAAACAAAGTGGGGCAAAAATGGAATCCTAACTAGAAGAACAGGAGATGGAAGAATGGATAAATTGGGTAAATAGGAGGGCAGCAAAAACTTAAATCATTGGCAAATATCTGTTTACGATGCGGATTTTAATCAACGTTTTTGCCACCGCAGTAATTTTCATTTTTTGCCTTACATTGTATTAAACAAAACTAAAGAAACGTTGTGCAAAATTGGCAAACACCGTGTAATGGTTAACTTATTAGGCGACCCTCGCACATTATCGCCAATTAATTAATTTAAAATTGCTTTTCAGGGCATTTAAGTAGGGAACTAATAGAGTGTGTAATTAATTGATTGCCATTTTTATTGATGGTATTTTACATCATGCAAAATACAAATGTATTGTTTTGCATGATTTTCCCTATAACATACGAAGGTAACTTAAGTATTGATTTAAATGGAAACATAAACAAAATGTTAATGTGGTTAATGTTTTCTTAGTTAAACCTAGATACACGACTTTAAAAGTTACCCACGAATTGCACATTTCTTTTACGGTACTTACATGCAGTTGATTTAGTCCGATTAATAATTGATTTCATATTTATTGTATATTAATAACCTATAAATGAAATCGTTAAGTCCTAAAACTTCAGTAACAGCCCACGAACTTCTTTAGGCCAGTGTGACCCCACCCGCTCTTCAGCTCTCTTTCGCTCCGTCTCGCTTCCGCACATCGATTGGCGAAAGCTCCGCTCGCACTCGATATCAG
Source organism: Drosophila yakuba (assembly GCF_016746365.2). Lineage (NCBI taxonomy): Eukaryota > Metazoa > Arthropoda > Insecta > Diptera > Drosophilidae > Drosophila > Drosophila yakuba. Next base: position 10,402,812 of record NC_052527.2, on the reverse strand, counting down.
CTCACAACTTCGCTTGCAAGCTCGCCGCGGAAAGCTCGCGATCACACGGGTCGAAATCGAAATCGAATCGCGGAAGGGAGCTTTTCGAAGTGCGAGCGTCGACGTTTTATTTCTGCGGCTCAGTCGGTTTTAGTTCGTTCTGTTGGAGAAAAGCAGCAATCACACGTTCGCAAGGTGAACGCGAAGACACAGCAAAGTAAGCCCCCCCACCACCCGCCCAAAGCAAATAAGTAATCATAAATAATGGTTGCAAAACAGTTCTGGGCGATTTAAGCAATTAGCAAAAGAAAGCGGCATTGAAATCCGTCTTGAATTCGCCCCGAAAAAGTGACGAAGCAGCGATCAAAGCGCAGAGCGAAAACACGCACACAGACTGCAAGTGTGTTAGATAATAAGTGCAGCGCAAGCCCAAACTTGAGTAAAATAATAATAAAAAAGCCGACTATAAAATAGTTTTCGAAGGAGCTTGAGAAAGTGCGGTATGAAAACGTGAAAATTTGCGCGTGGAAAATTATTTTGCCTTGTCAGCTGACCCCCTTCCCCGTGTTGCTCCGTCTCTGTCGCACCACGGGTCTTGTGATCGCCGCCTCTCTGGCGCTCGCTTGCTCTCCCGTTTAAAAACTCGAAATACAAGTGGGAGTTTTTCGTATGCCGATAATGAAAAACCAATATGGAGAACAAGAGAGCTGAAAAGGCGCCCCCAAGATTTTTACCATTTCCCTTACCCACTTTTTTTTTCATTTGTCAGCTGACGGCAATGACAGTAGTCTTGTGATCAACGTCAAAAGCAATTGTCAAATATTCGAACTCGAATGGAGAGCGAGAGAGCCGTAGCGGAGAGTTACTCTCCCACTCCACTCTCTCTTGTTTTTTTCGCTGATAAATATAAAACCCGCATATTTTAAAAAACAAGCGTTTCAGTTACATTCCTACGTTGAATTTGTCAACCTGTGTGTGCATTTTCACAGTAATTATTTTATTTATTTTGCGATTAGTTTGATAAATTGCTCTGTTCGAACTTTCAAAGCTCTGTCACGTGAAGCGAAAGCTCTTCTTTTAAAGTTTTACGCAGCATAACCAAAGAGGGGGAGTTAAAAAATAATTAAATCAATCGAAATTAGTAGCTGCTCACTTACCACTTTATAACCTATAATCGAAAAATAGGGAGCTGTGGACTTAACCTGTAAATGCAGCAGATACACCTGCCCTTTGTCAGCTGACAGAGGGCCAAGCCAGAAATTAGTGATGAGAATGTGGTCACCTTTATCTTTGCCCTTTTGCAGCCAGCATTTTACAATTTTCCTCCTCTATTTTCCCTCCATTGCAGTCGTTAAAACAGAATAAAGCAAAATGTCCAACCTTAAGCGTTTCGATGATGAGGAGCGTGAGTCCAAATATGGACGTGTCTTCGCTGTCTCCGGTCCTGGTAAGCACCCAACTACACTGACTAACCATAACTCATGCTATTTAAAAGTTAATGTAAGCTATACAAGTGAACTGAAAACCTTAATTCTATGAATTCACATCTACACTTATATTTAATAATGGCGTCTTAGAAAACGAGCCAACTATTTATTATTATTCAACAAGTTGAAACAATAATATTTTTTCGAAATGTATTATTTAAAAATAAATACAATTAAATATCATTAACAGTAAAATGTTGTTATAAAAGAAAAATATCATGGCTTAAATAGGTTCCGTCTTCCTTGGCTGAGTTATGAAAACTTTATGAGAATCATGTAGCCTCTCTAACGCAAGTAACCGCTTTATTCCAGTCGTCACTGCCGAGGCCATGTCTGGATCAGCTATGTACGAGTTGGTCCGCGTCGGCTACTACGAGCTGGTGGGCGAGATCATCCGTCTGGAGGGCGACATGGCCACCATCCAGGTGTACGAGGAGACCTCTGGCGTGACTGTCGGCGATCCGGTGCTGCGTACCGGCAAGCCCCTCTCCGTGGAGCTGGGACCCGGTATCATGGGCAGCATCTTTGACGGTATCCAGCGTCCCCTGAAGGACATTAACGAGCTCACCGAATCTATCTACATCCCCAAGGGTGTGAACGTGCCCAGTTTGTCGCGCGTGGCCAGCTGGGAGTTCAACCCCCTGAATGTCAAGGTCGGCTCCCACATTACCGGAGGTGACCTGTACGGTCTGGTGCATGAGAACACTCTGGTCAAGCACAAGATGATCGTGAACCCCCGCGCCAAGGGAACAGTGCGCTACATTGCCCCCTCCGGCAACTACAAGGTCGACGATGTCGTCCTGGAGACCGAATTCGATGGAGAGATCACCAAGCACACCATGTTGCAGGTGTGGCCTGTGCGTCAGCCCCGTCCCGTGACCGAGAAGCTGCCCGCCAACCACCCACTGCTCACCGGACAGCGTGTCCTCGACTCGCTCTTCCCCTGTGTCCAGGGCGGTACCACCGCCATTCCCGGAGCCTTCGGTTGCGGCAAGACTGTGATCTCGCAGGTGAGAGAAGTCACTTGAATTGAGCGTTTAAGGAGCGATGCCATGTGTAGCCTCCATACACTCAAGTGTCAATAAAATATAATTCCTGACATATCCTTTATTTGCCCGCAGGCCCTGTCCAAGTACTCCAACTCCGATGTGATCATCTACGTCGGTTGCGGTGAGCGTGGTAACGAGATGTCTGAGGTACTGCGTGACTTCCCCGAGTTGTCTGTGGAGATCGACGGTGTGACTGAGTCCATCATGAAGCGTACTGCCCTGGTGGCCAACACCTCCAACATGCCTGTGGCTGCTCGTGAGGCCTCCATTTACACTGGTATCACCTTGTCCGAGTACTTCCGTGATATGGGTTACAACGTGTCCATGATGGCTGATTCCACCTCCCGTTGGGCTGAGGCTCTTCGTGAGATTTCGGGTCGTCTGGCTGAGATGCCTGCCGATTCCGGTTACCCAGCCTACTTGGGAGCTCGTCTGGCCTCCTTCTACGAGCGTGCCGGTCGCGTCAAGTGCTTGGGTAACCCTGAGCGCGAGGGATCCGTGTCCATTGTCGGAGCTGTGTCTCCTCCTGGTGGTGACTTCTCCGATCCCGTGACATCCGCCACTCTGGGTATCGTACAGGTGTTCTGGGGTCTCGACAAGAAACTGGCCCAGCGCAAGCACTTCCCCTCGATCAACTGGCTGATTTCGTACTCCAAGTACATGCGTGCCCTGGATGACTTCTATGACAAGAACTTCCCCGAATTCGTGCCACTGCGTACCAAGGTCAAGGAGATCCTGCAGGAGGAAGAGGATCTGTCTGAGATCGTGCAACTGGTCGGCAAGGCCTCTCTGGCCGAGACCGACAAGATCACGCTGGAGGTGGCCAAGCTGCTGAAGGACGATTTCCTGCAGCAGAACTCCTACTCCTCGTACGATCGTTTCTGCCCCTTCTACAAGACCGTGGGCATGCTGAGGAACATCATCGACTTCTACGACCTGGCCCGTCACTCCGTGGAGTCGACGGCTCAGTCCGAGAACAAGATCACCTGGAACGTGATTCGTGAGGCTATGGGCAACATTATGTACCAGCTGTCGTCCATGAAGTTCAAGGTGGGTCAACAAACAGATGTGGTCATTTCGTAGAGACTGTGTAATCACATTTTCCAATCCATTTCAGGACCCTGTTAAGGATGGTGAGGCCAAGATCAAGGCTGACTTCGAGCAGCTGCACGAGGACCTGCAGCAGGCCTTCAGGAATCTGGAGGACTAGAGACCGCGTTGGCCCTACTTTTACACTCTAATCTTATATTTGTTATATAGTTAACGTTTAAAAATGAAAGCAGTCAAAAACCACCCGAAAAGCCTAATCAAACACCAACAATTCCGTGCTGCATTCGATGAAAAACAAAAGTCCAACAAATACCACAACTTCTTGGTGCCTGCGAGAGATGTAAACATTCCGGCCTGCGGTTAATACTTCCCCTAACCACGCCCCCTCCGCCCGCTGAAGGGCAACTCAAGGCAACAACAACTACAACGTCCTGCTATGTACTTCCATTTACAACAACAACGACAACGCACACTTGAATAAAAGTACACGGACTTGGCGCACACACACAACACATACATAAAAGACACAAATACAAATGCATGCATAAATAGTATTATTGTTTAATGAATGGAAATTCTTGTTTATTTGTGAAAAAGTCATGTTTTCTCCTGTTTGTTTGTTAAATTTATGTAAATATTTAAAGTATGAAATATTAAATGTACGAATAAAGTGCAACAACAAATACATTTAATGTAATTGAAAGTGCATTTCACTGGCAGCAAAAAAGGATTAAAAAACTGTGTCATCGATAAAAAGATAATAATTTTGTAACTTCAAATATTTCTGTTTTTCATTATGAACTTAGTTTGGAAATTGATTTAAAGTTAAAAGGTGATAAACTTACTATAGTCACTTGACTACATAAACCCACAAAAGCAAAGAAAATATTGTTTCCTTTAAAAAAGTTACTATAATATAAAAAGGTCAAATATGATAAAATCTTATATTAATAGCAGTCATCATCCTAGTCTTTCCATACACTTCTGCCCATTTTATTCTATTTATTTGACAATATTAGCAAAAATTGTAAAAAGTAAAAAATTGTGTATATATTTAAACGAAATGGAAAAGAAGTCCTGGGTTGCACCGCTTACCTCGTTCACTCAAAGTAATACAAGTCAAGACGACTCCGTAGCCCGCAGCTCGGGATCGGCAAACCAAGATGCGGAGCCAAGGTCCATGCCAAAGCCACTCAGGAAGTGCACCTGTATCTCCTGCGCATGTCCACGACCTGACCGAAAAGCCCATCCGGTAGTCCCTGCCACCCAGCTTCGCAAACCTGTAGCCGAGCCGGAAAGCCCAGCCGATAAAAACGTTGACGAAGATAGACCCTCGAAACCATCGACGAGAGGGTCGGACCAATCCCACAAAAGCCTTCACATCACCATGGAAGACAGGAATGAGGACTCGGGCTTTGCGATCGAGCAGGTGGTTGAAACGCACAAGTATTCGTCGGATGAGGACGAAGACGAGGCGCCAACGGGTCGCATTTTCGGAGTTTCCGGCCCGGTGGTGAATGCCGAGGAGATGGCCGGGGCAGCCATGTACGAGCTGGTCCGCGTGGGACACTCCCAGCTTGTGGGTGAGATCATTCGCCTGGAGGGCGACATGGCCACCATCCAGGTGTACGAGGATACTTCCGGTGTGAGTGTGGGAGATCCTGTCTACCAGACGGGAAAACCGCTCTCCGTGGAACTGGGACCCGGCATCATGGGCAGCATCTTCGATGGCATCCAGCGTCCCCTGAGATCGATCAGTGAACTGACCAACTCCATATACGTGCCCAAGGGCATCGATACGCCCTCGCTGCCCAGGAACATTTCGTACCAGTTCACACCTGGAAAATTGAAGGTCGATGCACTGATCAACGGCGGGGATATCTACGGATCTGTTTTCGAAAACAGCATGATGCACGATCACCGCCTGATGTTGCCGCCCCGCTGCAAGGGGCGCATCAAGTGGTTGGCCCCGCCTGGAAACTACTGCGTGGACGAGGTGATCGTGGAGACGGAGTTCAACGACGAGATCACCAAGCACTCCATGCTCCAGGTGTGGCCGGTACGCAAGTGTCGTCCGGTGGAGGATAAGCTCCCCAGCACTTCGCCACTCCTCACTGGCCAACGCGTTCTGGACGCCTTCTTTCCATGTGTCCAGGGCGGCACCACCGCCATTCCGGGCGCGTTTGGGTGTGGAAAGACCGTCATCTCACAGGTGAGATTGAACCTTTTCTGATTGGCGTTTTCCTTGTCCTTGATGGCAAGGATTTATGGCCTTAAGAATTATTATTATTATATGAACTTATTACCCTAGTCCCTGTCCAAATACTCCAACTCCGATGTCATCATCTACGTGGGCTGCGGCGAGCGCGGCAACGAGATGTCCGAGGTGCTGCGGGACTTTCCACAGCTGGAGGTGGAGGTCAACGGCACCATGGAGTCGATTATGAAGCGCACCGCCCTGGTGGCCAACACCTCCAACATGCCGGTGGCTGCCCGAGAAGCCTCCATCTACACGGGCATCACCCTCTCGGAATACTTCCGTGACATGGGCTACCATGTGTCCATGATGGCGGACTCCACATCTCGGTGGGCGGAGGCGCTGCGAGAGATCTCCGGACGTCTGGCCGAGATGCCTGCCGATGCTGGCTATCCGGCTTACCTGGGAGCCCGCCTGGCCTCCTTCTACGAGAGAGCCGGACTGGTGCAGTGCCTAGGCAGTCCCGAACGTGAGGGTTCCGTGTCCATTGTGGGAGCTGTGTCGCCTCCTGGTGGCGACTTCTCCGATCCCGTGACATCCGCCACCCTGAGCATCGTTCAGGTCTTCTGGGGTCTGGACAAGAAGCTGGCACAGAGAAAGCACTTTCCATCGGTAAACTGGCTGCAATCCTACTCCAAGTACATGCGCACTCTGGACACCTTCTACGAGGAGTCCAATCCGGAGTTCAGCCTTCTGCGTGCCAAGGCCAAGAAGGTGCTGCAGGAGGAGGATGACCTGGCGGAAATCGTCCAACTGGTGGGAAAGTCGTCGTTGAACGAGGAGGACAAGATTACCCTCGAGGTGGCCAAGATGCTGAAGGACGACTTCCTGCAGCAAAACTCCTACTCCTCGTACGATGCCTTCTGTCCCTTTTACAAGACAGTTGGCATGCTGAAGAACATGATGGCCTTTTATGATGCGGCGATCCTCTCGGTGCAGAATACGGCGGACAATGAGGCGCGGGTAACCTGGGGATTGATCCGGACAAAAGGCGCTCACATTCTCTACGAGCTCTCCACCATGAAGTTCCTTGATCCCAAGGTGGGCGAAGCGTCTGTTCTGGAGAGCATGGACAAGCTGCATGACAATATCCTTGCCACTTTTCGGGATATAGAGGAGAATGTCGAGGACTATTAGAGGTTATAAGGGATTAGTACTGGCTAAATCAAAAATTACATGTATTGAAGCTTTTTATAATGGTATTATTACTGACTAAATCAAAAATTGCAAGTGTTTCCAATTTAGTTACTTGTCATAGCATTTTATATAAAGAATGAAATATGTTTATTGTTTAATATTATTTCAGAGGTATCTTTTAAATTTTGCCATATTGTTATACTTATAAAAAATGGTATAACAAATATTTATGCATATACTATTATTTTAATGGGGCTTTTATATTACAAGCTGTTTATTAAAACCCTGATTTTATTGAATTCAAAAATAAAAGCGCCCATTAGATAATTATAATCAAAATAGTACTTACGTTTGCCTGCAAATGAAGAAGAAATCCACTTTGAACCGAAGCGCCACCGAACAGCGATTATCGAGTAGTAATTGCACCCAACTTATCGCAATCATTTTCCAGTCGGTGAAAAGTCATTTACCCGCCAACGCGTTTTGCTCATTAGAAGCCATAATGGTGCATCGTCTGGCTGCTCTGAAATGTTCCACCTCCACACCAGCATCCCTGCGGATGCCAGCCGCAGTTAATCCTTTGCCGAACGTCGGTGGGAACGCAAAGGAGATTATAAAAAATTTGGTTGATTTATAGGAAAAGTTTGTTAATGCGCCAAAAGCGGCCACGCCCCAACAATACGGGACCGAATTTCCCAGCTCGCACCTCTGGCAGCCGCAATCGGAAAAGCAAACGTCAAGGCCCTGTGAAGGGCTTTTTTCCGCAGCAAGGGAGCGAGAGATCGATTTCGATTCAATTAGTGGAAATTAAATGTAAGTATATATGTATGTAGAAGTCGCCACCACGCTCGCTGCAGCGGCCCCGCCCCCTTGCCACCCACCCGGGGGATTGCGATGATTACATTTCCGCAGCCCGCCTGCTACCGCCCACTGCCCCACCCCGCCCACTATGGCAAACCAAGTCAGCCATAAAATGAGCGCCCAGCAAAAGAAGCAAGCCAAAAAATCAGAATCAGTTCAATTGCAAATTGAAAATCCCCCTACAACTTCCGTTTCCGCTATGCGAGGGGCTCTCACTGAGAGAAAAGCGAGTGCACTCGCATAAAATGGGTAGAACGACAGTTGGTGAACTGATTCATCTCTGTGTAAATTGTAAGAGAAAGTCTTGAAAGAGGCGTGATATGGAAACATTGACTATAATATTTATTTCATTAAGAAATAAAAGAAAATTCACATTTTCTTTATTTTAATCAGATATTCTAGCACTGAAACTCTAATACCAAAAACCGTGTATAATTTTAACAAATGGGGTACCAAATCTATGTAAACTAAATGGAAATTCACTTTTTGGAGTGTGTCTGCCTTTTGCAGACGTGTGTGTGTGTGTGTGTGTGTGTGTGCGAGAGAGAGAGCGGAAGAGTGCAAGTGTATGTGTGGGAGTCTGGCTGCCATGACAAACGTGGCGTATGAGCAATGCGCGCTAATTGGCTGCCATTCGATGCTCGCTCCGTTCCGTTCCGTTTCGTTGGCATCGCTCTGGATCTCAGAGAAGACGAGTATCCTTGCTTCACATCCCGACATCCTGCCCCCTTCCCCTTGCCCCCCTTAAGTCCCTGAACCATTTGCCATTTGCGAACTGCGAACTGCGAGTTGGGAGCTGAAAGCTGCTTGGGCTCAGCTTGGGATTGCGTTGCTGGCGGCGGAGTTTCACAGGACGAAAGTACAGACGATGATGGGGCTGGGGGTTTTGGGGGTCTGGGGACTTATTGCATAATTTGAAGGGGTTAAGCCATTGAGCTTTAATGCAAAATTTCAATTGAACGTCAAACAGTCAATTTTGCTTTAGCGGCGATAATCGTAAAAGGATAATGGCGCTAAGAGCGCATAAAAAGGCGGCAGTCAGGCGGCAAGGACTTCTAAAAGCCTGGTTGGTGTGAGTATGAGAGTGTGTGGTTGTGCTGGTGCTGGTGCGCTGTGTGTGTGTGTGTGTGTGGGTGAGTGTCTTTTTTGCTCTTCCGTCTGCTGCTTGGCCTAAGTGTGCACTCAATTAAAGGATTTTTTTCGGGACTGAGGCTAACGGCCACACAATATTGGAATGGTTAGATAAGCCCTGCGCCACTCGTTACCCTTTGCCAGATATTTGCCCCTCTCGGCATTTTTAAGCCGATCTGTGCAGCATCAGACTGCGCAAATACAAAATATAAGCGGGCTTGGAAATCCAAGTGAGTGCCATAAATAAGAACATCTAAATATGGACTTATTCGATGCGCCTTTGAGATTTGAGCTACAGATTGAATGAAATTAAACCGTGAAGCGTCAAAGCTGAAAATGGCATAAACATTTAGAAAATCTAATCTTATCTCCTAATAAACGTATCAAAATGTATTTATCAAAAAGTATCTATGCAAGTAGAATATAAAATATCAATTAATTGATTTATCGCAATTTTCTATAAACAAAAAACATTTATATGAGCTTAATTGGACACAGTCTTATCGTGTTATTAATAGATACGAGCGTAATTACCTAATGACGTTGCAATTGCGATTAAAATTGCTTACGTAACTAATCTAATCAACAGCTCTTGATTCCCATTAGCCAAAATAAACAAGCTTATAGATAGATTCAGTGGGCTTTTAACAGATTATACATTTCTCAACAATCGCAATTTACATGTTCACTGAACAATTAAAATTCAGAAAAATACGCCTAATCGCAGGATCGTTCAACTCCTGGCAGTTTTTTCTTGATATCCTATCTGTTAATTTAAGGTCTCAGCACCCAATCCTTAACCCATGCCCCCAACTCACCGCAAACGCTGACAAGTTTAACCCGAATGGGAAGCGTGTGCCGAGGCCAAGGACATGTCTCACTGCTGGTTATTGTTGTTTCTGGTTGCTGTTCCTTGGCCGCAGGGCCAAAAGGATATCATAAGCACATAAGATGATGAAGTTGGAAATGCTGTGGAAAACCCGGGCTGCGGGGAAAGGCAGGGCGCAACAAGGACATGAACAAATGGCAAAAAAGGGGGCGTGGGAACACGGATGAGGGCAACTTAATTTGCAACTTATACGCAAAATCCTTTTGATTTTGTTATGTCGCTGCTTAAAGGTCTTCAGTGTCCCCTGGTATATCCTTTTCCTCTGCTTGTGTGTGTGTGTGTGTATGTGTGTGTGTGTGTATGAGTCTCCACGGCTAGCCTGCAGTTATTTACCAAACTTAAGGGTGCAACCTTTTCGCCCGGTTTCCCCCGATTTTCCAAGTTCTTTTCGGTTGTTCTTCGGTTTCGGCTTGGCCAAGTTTTCATTTTCGGTGGAAAAAAGGTCCGCTGATCATTGTCCTTTTTGGCCCTAACCATACATACACACACACACGCACACACATAGGCGAAGACATATCGGGCTGCTGTTTAAGGGAATTTAAATTAAGCCTATGCAAATTCGCCTCAGGATGCTTTTCTTTCTTCAGCGCCTGTTTTTCTTGATTTTTTAAGGGAGATTGAACCGCCAACTGCTGGCTGTATTAACGCCGCATTATGGCTGCAGTCACGCCCTTTTTTGGACTCTCCCATTCCTTACAGTACAGTACAGTACAAAAGCATAAGATTGTTGATAAAATGAGGTTCAGGATCAAATACGTATATTTAAGATATGTATTGGAAATAAAAGTAATCTTATAAATATGGATAGTTAATAAGCACTAACCAGTTCTAAGCCAAAGCTCTGAGCAATGTTTCATTTCAACATACAAAAATGAATTTTAACTTAACCCTTAGAACCATTTTCCTTTTGAAGCATTTGGATGTTCAAAGCTTGTCAGTTCTCCCTTAACCAAGGCCAGTTTATTGGGTTTCCACTGTGCACACATGAATCAGCGCCTTAATGTATGCTCTGAAAAATGCTATGAAAAAGTTTTTGCCATAAAAATTTGCTCGCTTCTTGAAGCGTCGCAGGGAGGGGCAGAAGGAGAGGGAAGTGGGACTGGGAATGGGAATGGAGGAAAGTCCTCTGCCACTTGCTGCGGCGTGTCGCCTGTCACACAACAACTGCCCTATCACTCACTTTCCCCCACTTTCCCTCACCGCTGCTCCGCAGATAATGAAATTGTTGCGAGCGCAGAGAGAAAAAGAAACTTTTCGCTGTGTTCTGTGTTCATCAGGCGAAGGCAGGCAAACATTTTAAATACAAAAGGATATGCGTGGGCCAGGACGAGGAGTCCCTTTACAGTGACATTGATGAAACGCTTGAAATTTACTGCGCTACGACCTCCTCCACGCCTTGTTTCTCTTTAAAATAAAGTAAAGCGCACTCAAACAAATAACTACAACACGAATCTAGGCAATAAATGCATTTAATAATGGATAAATCACAGATAATCAAACAATTAAACCAAATATTAAAACCCATTTATTGGTTATTTAGATAAGGAATGGTTTCTTTAGCCACTGCTATAAATACTTTAAAGATGAAACACATTTTGCTGAGTGTAAGGGAACCACATTTTATGTCCTTTTTTAAACTTTGTGGTTTCCTCGCATCCTGGTCCTGGCTCTGGTCCTGATTCTGTTTCTGCTTGCCGGCATTGTTGTGCTTACTTATCCTTGTCGAAAAATTGCCGAAACTTGGTGGAGCGCGTCCTTGAGGGGGGGTGAAAATGGGGAGGGGGGGAGAGCGTGGGAGACTGACTGAATGAAGGAAGGAATGAAAGGAAGCTCTCCAGCTCGTAGTCAGTGCATTTAGTCAAAAGTGATTGAAAAGGCATTTTGTTATAATGCCAACTTAATGACAACGAAATTACACCAAAAGCCAAGCCGAGGGAAAGGCAACAACAATCGCTGCTAAACAAAATGAGTTTCCAAATACTTTGGGACCGAAACTTTGTCTCCGCCACGCATAGAGCGCATAGAGCGCCCCAAAATACAACAATTTCCCGCCATTTTCCCCTAGCTGCTATTCTTAAAAGAGTGTGTGTGTGGGTGTCCGCTTTTCCCGACCGCTTTTCCGGCCCGCCTTTTCCCCAAACACTCAGCTGGCCTGTCATGCTGGCAAAGCGTTTTAATTGTTTGTCGTGGCCATAGATTTCCCAGAATGTTTAAGTAATCGAATCAAGGCTGAAATCTTCTTTAAGATTAACTCGGTGCTGAAACTGATTGCAAAACTTTCGCCAACGGCTGCTAGACAGATAGAACTGAAGCTGAAGTCGGGATAATTAAATTGGTCGAAGAATTAAATGCGCGAAAACTTGGCTTAGCTTCAAGGAGAATATGTGCGCTTAATCGCAACAGCATATATATTATAGATTTTGGTAAATTTCCACTAAACTTCAGGCAACATTTTTTGTACGGTGAAAGCTTATCAAACCCATTTTAAGTTAGTTAGTAGTCTCTTAAAAAATGCAACCATAAATGCACTTATTTTACTTAATCAAAATCAATGTTCTCGATTCCTAGACTTTCTCTTTTTTTTTTGATAATAGTCTGCACAGCTTATCGCTTGTTTCCCAATTTCTGAGCAAATCGAATAGGTATTTCCTGCTGCTTGCACTTCATGGGCTCGATGAACTGCGAAATCCGGAAAGTTTTGTGCCTTTCATTGGCAGGCTCTGGGTTAAAAGGCAAAAGAGTTTCAATTATTCACGTTGAATAAAACGCATCAGAGCGCACACACACGCACTCATTCGCACATTTCCGAAGCAACTTTTGTGTTGCAAGTAGTGTAGGTGCAGATGGTGTTATTTCAACTTTAGCATTGTGAACAAATATATAATATAATATTAAAAAAATGCATTTTAAACATTTCCAGGCCAAGAAAATACCTATTTGGTATGTTGTATAATTCAATAGAATAAGGTTTTAATTTGTAAATAAATTTAACATTACTAGTATTAAGTATTATGCATATTAAGTATTTTCAACGAACAGTGTAAGCCTATAAATTTATAAATACAAGCTACGTTTATTATATTCAAAACTCTTTTACAGAAAGAGCTTTTCAATATGTTTAATACATATTCATATTTATATTTAATTAAAGGGTGGTATTTAAGTTGGCTACCGTTATTTTCACCGCTGCCTTGTGCTACACACACACACCCACACACACAAGCAGGAAGAGATTTCTGGGAGTTCCCTGCTAAACTGGCATCTGCATCTGGAGTTGGACTTGGAGCACGTAGCCGAAAAGTATGCTATTGAAATATTTATGCATGCTCGCCTTGCTCGTTTTCTTTGTTTGCGTCCGTCTACTTTGCATTCTTGTGTGTGTGTGTCTCGCTCTCTGTGTTAGAGAGGGCGGCGAGTGTGTGAGTGAGAGTGCAGGCGCAAGTGTGTGTGCGGCTGATTAAGCATTTGACATACATATTTTCCTGCTGCAACGACGAGTTCAAGGCGCATTAGGCATGCAAAACAAACACGTGCCGACACACACACACACACACACTCTCTATCTGCATCTCTCTCAGACACACTCTAAGCCAGGGGCGTGTTGTAAGGGGGTTTTAACTGTTTAATAGAGTGCTAGATGGTAGTAATAAAATACTAAATGTTTGATCTGAACTAGCACTTAACTTAAGGGGAGTTTAAACCCCCCAAAAAAATCCCCTTCACTGCTCGCTGCACATTTCGCTGGCCTATGTGTCGCATTTTCCTATTAGCAGGCAGTCGAGCAATTCGCAACAAAATATGCAAATGCAGCCAAGCGAGTGAGCCCAACTCCCCTGCCATCCCGATCCCTTTGACGCCCCTTTTTTGGGTTCCCTCAAATGTGTCTTTGCTCGGGATTTGCCGCATTGTTTTTCTGTGTGTTTGTTTGTTGTCGCCTGAATGGTTTCTAGCCGAACATTTGCCAGACAAATTTGCAGCACGTGATGCTTCAAATAACAATATTAAATAACTCCGTCAAAGGGAGTGTTAGGCCAAAGTGAAACTGTTGAGGACATGCCACAAATTTTTAATCACCTGAAAATGTATTGTTTTACGTTCTTTAATTTTCCAATGAAATAAATAATAATAATCAATTTTAAGCATTATATGGGTAGTTGCGGAGCTTACAACTCTTATCTGCAAGCTACCAGCTAGCACAGCAAATCAAAGTCTATTAAGATATGCATATTCAGAATCCTTGAGTCGTAAACTCAACTTTCACACTATGTGTAAGTGCTCGAGTTGAAGTAAAACGAATTGCTCCCAAAGTTCCTATATATTTTGGCCAACTTGTCGTGCTGATAAAACCCATTGAAACCACATTTTTGGCACCCGCTCACTCGATCCACCATTTTCCCCTTTTCTTTCAATTGTTCCTGCCTTATCTCAGTGAGTTCAGCTGTGGAGAGTCGGGGGGAAAGTAAGGAAAGTAAAGTAAGGAGCCAGCTCTGAAGGACAAGAGAACTGTTATGTTGGCTTTTAATTGAATTTTGAAACCGCATAACTGAAATCGCCAGCCAGCAGCCAAATCTTGACCTCCGCCCCGATTTCCCACTTCCATTCGACAGGCAATAAAAGTGTTGTAAAAATTTCGCCAAGAGTAATTTGCGCTAAGCAAGTCGCTTCCTTCAAGCGGGCTAGCATCGAAGCTGTATTACCCTCTATAGGGTACAATAAAAAATCATTATCAAGAAAATATGCGTAAAAGGGTATACATATACTATTTAAAATAAAATTCTGTTTTAAATATTTACTTTTGGGAGAGAGAAATCCATTGTCACTATGTATGATATGCCCCGTCGATAGTTTTGCACCCCTTTTGCAGCCTTAGTTTTTGGAGGAAATCCACCCGGCGGATTACAAGCGATTGCCACTTGGCGATAGCGCTGCCAACAGCTCGACCGAGGAGCAGAGGAGCCCATCCTTCGGATTGGCCCCCCATCCAACCCGTATGGCCCCGGTCAATTAGTTAGCGCATTAAAGGGGATTGCAGAGCTTTCGAGGCAGCGAGTTGGTAGGAGTGCGCCTGGCCGGTCGGTCAAGGAATTTATTGTGCTCCCAAGTCCAAGTCGGTTATCGCTGTAACCAGGCTGCTGGATGGGTGGATGGATAGAGGGAACCATTCTCGGATCGACTCGCACCGTAATTGACTTGTTGCCAAGTAATCGTTGCCTGTTAACTGCTGTTGTCAGGGGATTATCTACAGTTCACTTGAAATCGACTGCTCCACACACATCCGTAGGTCCCTAGGTAGCTACAAGTCAAAGTTCAGTCAAGTGCATAAGAAGTGAAAAACAATAAACATCATGGGGTGGCTACTTTGTCCAGTGCCTGCACCACCACCACCACCACTGAGTTGGGTGGGCTGATAATTTAATTTAAAACGGAATTCGATAGAATACTTGGTGTCTAAGGCTTTGCCCATTTATCCCTTGTGCAATATCATTTTAATTGGTACACTGAGCACTTAACTTCTCGCTTCGAAACTTCGAGGGAATGTCTTTAACTTTATTGTAAAAAAGAATGCACTTCGCACATTTCGCATAAATTGTAAGATGTTTCTAGCAGCTTAATGAAATCCCATTATTTTGATCGCAAATGAAAATGTACCTAAAGCGTGTACCTATTATAAATTCGAAACTGCCAAATCTCCCACTGCATGGAAACCAAACCACTCTGCAGCTAATTGGTTCTGCAATGGTCGAGTGTCCTAGAATATTTACCTGGCCCCTCGGCCACCCACCCATCCATCATCTCGCCGGCATGCTCAATCTCTGTCTGCAACTGGCGCACCGGAAGTGTGGCCGCAGCAATCAACGCGCCAAGTTGCAGGCAGCTCATCCCCTTTGTGCTGCACTGGCGGCCATTTTGGGAGCTTAACCATAAATGTTGCATTTCGCTTTTAAGCTGCAACCTAACGATGTGTGTGTGGCAGCCGATGCAGGGGGATCGAACAGCTGTGGGCGGTGCGGGGCGTGGCGGGTCAGGAATGGCGGAGGTCGGGGATGAGGCTTACCAGCAATTTGGGTTGGCTTTTGCCAGTCAAATGGGATGCGAGCTGGTAACCAGGCAGCATCTGGCCACCTTTTTACACGTGCCTCGGCTGCGGCGCGTCCTTCAGCCAACCGCTCATCTCCGGCTAATTCTCTATGCATTTCAGTGCCGCAGTTCAGGAAGAATCCACCTGCCATTATGGCCTCCTCCTCCCTGGCGAGTCCCTTTGGCCGGAGATGTGGTCTATTTGAATCTTCCACTTGTTGGTGCTCAGTTGGCCATCGGCATTCTTTGGTTAGTAATTACTTTTACTGTGTAGACTAAGATTCATAAATTTATTTATTTAAAATGACATTACAAATACAAAGATATATTGAAACAAAAAGACTTTAAGCGGAATTTACAAACATGGTTCCTTTAATGCAAAGTTGAATCTAAACTCTTGTTCCCTGTCTTCTTTTAATCAAATTATTAAATTTATTATTCAAGAAATTATGTCTCACATGTTGTATTGCTAAGCTGAATCTAATTTCTTATCATAAGTTGGTGGAAGAGGTGATGAATATCGTAATGATTTGCTAAATAGTAAAATTGTCAAAGCGATAATTCCAATGTAAAAATCATCAGCAGTTTTCATACAAAGTGAGCGCTGACTATACGCTCAAGATGAATACTGTGTGTAATTCACTGCTGAACACGTAATGAATGAAACTTGTTTCGCTTTAGCTCCTGCTTCGTTTACGTTTTTTTTTCGACCATTCAATGAGCTTTTAAGAGCGCTAATTAAAAATGTGGCAAGTGTAACCAATGCAGACGTCTCCGCCCCCTCCTCCCACCGCCTTTCATGCCATTAAGGCCTGGCCCGAAAGGATGCCACATAATGTGGCTGTCGTCTCCGTTTCTATTGGCTGCCGTTGAGCGTTTTGCGTTTCGGGGAGAGCGCAATTAACGCCTTTACTCTTGGCATTGGCAGCCCTGGAAAAACTAAGGAAAACCGCAGGAAAACCCTCAAACCCCCCACCCCCATCCCCGCAACGCTTTTCTTGCGCCCACCCAAAAGCCCCTGTGGTTATTGCGGCTTTGTTTGTGTGGAAAGCGTTTTAGATTGCATATTTATTAAAATGCAGCCAAAGTTGCAGCACATGAAAGCACAAACGCAAGACGAACGCGCCGAGGAAAAGCTAAAATGTAATAACTCTTGTTGGGAAAATTCCCATTCCACCCCTCGCCGCTTCTCTTCTCCCACCACCGCTTTCCGTTTTTCCTGGGCTATGCATTTCCGTAAGCAGCTTTTGTCCGCAGGTGTTTGCTATTGTGTTGGCTCAACGCTTAACGCTCGATGGAAAGCGGTGCGTTAAGGGACAGGCACTTGAAAAAATTATACACTTTAATATGGTTTCAAAATATTTATTTGAAGACTTAAAGGATATCAAAAACTTAATTTAAGACCATGTAATTATCGCCATAGGATTAAGTGGTCTAAAGCATTTTTAGATATACCTACCTGTTTTCAACTAAGAAACCAAAGAAGTTTGTCAAAAATATCAATTCATGTCAAGTTTTATCAATTGATCAAATTAAATATTACACATTTTTCTACATTTATGTTCTATTCAAAGAAGGCAAGCCAGGTGCAAGAGTTTTCATCAGTGAGCGTTCATTTCGTTGGCAAGGATTTTTCAAGACCAAGCTGCTTATTATCGCGAAAAATGCGAAAATGGAAAAACAAAAATGAGCGGCAACTAATAAGCTTATGGCCATGCAACCAGCCGAAGAGCCAGCCATCATCATCATCGTAGTAGTCGGTTCCAGCTAATTGTGAGCTAATTCTAATTATCAGCAACACATTCGAGAGGCACTGGCTCTCGATGTGGTCCTGGTTCCGGCACCACCAGGACTCTACCAACCCACGACCCCACCACGCCCCGCTCCCGCTCCCGCTCCCGCTCCCGTTCCCGCCCACGTCCTGTCTGGCAGCTAACGAGTGTTTATTAATAGCGCTAATGGCAAGCGACGCCTTTGATGAGCGCAAAATGCTTAAGCACACAGATCCTGGCCGGGCTTTTTGCTCCTCCTTCTTCATTCGGGCCACGCAATTAGCGCACAAATATTTCCGCGTCTATATATATACATATTTCTTCTCCTCTTTTTTTTGTGTTGTTGTATTCCCGCTGCCTTTCCGTTTTGGCCATAAAAATGCTCAACCGAATTGTAGTAATTACAACAATTTGCATAAGAGCAAAAGGGGCAAAGTGGTGGGGGCGGAAATCAAAAAGCGCAAAGCGCCGCGCCAAGCTCACAGAAGTATGCTACGCATTTTGCAATTTATTCAGGCAGCCAAACGGGAAAAGGACAACCCAAGCCAGGAATTTCGAAAAAATACAAAAGAGCGCTGTGAGAGAAAACGCTAATTATGTAATATGAAAATGCGAGGACAACGTTGAATTATTTGCATATGGTAAGGCAGCAGAAGAGGACAACTTGGAACCCTTTCTTTGCCCGATCCTTTTGAGTCATTTTTTATGCTGATTTGTTTTTTCAATCATTATCAAATTAAATTAACACTCCGCACGCGGTCAGGAATTTAGTGAATAATTTGTATTACTTTTACAAGAATAAATCGAATATTTATTTATATTTGGCCTGCATCTGCTGCACTTGAAATTTCAATTAGGCCAACGAATTCACAACTGAATGGATTCAAAAAACCTGCAAAGCTTTGAACACTGGATGTCGATTAGTGCCGCAAAGTGCAACGAACGAGCGGAAGGCAGAAGCCTTCATAAATTTCAACAATCGGAGGTGGAAAATTCAATTTTCATTCTAGGTTCAGTTCGGCAAGGTAAACGTGCTGGAAATTGCAGAAAAGTGCAAAGAGGATATACCCGAGTGATTCACCGAAATATGTAAACATTTCTTGCATCGATTCATGAATGTGAACAAAGCCGATTGCCAAACAGGAAATGAATGTTATCGTATATATATTTAATTCAAATGCAACAGTACATGTGAAAAGTTATAAAAGCTTCTTAAAATATTTCGTTCTTTAATCTGAAACATTTGGTAATAAAGAGATGTGTAATTTTTGTTGAAAAATACAAAACACGAAGATTACTGTTTTTCAATCTTCATTTTGATTATACTTAAACATAAATATTTATATTAATTCACTTACCCCATCTGGTTTCGCATGTTTTCCAAAGCTCATGCAATCGATTAACCAACCAGGTGAGTTTTCGCCTGGCGATTCGTGGCATAATACCCGTATAAATACCCACAACGCAATGCCAGAGTTCTTAAAACAAAAAACAATAATTGCACAAATATAGGGTGAACACGAAGAGTATTCCGAAAAAAAAGGGGGGCATATTGCCTGAGTCGCGTTAATTTTGCATGCCCCAAAAAGTGTTCAGTGCGACGGAAACGGAAACGAGAGCGCGAAATTTCAATATGCTGCTTACCACGACTACAATTGTGCATGGCAAAAAACCAATTTCAATTTGTTAACCATTTTTTTATTCGCAATCAAATTTATTACATCGGCTGACAACAAAAGTATTGAGTAAACGTGGAGCTTGGCCAGCGAAAAAGAAGAATATGGAAAACAAATTCGCAATCGGCGCTTATTTCCTTATAAATATACATATCCGTATGTGGTGTGGGTTGGCTTCTCTTGTTGCTTCTCCTCCTGACATCTGCCTCTGTGTGTGTGTGTGTGTGTATGTGTGTGTATTTATTGTGCTGCAAGAGTGTGTGTTTGCAGGACAATTAAAACCAGGCAAACACAACAACAGAGGGCGTGGTGGTGGTGCTGGTTGTGGAATAGCAGCAGGGATCTCGTAGACCTAGTAAATGGTAATCAACGCAAATCCTCCATAGAGCACCGCACACGGATAGGCAATCAGCAGCTGTTGATGGTCCATGGAGTAGGCGGTGGCGAA
This sequence comes from Drosophila yakuba, assembly GCF_016746365.2. Classification (NCBI taxonomy): domain Eukaryota; kingdom Metazoa; phylum Arthropoda; class Insecta; order Diptera; family Drosophilidae; genus Drosophila; species Drosophila yakuba. The sequence continues at coordinate 10,382,998 of NC_052527.2, read as the reverse complement.
CAGTTTCGAGGCCGATATGGCGCACCAGAATATGGAGATGCCGCTCACAATTAGGCCGAGTGTGCCTCTGCAAGAGTGAAACGAGATACCAACTCAGTCCAGATAGATATAGACGTCGGTGAAATCAATAAACAATGCATATGCATGAAGCACCAGCCCTACAGAGTAAGAAAATCCTAATCCTAACGCTCTTAACCTCCGATTTTAAGGCATAGATTAATGTGATCGACATCTAAGAACAGGAAATGTATTTACCTTCAATTTGAATCTGAAATTGATCTTAATTACTAATACTTGCGATATGATGTAGTTAAGCAATATACGTTAAATATAATTTAGATCCTTTATTTAACTTTAGATAGGCCTTCAATCGCGATCAGATAAAATGTTATTTTGTAAACCCCAGATAATTGAAATAATGATTGCTTTTGACGCATTTTTTCTCAGTTTATCGACTTGGGATACACTCTATTCGGCCGAGTGTTCATAAAAAAGGATGAGTGTGCATGTGGGTGTGGGTAAGTCTGAGCGTGTGTGCGAATGAATGGGCAGGGCAAACAAAGACAGCAGGCGATGTGCCGGCAAAAGGATGTGCAAACACAGTCCAACTACAAAGCGCACACATAACCAACACACACACACAACGCCCACACACGGGGAAAGCCCAGCGGAAAATGAAAAATTGATTTCAAAGCGATATACGGAAAATGTTACCTTTATTCCCTAACGCACAAGTCGGCGAAAGATTAAAGGCGAGCTTTGAGATAGCATCCGAATAATTACTTTGGTTTTACCGGTTTGAAGAAATATTTTACACATTATCCTTCCAAAGCAATTACTTATTTACTTTGAACTCAGAATGTTAGGCAAACATCTCGAATCCCAATATCTTACGATCAACAAACCAAAAAAAGGAAACAATATCAAAGTTATGTATACTTGAGTGAGATATAAGATTAAACACTTGAAAAGCGGAGAAAAAGTTGTGATCCCAGAATCTCGTTCTGTAAACCCATAAAATCCGACAAAGAAATCAATTTAGAAAACCAAAACATAAATCCCCATATTCCAGAGTTCCAATTTTCAGCTACACGCACCCGTTTAATGGATTGCCTTTCTGTGGTCTCGGCGGCTCGGCTGCTCTCCTCCGCTGTCACCTCCACCTTCACCTCCACCTCCAACGCCCTCCGTTTTCAGCCACTCAAACGGGCACCCGTTTTTTCATGGTCCCTGCAATCTTGCCCAGAACTGTGTTGTTGCCTGCTGGTCACAGTGTCCAGCAGTGCTGGTGCCAAGTGATTTTTTGGCCCCAAACTGGGCAGCTTAAATGGTCCGGCACTAGCCTAAAAACCAATCAAAACAATACTATGTAGGGCCGGATAACTCGACTGTCTGTGTAATTTTTGCGCACTTTTGCATCACCAAACAAACTCAATTAAAAAGTCTGTCTAAAAAAGGGAGCAAAAGGGAAATGGACAGCGGGGAATCGCAAAAATATTTACTGTAAACTTGGCCGGCACTCGCAGGACTCGCAGGACTATATGAACATCAAAGCTGGCACACACACACACACACTAACACTAACACACATACCACCACCCACAAAAGTGCAAGCGCTTAAAGCCAACAAATAAAAAATGCAGGCAAACAGGCAACCAAAATGGCAATTGCACTGGGCGGTTGGTTGGGTTGGACAGTTTGGTGATAGGGTTGTGTTGTGGGTGGGAAATCGGTGGTGTGGATTGGATGGCAGGATGGGGCAAACAAAACGCGCTTGGTGTCGAGTAAGCTCGGGCAATAGTTGTTTTCCACACACACGCTCATTTCCACCCATGACCACCCATGCCCACCCAGCACAGCACTTAGTTTCCCCGCGCTGCTCTGAAATTATGACGTGCCGACGGGGTGGTGGCTGCTGGGCAGGAGGAGGTGCATCCACCAGCAGAGAAAGCGCTAAAAACTCACGCAGCATTTGCGTGTTGCTCCTCGCATGGCCATCATAAAAAGCGTGGCGAGTGAGTGGAGTCAGTAAAAAAAACAAAAACGGAAATAAGAACACAAAAAATGCCGGACAAGAAAGGCGGGGAAAAGTGAGGTGCGGGCAACGGGGTTGGGGCGGAAAACGGCAGGGAAAAGTGGGCAGAAAGCCTGGACGAGCAAGTGCTGGACACATATTTGAAAAGGAAACTACGTGAACGAAACTCAACGGGTGGCAAAACAGGACATGGAACGTTAGACAGATGGACACTGGACCGCTGGGCAGCAGCGTTTCCACCACCAAAACCGCCCACTCCAAACGTTCTCAGCGCGAAAATTAAACGGCGCATAGTTGGCGTTATTCGGCTCCGCTTTTTGCCTGTCTTGCCTTGGCTTCAATGAAGTCCAAGCCTCTCCGTCCGTTTTGTCCGTAGTTGGTAGTCCTCCGTCCTCCGTCCACGGTCCTCGGTCCGCAGTCCGTAGTCCGTAGTCCGTAGTCTGTAGTTTGGCAGTTGTGGCCCTGGAGTGCACTAAAAGCGCAAATTAAGTTGGCTACTCGCTTTTTATTCGCATCCGTGTGTATGCATCGCTGGCCCAAAACTGCAACAAAATTAAAAACCTAAATTGTGCGAAAAGAGCCAAGGGGAAATCAAGCCCAAAGGATGCGCAGATAAAGAAAAATTAAACGCTGGCCGTGGAGGAATAGTAGTTACATACGAGAAATTAAGAATCCGGCTTCCATCATACATAGTAATAGATGCAAATTCAGCATTGAATATATCGTTGTATGACAACAATAGAACTAGCAAATTAAATAAAATATTCTCATTTCATTTGCGCCAAAAACTACAGCGACTACAGCCCCCCACTGGAAGATTTTCGTCGTTGCAAGGGCAACCATTTCATTGCAGTTACATGACCATATCAAACAGAACTGCAGACTCAAATCAAACAATCGAAAAACAACGCCCGCAATAACAATAGTAATAACAGCCAGAAGTGATCAACTTGAATGGGCGAGGAGCAGCAGCCGGAGTCAAAGCATCAATAGAACAAATTTCAGCGGTTGGAGCGGATCGAAAACGTGCTGCAGTCGCAGCTGGACGAGCTTAGGCAAAAGTTTGTAATTACAGGCCACAAACAATGAGGATTCGACGCCAATGCATTGGCAACTTTTCAATTAAAAACATAAATATAAAGCACAGCGACTGATGGCATGAATGGTTGTTGCTTCACTGCCCAGCGAAATGAATGGAGGCCAGATGAAAAGCCAGCGACTTGTGTCAACAATTACTTACTGAATGGTGATTAAAATGTTGATGCCCGACAGCACCACCATGGGCAGCAGACAATAGCCCAGCACGGAGGCCACTGCTCCGAAGGTAACCTGCGACCGGCTGACCATCAGGGACAGCAGGCAGTAGAAGAAGATGCAGCCCATCACTCCGATGCCGTAGATGTACGAGAACGTCACCTTACCGCTCTGTGAAAAGAGAGGATTTGGTTAGCTTAAAGATTGCTTTTTAATGTATTTTATAGGAAATATAAGTATAAATAGAATCAGTGATGAAATGTAGGCACAATATAGACATTAAAACGATAACCCTCACTTAAAACATTAATTGCAATTAATTTCGGACACATTTAAAGTTATCTGTAAAACTTACCAGCAGCAGGAAGCCGCCAAGTGTGAGGCAAAACACCAGTGGACCCGCCATGTCCGTGTCCTGGAGGATTTGCTGGTCGGTGCTGCGCAGCGGATTCAGCACGGCGAGCGTCTAAAATGGAATAGGGAGCGCGAGAGTAATACGATTAAAATTAGAGCAAGTGAAGGATTACACAACGACAGGAATAGGGGTTGGGTCGACCGAAGTCCGTCCGGCAACAGGCCATCATCACTCATGGAGCTGGCGGCAGGACACGGAATTCGGAACACGGGACTTTGGACACTGGAAACTACACAACACAATTCATTTGTTCGCACAGCGGTCATAAAATGAAGCCCAACTCCCGTTTTCCAAACATTTGTTCTCTATGCGTTTTGGTTTTGCGCCTTGTTTTTGCAGCGTGTGCAGTGGCAGAGAAATTTGAAAAATGGAAATTGATGATAAATGATATTGCTGACCAGCCAGCCAGCCAGCCAGCTACCAAGTGAGCCGGAGCTTGGAAACTCGGCCAAAAGCTGTCAACGCATTTGATGCATGCGAATGTGGGCCAGGGACAAGGGCTATGAAATTTGATATTATAGCCGACAAGGACCCACTGAAAATTGTCGATGAAATTCCGAGTGTCTCTTTGTGGGGCTACCAACATTAATTGAGACGGAAAAGAGTTTGAAGTGGAAAAATGCAACCCGTACATTGATTGTGGTTGCAAATTAGTTTTCTATGGCACTTTTTCGATAGCCAAAACAGGATCAAATTGGAGTTGGTTGTAAGTGCAATAATCATATTGAATGGAAATAGAACGAATTCGTTATGCATACTATACATTTTGTAATACAGCTTAGTGTTTGTTAGTTTTTTTTTATGCGGATTTTTCCCGTGAGTACATAAAAGCCTTGAAAATACCTCTGTTGACTTTGCCATTTGCCAACATTCCGTTCCATTACTTTAACAAACAGGACCAGAGTCACACACACAAATCTAACCATAATTCCCCCAGCTAGCTGATGAACAATTTAATTAGCATTTCATTTCATTTCAGTTTTATGATGGCACACGGACTCATTAACATTAACATTTTCATTTTTCAATTAACACAAGCGTAATAAATTCCGTGCCGGAGCGAAAGAAATGAGAATCAGGCGCACGCAAATTTTTTACAAAATGGACAAAAATGCAGAAAGTTACACAGCAAACGGCAGCGAAAGCGAGGGGGTAAAAAGTAAGCGAGAAAAACTTTAATTAAAAACACAAAAGTTGCTTTATTTATTTAAAAACAACTACGGCCAGACCGGTGGCGAGTGCAATGAAAAAATATGTCTTCATTAACGACACAAACCCGCAAGTGCAACGACAACATGGCGCACAATATAAAATGCATAAAAAAATGGCATAGAAGCGAAAAACAATAGAATTATTGCGCCATGAGGAGATGCTTGCAATAAATACAAAAGCGAAATGCAAAAACATTTAAATTTCAATTAAAACGGAGTTGGCCACGCCAGAATTGCGCGGCCTAAAGTGGCCGCCCAGAAGGAAAGCCACCCGTTGCGTTGCACAAATTAGAAAAAGGCACTGGGCCACAACCGGAACAGGGTCCGGGGAAAATGCGTAAAGGCAAAGGAGGAATTACGCGGCGGGTGGAGTAATTGTCTGGGCAAACAAAGTGGGCAACTCAAAACTCGTAGCTCCTTTGTGGCGTGTGTCGGTGGAATCGGCCGCATAAAATATGCAATTTGCCTGGCCCCTCTCGAGATCTCCATTTAGAAATGCGTTCAAGAGCAGCGGGCTACGGAAGAAGGGACGTTATCCTTCACCACCAGTCAGCTCCAAAGGTGGAGTACGCAAATTACGAATAGCAGCGGCGGAGCCTCCTTTGTTCTGCTTTCCTTACTTACCTTTTGGAAGATGTGATTCGGATTGATGCCCAGCTCTGCAACAGAAAGGAAAAGAAAGGGGAAATTTATTATGCGATAAAATATGCTGTCTAAAATGTGAAAACTTATTTTACTCAACGATTTCAATATATGTACATATATCAGTATACTTGTAACCTGATGAAAATAAATATCTGTGCGGTATATTGATCATTTTCATTTTGTAAACAAAACTAAAATGTTTTCGCGAGTTGAAAGCAAACCAAATACGATTAGAATCTTGAATGAAGTAGTTGCACAAAGACAAAAACACTTCTTAGTTCTACTATAAATATTAATTTTAAATTTCAATTTTAAAACGATATCATATCGATCGAAATCATAAAATCCGAAAATCTGTACAAGTTATAATAACCGCAGAGATGTATATATTATTAATAGTTGGGCTTAAATTCTTTAAGCAAGTGACTAATACATTAAGTAGCTACGGAATTCTAATAGGCTAAAGTTCATAAATACATATCGGCTATGTGTGCCCATTGGGAAGCCAATCTCACCTTCCAGAAGTGGAGGCTCGTCGTCGAACTCGTTGCCGGCTCCTCCGGGGGCAGCTGACTTCCCACTCTTGTCCTGTCCGTAACTCGTGTCGGTGTACGCCGTGGGATCGTAGAACCCACCCAATCCTTGGCTTGCGGGCTGGGCATAGGCCGCATCATAGTTGGGCGGCACTGAAGCCTGTGTGTTGTCGAAGGTTTGGAAATTCCTGCAAGCAAGTGGAGCAACAATTGTGAATGGTGTAAAGTGGAATTCCGGGAAGGTACTCACAGTTCCTGGCCAAATTCAGGCATATCGAAGTTGTAGCTGGCATCGCCCGAGGGCGCGGAGCCGTAAAAGTCATTGGGTCCGCCGAACTGAGACATAATTACTTTAATTTAAGCGCAATTCATATATTTACAAACTGATATTTAATTTAACAACACGTCAACTAGAGATGGCAAACAGCTAAATGTAACCGATTATTTGCGACTTTACCTATCGCTTAAAATGTCGACGGCTGATATCAATGCTATCTGAATGCAGCATCATCGATAATTTATCGCCAGTCGAGTTTTTGTATTCAAAATATTGCGCCACATTTCTTAATAAAAATAATTAGATTAAAACCAGATTATTTTGTAACATTCATAATACATTTTATTTCCATAGCTCCATTTGCAACACACACAAGTTACTGAAATAGCTATCCTTTGGTAGTAGAGGTACATGCTTTTGGGGCTACGTTGTTATTGCGTTCTTTAAAGGTCTATAATATGTAGGAATATAATATTTTGTAATTTCGTAAAGTTTCAAACGCCCTTTAGACTCGTTTAGTTGGTTTAGTTTCACATAATAGGGTAACGAACACAATCGATAACTATATGAAAATTTACTAACAATACATAGCTGTGAATTATATTTATATATCAACATAGATAATTATACATATGTGTCGTATATGTATGGTATTTATGTATATGGCTGGTTTAACTGCGTTCCATTTGCGCTACCGACTAATTATTGTTCGTCTTTCCTAACTCGCTGTCATCGTGTTGTTTTTTGTTTTGCGTATCTTCTGATGATTCGATTCTGACCTGACTAGACCTGAAGCGGGCCAAACTGTTGTTAAACTTATAAGTAAACTTGGATTCAAATATCTTATTATGCATTATGTAAATATGACTAGATTGAATGGGGAATTCGAAAAATAACCTAGCTTTGGTTTCTTATTTCGTTTGGTTTGCTTCTTTTTCCATTCCTCTTTCTAGGAAAGCCCGTACTTGTTTTTGGCCCTCCTCGCTTAGTCCTCCAGATTTCGGAAGGCCTGCTGCAGATCCTCGTACAGCTGATCGTAGTCCGCCTTGATCTTTTGCTCGCCATCTTTCACAGGGTCCTGGAAGAGTGCATTGTTAATATCTATGATAGCCAGGCGAACAAATAAACCAACTCACCTTAAACTTCATCGACGACAGCTGATACATAATGCCGCCCATCGATTCCCTGATGGTGTTCCATGTAATTTTGTTGTCCGACTGGGCTGTTGACTCAACGGCATGCCGGGCGGTCTCATAGAAGGCCATGATGTTTCTCAGCATGCCCACAGTCTTGTAGAAGGGACAAACGCGATCGTATGGTGAGTAGGAGTTCTGTTGCAGAAAGTCGTCCTTCAGCAGCTTGGCCACTTCCAGGGTCACCTTGTCGGTCTCGGCCAGCGATGCCTTGCCCACCAGCTGCACGATCTCAGACAGATCCTCCTCCTCCTGCAGGATCTCCTTAACCTTGGTGCGGAGTGGCACGAATTCGGGGTAGTTCTTGTCATAGTATTCATCCAAAGCACGCATGTACTTCGAGTAGGAGATGAGCCAGTTGATCGAGGGGAAGTGCTTGCGTTGGGCCAGTTTCTTGTCGAGACCCCAGAACACCTGTACGATACCCAGAGTGGCGGATGTCACGGGATCGGAGAAGTCACCACCAGGAGGAGACACAGCTCCGACAATGGACACGGATCCCTCGCGCTCAGGGTTACCCAAGCACTTGACGCGTCCAGCACGTTCGTAGAATGTGGCCAGACGAGCACCCAGATAAGCCGGATAGCCGGAATCGGCAGGCATCTCAGCCAGACGACCCGAAATCTCACGAAGAGCTTCGGCCCAACGGGAAGTGGAATCGGCCATCATGGCTACGTTGTAGCCCATATCACGGAAGTACTCGGACAGAGTTATACCAGTGTAGATGGAGGCCTCTCGAGCTGCCACAGGCATGTTGGAGGTGTTGGCTACCAGGGCAGTACGCTTCATGATGGATTCGGTGACACCATCGATCTCGCAGGTCAGTTCGGGGAAGTCACGAAGTACCTCAGACATTTCGTTACCACGCTCGCCACAACCGACGTAGATGATAACATCAGAGTTGGAGTACTTGGATAGAGCCTGCGGATGGTAGAAATATTAGATTAGATCATTTAGAAGGGATTGGTTTTTAAAAATATGTAAGCTGTGGATTAAATGAATAATTTGTAACTTGCCTGCGAAATGACTGTCTTGCCGCATCCAAAGGCTCCGGGGATGGCAGTGGTGCCGCCCTGGACGCAGGGGAAGAGCGAGTCGAGCACGCGTTGGCCCGTGAAAAGCGGATGGTTGGCTGGCAGCTTCTCTGTGACGGGACGTGGCTGCCGCACCGGCCAGACTTGCAACATGGTGTGCTTGGTTATTTCGCCGTCGAACTCCGTCTCCAGGACGATGTCCTCCAGGTTGTAGTTGCCCGCGGGGGCAATGTATCGAACGGTTCCCTTAGCCCTGGGTGCTACTATCATGCGCTGCTTCACCAGCGTGTTCTCGTGGACCACTCCATACAGATCTCCTCCGGTGATGTGGGATCCCACCCGCACATTCAGCGGATTAAATTCCCACATCTCCGAGCGCGACAAAGCAGTTGTGTTTACACCTTTGGGTATATAGATGGAGTTGGTCATCACGCCGATGTCCCTCAAAGGACGTTGGATGCCGTCAAAGATGCTGCCCATGATACCGGGTCCCAGTTCCACGGACAGGGGCTTTCCAGTACGCAGAACAGGGTCACCCACGGTTACGCCTGAGGTCTCCTCGTACACCTGGATGGTGGCCATGTCGCCCTCCAGACGGATGATCTCTCCCACCAGCTCGTAGTAGCCCACGCGCACCAGCTCGTACATAGCGGATCCAGACATGGCCTCCGCGGTGACCACTGAGTTGTGGGGTCAGTTGAAGGAGGAGAAGAAGGGGCAAAGTTGGAGGAGGAGAAACAGGAGCAAAGAATTAGCAGACGAAGTGGAAGGAACAAAAAAGAGATCATAGTGAGGGCAATGAAGACGAACAGGAGGTTTATGCGGAACAGGAGAAGGAGGAACAAGAAATCAGGACGATGGATAATAACAAGAAGCATGATAATGAAGAAGAATGAATGAAGGAGAAGGATGTAGGAGTGTAAATTCAAGAACAAGAGAAAGAAACGCAGGAAATATAGAGATTAGCCAGGTCTTGGGGGTCAGCGCATGAAGGACGCTGGTGACGTCGCTTACCTGGTCCGGATACCGCGTAGACACGGCCATACTCTGACTCGCGCTCCTCGTCTTTGAATTTCCTCAAGTTGGACATGGTCGCGGTTACTGCTCTTCTTCTTCTGCTTCGGTAACGGTCAAATCGTTCGTTGGCTGTGGGAAAAGTAACCGTTTTTTCTTATAAACAAAAACACGCATTTTCCATGCCCCCGAACGGAAGAGTTTTCCGTGAGGAAAATCATAGGTGGCGCTGATGTGCGGCAGCAGCCCCCAGTGAAAAGCTTCACACCCCCGCAGCCCAGCATCGATTTTCCAATACAATTTTCACACATGCCACTAACGGCCAGCTGAAATTTCCACCTTTTACGCATCTCAATAGCAATTTCCCCACTTCTTTTTTATTACACACTTTGGGGATAGTGTAGCAATTGTTTTGATGCGTAAAAACTATTTTTTTAGCTGCTCTAAAATTAAATTAGCTCACATTTGTTTCACCAGCTCTTATGAAAATTCTCTTGCTTTTTTGATTTCACTCTAGTATTGATCTATCGGTTATCGGCGAGGGGTCCTGGTTGTCGATAGAGATGAGCTCACGACGAACTCACTTGCACGCACGCACGTCACAATGAATTAATAGGCGGATTCCACTAACACAATCTGCTTTAAAATAAAAAAGTACCTGTTGGTACTAAATGTACTTAGTTAATATGTAGTTGGCATTTATGTATAGTTTTTTAAAGACTTCAATGTAACTTGTTCATTCATAATTTTTGTTGCCTTAAAATAACTTGAAGCAATTTTCTTTTTTTTCTTATAATTCAGCACTTCTTTTATAACGGTATTAAATTTATAAACATTTTCTTTTTATTTATTTTTTGAAGTTTATATTATCTATATAGTATCTAAAGTTAATGAGGGCATATCTTTGATATCGACATAAGCATTAAGACATATCGGAAAGAAAACATCGATTGTCAATTCATCGAAGTCTGTTTTACATCACTAATCGGCAGCGGCTGCAATAAATTTCCGTAAAAACCGAAGAAATCCGGAATTAAAGGTAGCAAACGACCTGCATCAGAGTGAGATCGTTCGGCACCGGTGCCGGCACATGAGATCCCATCGAGTGACCACAGGAACAGTGCGTGTAGCGCCCCGGGGCAACCGAAAAGATAACCTCCAAAGTCCGGAGACAGCAGGCAGATGCACCTGCTCCACCCTTTCCCCTCCCAAATGCAAGTGAAAATCGCCTTTAAACGTGAATAAACCCGGCCCAGCCATGTCGACGACGTCGGTGGTGCAGCAGTTCGTCAACGGGCTTAAGTCCCGCAACCGAAATGTTCAGAACAAGGCCACCCAGGATCTAGTCTTCTATGTTAAGACAGAACTGCGCGAGATGTCCCAGGAGGAGCTGGCGCAATTCTTCGACGAGTTCGACCACCACATCTTCACGATGGTGAATGCGACGGACATCAACGAGAAGAAGGGTGGTGCCCTGGCCATGAGTGAGTTTCTGGATCGCCGGTAGTTCTTTAGAGGATCTAACGTCTTTCCTTTCAGAGTGCCTGATTAACTGCGAAGGCAGTCTAACTGCCAGGAAGGGAATTTCGCCCTATCTCAACCGCCTGCGCGATCTTCTTCTGATCAACGATGTGTCCGTCATGGAGATTGCCGCCCGCTCCCTGGTCAAATTGGCCAACATGCCCACGTCCAAGGGAGCCGACTCATTCGACTTCGATATTAAGAAGGCTTTTGAGGTGCTCAGAGGCGAGAGACAAGAGGTGAATTACAAGAAGAATATTAATTTGAAGTCCGTTTTAATCTTGAAGAACATTACTCAAAATATTGTAATATAATAATAAAACTAGTTATCATTATAATATATTAGTATTAATATTTTGGAACCAAAATGTTAATGGTGTTTTAAAATGTGTGTTTTTCAGTACCGCCGCCATGCAGCCGTCTTTATCCTCCGTGAGCTGGCGATCGCCTTGCCGACATACTTCTACCAGCACATCCTGACCTTCTTTGAGGTTATCTTTAACGCCATCTTCGATCCCAAACCTGCCATACGAGAGTCTGCTGGCGAGGCTTTGAGGGCGGCTTTAATTGTAACCGCGCAGCGAGAAAGCACCAAACAGTCCAGTGAACCACAGTGGTACAGAATCTGCTTTGACGAGGCTAATGGGAGCTTCAATGCAGACCTGGCCGCTGGCAAGGATCAGAAGGGCGTGACCCGAGACGATCGCATTCACGGTGGCCTCATCGTCTTCAACGAGCTCTTTCGCTGTGCCAATGCCACATGGGAGCAGCGCTACTCGTCGCTGAAGACGCTGTTTCCCAAAACCCAACACAACAAGTTCCTGGAGGCCAGCAGTTCGTCGGGTATGGGTTCCCATCTGAACACTCTAGTGCCGCGGCTAAAGGTGCCCTTCATTGACAAGCTCGGCAGCACCCAAACACATTTGGGCGAGGGAGAGCATCACAAAGGAGTGGCCAAGTTCGCGAGCGTGAGTCTAACGATCCATTACCTCCACACACAAATGTATTTGTTATTTTCATTTATTTGCCTATTGGTTTACGTAGTGCTTTACATGTATCTAAAAACCAACAGATGCCTGACGGGAAGAAATCAGCTGACCTAATTATAGTTTAAAAATCGTGTAAAATGTCGAAGTATTCAAATTTAGCGGTAGAGTGTGATAGCTTAGCACAAATATTTGTGGGCGGCAAATCATTTAGACAACCGTGCTAATAGTGAAAAGTAAATTTTTTGATTTTTTTAATTTAAAAAAAAATCTTGAATATTTTTGGTCAATTTAAAATACAAACTATTTAGATATATGTATTTAGCAACTTTAAAACGCAAATAACTCATAATATCGACATTCCACAGCACAACGTTCTGGAGTCCGCCTATGCTCAGGAGATCCTCCAGGAGCACTACACCACCATTTGCGATAATGTTTTGGAGCAGCGAACTTCCAAGTCCCCGTATGTTCAGCAGGCACTCCTTCAAATACTGCCCCGATTGGCTGCTTTTAACCGCGCTGTTTTTGTGGAAAAATACCTGCAGACATGCGTGTCGCATTTAATGCAGATCCTGCGGGGCAAGGAGAAGGATCGCACGGTGGCCTACATTACTATTGGTTACATGGCTGTGGCAGTGCAGAGTGCGATCGAAGTTCATCTATCCAGTATAATGACCAGCGTGAAGGTCGCTTTGCCGGCAAAGGATTTGACCAGCAAACGAAAGGTACCAGTGGATCCGGCGGTATTTGCCTGCATTACGCTTCTTGCGCATGCCGTTAAGTCGGAGATAGCCGACGATGTTAAGGATATCCTTGAGCAGATGTTCTATACGGGTCTTTCGCCAGCTCTGACTGTGTGCCTAAGAGAACTCTCCGAGAATGTGCCGCAACTTAAGTCGGCCATTACAGAAGGATTGATCGGAATCCTGTCCCAAGTACTGATGAACAAGGCGACTGTTGTACCATACACTGCTATGCCATCCATCGCCATTGATGGCTCGCTGATGCAGAATGCTGACGGTGCCACCACAGTGCTGGCACTCAAAACACTGGGTACCTTCAACTTTGAAGAGCAAAACATGCTGGACTTCGTGCAACGGTAAGCCATATTTTTTACATTTTAGTCACATTACAAGGTATGAACTTATTTTCAGATGTGCCGACTTCTTCATTGTACACGAGCAGCAGGAGATTCGTCTGGAAGCAGTGCAAACCTGCACACGACTCCTCAAACTGGCAGTGCAATCCTCTGAAAGTATGGAGAACTCCAAGACTCTCAGCGACACCGTTTCCCACGTCATTGAGCGCCTGCTAATAGTGGCAATTACTGATATGGACTGCAATGTGCGAATACGTATTTTACGTTCGCTGGACGAGACCTTTGATGCGAAGCTTGCTCAGCCAGAGTCTCTAAATTCATTATTTATTACGCTGCATGACGAAATCTTCGAGATCCGCGAACTGGCAATGGTTACCATTGGAAGACTGTCGTCCATGAACCCGGCTTATGTGATGCCCAAATTAAGAACCACCATGATTGAGTTAATCACGGATCTGAAGTACTCGGGAATGAGTCGAAACAAGGAGCAGAGCGCCAAGATGCTTGACCATCTGGTGATAAGTACGCCCAGGCTAATATCCTCGTACATGAATCCGATCCTTAAGGCCTTAGTGCCCAAGTTGCATGAGCCGGAATCTAATCCAGGAGTTATTTTGAATGTGCTGCGCACCATTGGTGATCTAGCAGAGGTAAATGGAGGCTCCGATGAAATGGAACTGTGGGCAGACGAGCTTCTATCTATTTTACTCGAAATGCTTGGGGACGCTGGCAGTCCGGATAAGCGAGGCGTGGCTCTGTGGACCTTGGGACAGTTAATCAGTGCAACGGGCAGGGTGGTTAGCCCATATCACAAGTACCCCGTGCTCATAGACATTTTGATTAATTTCCTTAAAACGGAGCAACGTCGTTCCATACGAAGGGAAACAATCCGAGTGCTGGGCCTTTTGGGAGCCATGGATCCCTACAAGCACAAAATGAACAAAGGCTTGATTGATAGCCAAAAGGATAATGTTTTAATAGCATACTCCGATGGCAAGGTAGATGAAAGTCAGGACATATCCACCGCTGAGCTGCTGGTTAATATGGGTAACGCGTTGGATGAGTATTATCCCGCTGTGGCCATAGCTGCCTTGATGAGGATCCTACGCGATCCCACGCTAAGTACTCGCCACACCAGTGTGGTGCAGGCGGTGACATTTATCTTTCAAAGCCTGGGCATCAAATGTGTGCCGTACTTGGCCCAAGTGCTTCCAAATTTGCTGGACAACGTACGCACTGCGGATAACAATCTAAGGGAGTTCCTCTTCCAGCAGCTGGCCATTTTGGTCGCTTTTGTGAAGCTGCACATCATTAGCTACATGGGAGATATTTTCAAGTTGATCAAAGAGTTTTGGACAATTAACACGCCACTGCAAAACACTTTAATCAATTTGATTGAACAGATCGCCGTGGCTTTGGGCTGCGAGTTTAGGGATTATTTGGCGGAGCTGATCCCACAAATTCTACGAGTGTTGCAGCACGATAACTCCAAGGATAGAATGGTCACCAGGAGGCTGCTCCAAGCACTCCAAAAGTTTGGCAGCACCTTGGGGTACTATCTGCCGCTGATTGTGCCTCCAATTGTGAAACTCTTCGATTCTCCGTATGTACCACAGCAGGTGTCAATGGTTGCCCTGGAAACGATCAACAATCTTGCCTGCCAGCTGGACTTCACCGACTTCTCCTCGCGCATCATACATCCGTTGGTTCGAGTGCTGGACACTGAACCAGAGCTTCGGGACCAAGCCATGATTACCCTCCGCTCACTGGTAAAGCAACTGGGCAAGAAGTACCTGGTGTTCGTGCCAATGGTCCAGCGCACTCTCAACAAGCATCGCATTTCGGATCCCGAATACGAGAAGCAACTGAGTAAGATTCAGTCCAACAGCACACTGGCGGATTCCTCTGGGGCCGGAGAGTCAGATTTGCGCACGGCCAAGTTCAAAAACAACGAGCCATTTGTGACTGACCGGAATAGTAATAATAAAAATCTGCAGGTTCGTTGATGATAGTTTATGTTATAGTTTCGTTCAAGCTCTGAAACTGTTTATTTCCTTGTAGGTTACCACAAACGAACTACGAACGGCGTGGCAGGTGACGCGTCGGGTGTCCAAAGATGACTGGGTGGAGTGGCTAAAGAGGTTGTCCATTGGCCTGCTAAAGGAATCGCCCTCGCACGCACTAAGAGCCTGTCGTTCGTTGGCCCAAGAGTACGATACGCTGTTGCGAGATCTTTTCAATGCCGCATTTATCTCCTGTTGGACGGAACTTTCGCCAGATCTGAAGAACGAGCTTACTCAGTCGCTGATTCAAGCCCTGCAAGTTACCGACATGCCGGAAATCACTCAGACAATCCTCAACCTTGCTGAGTTCATGGAGCATTGTGACCGCGATCCAATACCAATAGAGACTAAGCTATTGGGTACTCGAGCGATGGCTTGCAGAGCCTATGCCAAAGCATTGCGTTACAAGGAGGAGGAGTTTCTGCTGCGGGAGGACTCCCAAGTTTTCGAGTCCTTGATTCTAATCAACAACAAGCTGCAGCAAAGAGAAGCAGCGGAAGGTCTGCTTACAACCTATCGGAATGCAGCCAACGAACTAAATGTTCAAGGAAGATGGTATGAAAAGCTTCACAACTGGGATCAGGCGCTGGAACACTATGAAAGGAATCTAAAGACGGATTCCTCGGACTTGGAGGCCCGCCTCGGTCACATGCGCTGCTTGGAGGCCCTCGGAGATTGGTCGGAGCTGAGCAACGTGACGAAGCACGAGTGGGAAACCTTCGGTACGGAGGCCAAATCAAGAGCAGGACCCTTGGCTGCGGTAGCTGCGTGGGGTCTGCAGGACTGGGAAGCGATGCGGGAGTACGTGAGGTGTATACCAGAGGATACCCAAGATGGAAGCTACTATCGAGCTGTGCTCGCGGTGCATCATGACGACTTTGAGACCGCACAGCGCCTTATTGACGAAACGAGAGACCTCCTGGACACGGAGCTCACATCGATGGCGGGCGAGTCCTATGAAAGAGCCTACGGCGCCATGGTATGCGTACAAATGCTGGCGGAGCTGGAGGAGGTCATCCAGTACAAGCTGATCCCAGAGAGGCGAGAGCCCCTAAAGACCATGTGGTGGAAGCGTCTTCAGGGAGGGCAGCGACTGGTAGAGGACTGGCGAAGAATCATACAGGTGCACTCGCTGGTGGTAAAACCGCACGACGACATACACACCTGGCTGAAGTACGCTAGTTTGTGCAGAAAGAGCGGTTCTCTCCACTTGTCTCATAAAACTCTGGTGATGCTACTTGGCACCGATCCCAAGCTGAATCCGCACCAGCCACTGCCGTGCAATCAACCCCAGGTGACTTATGCGTACACCAAGTACATGGCTGCCAATAATCAGCTGCAAGATGCCTACGAACAGTTGAGGCACTTCGTAAACACCTATAGTCAGGAGCTAAGCTGCCTGCCTCCGGAAGCACTGAAACAGCAAGATCAGCGACTCATGGCACGCTGCTATCTGCGCTTGGCCACCTGGCAGAACAAGCTGCAGGACAGCATCGGACCGGAGGCCATACCAGGCGCCCTCGAGTGCTTCGAAAAGGCCACTAGCTACGATCCCAACTGGTACAAGGCCTGGCACCTGTGGGCGTACATGAACTTTAAGGTTGTGCAGGCCCAAAAATCGGCGCTGGACAAACAACAGCCTCCGGGGGCCAGTATGGGAATGACAATGGGCTTGGGCCTCGACAGTGATCTAATGATCATACAGCAATACGCCGTTCCGGCAGTCCAGGGATTCTTCCGTTCAATCAGCCTTATAAAGGGCAATTCGCTGCAGGATACGCTACGTCTCTTAACCCTTTGGTTTGACTATGGCAACCATGCGGAGGTGTACGAGGCGCTGCTCTCTGGAATGAAGCTGATCGAGATCAACACCTGGCTTCAGGTTATCCCGCAGCTAATTGCCCGCATCGATACCCACCGTCAGTTGGTGGGTCAACTGATCCACCAGCTCCTTATGGACATAGGAAAGAATCACCCGCAAGCTTTGGTCTATCCTCTAACAGTCGCTTCCAAGTCGGCGTCATTGGCGCGGAGGAATGCCGCATTTAAGATCCTCGACTCGATGAGAAAACACTCGCCCACTTTGGTGGAGCAGGCGGTCATGTGCAGTGAGGAGCTCATCCGTGTGGCGATCCTGTGGCACGAACAGTGGCACGAGGGTTTGGAGGAAGCGTCGCGACTTTACTTTGGAGATCGTAACGTTAAGGGCATGTTTGAGATTTTGGAGCCACTGCATGCTATGCTCGAGAGGGGACCGCAAACGCTCAAGGAGACATCCTTCTCGCAGGCCTATGGACGCGAGCTGACGGAAGCCTACGAGTGGTCGCAGCGGTACAAGACATCGGCGGTGGTGATGGATCTAGATCGAGCCTGGGACATCTACTATCACGTCTTCCAAAAGATCTCGCGCCAGCTGCCACAGCTTACCTCGCTAGAGCTGCCGTATGTCTCGCCCAAACTGATGACGTGCAAAGATCTCGAGCTGGCCGTACCCGGGTCCTACAATCCTGGCCAAGAGCTCATCCGGATTAGTATCATTAAAACAAACCTTCAGGTAAGGAGGACATTTTCTTTGAAATTTCGTAAGCTTGTGGGTGTTAATTTAAGTTTCTATCCTTACTTTTCAGGTGATTACATCCAAGCAGCGCCCACGAAAACTGTGCATTCGTGGCTCCAACGGCAAGGACTATATGTACCTTCTAAAGGGACACGAGGATCTTCGTCAGGACGAACGCGTGATGCAGCTATTTTCCTTGGTGAATACATTGCTATTGGATGACCCGGACACGTTCCGACGTAACCTGGCTATCCAGCGGTATGCTGTTATCCCGCTCAGTACCAACTCGGGCCTTATTGGTTGGGTGCCACATTGTGACACCCTGCACACGCTTATCCGCGACTACCGCGACAAGAAGAAGGTGCCACTTAATCAGGAGCATCGCACAATGCTCAATTTTGCGCCAGACTATGATCACCTCACGCTGATGCAGAAGGTTGAAGTGTTCGAGCATGCGTTGGGTCAGACGCAAGGCGACGACTTGGCCAAGTTGCTGTGGCTGAAGTCCCCGTCCTCCGAATTATGGTTTGAGCGAAGAAACAACTACACCCGCTCATTGGCAGTCATGTCTATGGTTGGATACATCCTGGGTCTGGGCGATCGCCATCCATCGAATCTTATGCTGGATCGCATGAGCGGCAAGATACTGCACATAGATTTTGGCGACTGCTTCGAGGTGGCAATGACGCGCGAAAAGTTTCCCGAAAAGATACCCTTCCGTCTCACCCGGATGCTAATCAAGGCGATGGAGGTCACTGGCATCGAGGGTACCTACAGGCGCACTTGCGAAAGCGTAATGCTGGTGCTCCGGCGCAACAAGGACTCCCTCATGGCGGTGCTGGAGGCGTTTGTCTATGATCCGCTGCTCAACTGGAGACTGTTGGATGTGGACAAGAAGGGTAACGATGCGGTGGCTGGGGCGGGTGCTCCAGGCGGAAGGGGGGGTTCCGGAATGCAGGACAGCCTCAGCAACTCCGTGGAGGACTCCCTGCCCATGGCCAAGTCGAAGCCCTACGATCCCACGCTGCAGCAGGGCGGCCTGCACAACAACGTGGCCGACGAGACGAACAGCAAAGCCAGCCAGGTAATCAAGCGGGTCAAGTGCAAGCTAACTGGCACCGACTTCCAGACGCAAAAGAGCGTAAACGAGCAGCAGCAAGTGGAGCTGCTCATCCAGCAGGCGACCAACAACGAGAACCTCTGCCAGTGCTACATTGGCTGGTGTCCGTTTTGGTAGGTCAAGAGATCCGGCGGAGATCCCGTGCGACAACCGGCAATTGACTGAGCGAGATTACGAACTTACGATTACTACTACTAACTGAATTGGGTGCAACCATCTCTGGAGAGGATTCCGAGGTGACTGCAACTAGGAATTAAGTATAAAATATTTTTATAATTTATGTTAGTGATACGCTTAATTATCTATTATTTGTAAATCAGATTGGAAAATAGATTCCAACTTTGTATAAATCATTAAAACCCTTGAAACAATCAACGTTTTGAAAGTGTTTGATATATTGGTTTACCATCTGAACAACCGCAAATCAATCGAACCATTTGTGGTATTCATTATTTTTTATTTGGAAATCCAATTGCAAATAAATTCAATTTTTCAAATCACCAAGCCCGCACAACGTTAAGGGCAAACGAACAATTCGATATTGCGTCGTACTTTCGCAACCAAATAGAAAAACAACGAAACATTTGCAAAAATTTTCAATATTTTTCAAAACATCTAAATTATTAAGACTCCTATCGGGAGCGGCGATTACTGATAACTGATAATTGCAGGCCAGCCAAAAATCGGGGGCGCCACAAATAAACTAAATCCTGCACAAAGAATATTTATATTTATATGTAGACGATAGGTAGACACTAAAACTGCACATTAAACTAGTCCTAAGTATAGCAGTATCGGTTGAAGGGGCATGGGAACGAGGCTTAGCTGTTGTTCCGCTTGCCGCGCTGCTCCTTGCGCCAGGCGTCGATGCGCTGCTTCAGCTCAATGTTGGGCACCAGCATGTCCTCGGTGAGGGGCTGTCGGTTGAACGGGTCGGTGCAGCTGTTGAGCAGGTGGCGGGTGATAATCGCCCGGTCCATCACCGTGCCGGAGGGAAGCACCACTGGGTCCGACATGAGAGTGTCCATCAGCGGATCCTTGAACTCATCGGGTGCGTCGGCGCATTCATCTTCAGTCTGTTGATTGGTAACTGTAAAGGAAACATTTGAGTTGTATTATTTTTTCTTTCGTTGTTTCTCATCGTTCTTACCGTAGATTTCGTGGGCTCTCTGTGTGAGCGCCTTGAATCGCTCTACTTCAACCGCCGATCGGAGGGACAGTCGCTTAATCCTCGATGCTGCCTCATTGCAGATTTGAACGTCGAAAGAGCGCTCGTCGGCAGCCAGGGCCTCAGCGAATCTATCACAGTCCAGGTGGAGATATATGTCGAAGATCTGGGCCAACAGACTGCGTGGCTCCCAGCCGTATTTGGCCGGGTTCTTGACCTTCAGGTCGTTGCACTTGGGCCCGGCTAGTTGCTTCAGATTGAAGTTTAGCATGGAGCTAAGCCGATCTACAAGCTCGGCGCGCATGAACGGCTCCTTAATGTCGCTCTAAAATTGATAACAGTATTACATTTATGTAGCATTGGCATTTTCTATCCCCACTCACTGTCAGATAGTGAAACAGATCGACTGTCTCGCGAGCCAAGGTCAAGTAGGAGCGGCACTGGCGCTCGTCCGTCGCCAGCTGAGTGAGTCGGCTCTGTTGCTGCTCCGCGCTCATCTTGGTGAGATTAGCCTTATCCGATAGCAGCTGCTGGGTCTGGTGGATGCGCTTCAGGTTCTCCAAGCACTCGTCCAGCAAAAAGGTGGTGTCGTTCATCAGCATATTGACAAACTTCACGAACTGATTTCCCACTCGCGATTCACAAATGACGGCCTGCCGATGGATGGGATTCTCCCACATGGATTTGAACAGATGGCTAATATGGTATCTGCACAGGGATAATATTTGATTAATTATATTTGTTTGTAAATCGGTCATTAAACAAATTGGGAGAGTGCTGTGCATTAATGGGTGTCAGTATGAGATATATGCATATAAGCATATTCGTATTGCGAAGATAAATCATTAAAAGCAATTAGCTCTCATTTACTGTATTAATATCTACACCCCAAATAATTTTTAGAATTTTCCAGAATAGGTCACCAATATGAGAATTCGTTGACGACATTATGACTCATTCTAAATTGTAAAGGTAGCTCGGTTGCTCGGTTGGGTTCATTGGCATGCTCGCTCACCTTATGGTAAACTTATCGTAAAACTCAGTGCTTTGGCCCGTTGTCTCTACGTCCACATAGAACCTCATCAGTGCGCTGACCAGGGCGTTTTGGGCCAACTCATGATTCCACATCTGTTTGGAGCACACAAACAAAGCTTTAGAAGTGTCATTAAGCGATTGCAACCGGAACCTACCGCCGTGTTAACCGAGTTGGCTGGCTTCAAGGAGAACACAAACATCACCTCAACCAGCTTGGCAGTCACGTATGGATTCTTGATGAGGTGCGAGGCACAGACGCAGGTCAGCAACCAGGTGATGATTGAGTGGTCGATGCCCTGACGGATGTCCACGTTGGCATGCTGCATAGTGAACAGGATGAACTCGGCGATGTCGTCGATGTACCACTCGGGCAGTGCGGAAAATGCATCCGTTGGTACCAGCTGCTGCACGGGCAGCTTGGAGATGAAGGGTCCCTCGATCGGGCGTCCCTCGAACTGGTACAGCATAAACTCGCAGACAGTAGAGTAGAATTCCGTGCAGCGCTGGAGCAGGGCCGGATCCAAAAGGGTGATCTCGCAGCAGGTTTTTGATCTGAAATTTGGCAGGGATTCGAAATAAGATCCAACGAAATGCCATACTTAGGTGGAAGTGACTCATAACGCAAAATGCGTGAGTACAATAACCTTAAATAAATAAAAGTATACAATGATTTTCAAAAAACCTACCGATTTAGCTTTCGCAGCTGCTTTTCCCAGCGTTCCTTAAACTGATTATTACGGTTGGCGTAGCGGGAGTTCACCCAATGGGGCTTGGTACGGTCCAGTTCGTCGATAAGTTTTTGAAGCTCTTTAATGGCGCGCACCTTCTGGCGGTAGCGCTGGATGGCAGGCAGGTAGCCCAGATGATGGGCCTGTAGGGTGAGGAACCAACACTGCGTCTGGAAGTTTGTGTTCTCCACGGGCTGGCTAAAATCGCGGGCCAAAAAGCTGCGGTACTCCTCCTCGCTGTACCTAATCTTGGTGTCCTGCTCGATATTAACGAGGGAGTTCTTGTAGTAGTGGAAGTTTGGCTCAATGCGGTCCAACTTGATCTTAACCGACAGCTGCTGCAGCACGCTCATCAGGTTAATCACAAAGCCGTCCCTGGCCAGTAGCTTCTCGTCGCTGGCGAACTGCACACGACGGTCGTTGTGGCGAAGAATATTGCCGATGTATTCTAGCGTCTTGGGACGACTGCTAGCATTTACGCACAGCGAATGGAACACTACGTGCATGTGAGTCCGCATAGAGTGCAGCTCCTAGAAGGTAACATGATTTCAATCAGTACTTCTACGAAATCAAACTAGTACATTAATTACTCACCCATCGCAAACGAGAGCTGGCAGCATCTTCGAGCTTGTTCTTAGTGGTAAATTCTGCAAACTTGACGTTCTCCTCTGCGAAAAGCGACACGGAGAGAAAGGGTCCCAGAAAGCTGCATTTTACTATTTCACGACCGGAGATCTTTGTGCAGAGGGGTGGCAGGAAGTTGGGCTGCCTGGACACGAGATCTGCGATGGGCCGCACATTGCCCACCTTGATGACCACCAGTTTGGCCAGCCACTCGATTTGCTGCACACTGATCTTGGAAGTGCAGATATTGCGCTGCATTCCGGCGAAGAGGCCACGAAGCACCTGACTGAAAATTGTGTCGAATGCGTCGCGATCCTGGTGTGTGTGAGCTATCAAGTCGATGAGGAAAGACTCGCTCACCTTGTCCGTGTACATCAGCTCCAACAGAGCAGACTGATCCATGTGGCCGTTGAGATTCTGGTAAATGCGATCGGTGAGCACCAGAACGGTCATTCGCATCACCTGTTCAAAGGCCAGCTGCAGAGCAGGCTGGGTTAGGGGCGTCTTTCGGGAGCACTCTGTCTGATAGTTCTGGTAGCACCGGATTAAATAAAGCAGTACGTGGTGCTTGGTGGTGGTCACGATGCTAAGCACAGATGGAGCTACGCAAGTACCGGCTGCCTCGGCACTAGTCGCTTCAACTGGTCCAGAAGCGCCAGCAGCAGCGGTTTCCTCGGTGGCTGTTGGTCCTCCGGTGGCTACCGCGTTGGCAAGGATTTCCTGTACTTCCGTATCATCTGATTTTATTTTCTTGGCCGAGGAGAACTCCTTATCGTCCGCTTTCACGGAAACGCCCTCTCCTTCGTTTAGCTCATCGTTGTAGATCTTTAATGCAGCCTCCATTAGCACATTGGACACAATGCACTCAAAGTCGAATCTGCGGTGGGGCTGCTGTTCCAGGAAGCTGGCACTCTGGGCACAAATGATGGACCCGCTACCGTACTCATTCCACGTTGCATTCAGCAGGCGGGAGAGAAGCTGTTCGTTCTGCTCCTCTGCACTTTTGTTTGGACTGCCTACTGTTTCGATGGACAACTCAGCATTTCCAGCGGATATCGTGCAACTCTGCAGCACACTCCTCTTGGTGGCCTCGGTGGTTGGCAGGCTGAGCGCTGGCGTCATATCCACATCTTGCACTGGTGTCGAGGCCACCGACTTCATCTCCACATCCATGTCCGGTTTTCCGCTCAGTACCGACCAGGTGGGCGCCGGGGTGGGCAGTGACACATCCTTGTCGCTGGGCGTGGCTTCGCGTACCAGTCGAGACTCGCCAGAGACATTGGTCGGCTTCCGTGGTTCCTTCTCCGGACTGGGAGTCAGGGGCGCCAGGACACTCTGGATGCCACTTCGGGCGGCCAAAGTCCGAAGACGACGGGCGCGCATCTAAAAGAATCCAAGAGGTAAGTTTAAAAATTTAGTTGTAACCAATTAAAATACATATATGCGTTGCAGCGTTTGTAACTCTAAATATACCTTTAGGTATTAACAAAATGGAATTTCCAAAAATCAGTGATAAATTTTCTTTTTTTTTTGTTTTTTAAAGCATTTTTGGAGGTAGAGTAATATTTTCATTCGCAATAGCAGTGTGATACAAACAGTATCATATGTATATATTCTTTTTTTGCTTCATTAAGATACTTGCCTCCTCGGCGGACAATTCGGTGACCACAACAGCTTCCGCCGGCTGTGGTGGCTGCTCTTCGGGATTGTGCTCCTCGGGCTGTTGCTGACTGGGCACCTCGCTCTGCGCCCTCTGGGGCTGCAGATCCTGCTCCTGTTCGTGGTCCTGGTCCTGGTCCTGCTCCTGATCATCATCCTCCTCCTCCTCCATGGGCTTTTGTGGCGGCTCTTCTTCCGGCATTTTTCGGATCTGCTGGGAAACAATGCGCAGTTGTGCGACCAAATCTGTTTTCGCCTCTCTCTGTTTTTGTTTGTTTGTGGCGTAGTTTTTCCGCCGCTTCTTCTCCTGCAAGAAAATAGGCGATGATGTGGGTTAATGAACCAAACAAAAGCACGCGCAGTCCACAAATAAATAAAATAACAAACAGTAAGAAAATTAAAACAAAGTCCAGCGGTCAACGTCAAGTTCACGAGAAGACAATGCCGCCATCGCGATGCATCGCCAAAACCAGATGGATTGGCCGTTTCTCTTTGTGCTCAACTACGCACTAGACGGATGGTGTGCAGCATATCTGGGGGGCAGGACAACTGACCTGCCGCACGCAGGCAGCATGCAAAATCAAAATCGGCCGCAGATCGACCGAGGTTGACAAAAAATGCACGGCTGCAACTATTTTTAGAAGGGGATTTCTCGAGAGCTGGGCGCACTGCACCCGAAACAAGTGCAGTAAACAATATCATAACATATGCGGAATCGGATGGCGAAACCTTATATAATGGTTAGGGATAGCCGATCAGATCGGCGCGGGATATGGCCACCATATGTAGGTGCTCATCTGCGCATTTGAGGAAGCGGATAAAGTACACAATATCGTGGGATATATAATCGGACATCGGGCCGATGTGAGGGTGAGAGAAATGCGGAAAATCGGGGGTTGCGGGGCCATATATGCGCACTTACCTGACTCTACGGACCGACTTTCACCTGCTGCGAAACGAATTGCTTGTGCTCCAGCCCGTAACTATTGCATTTTACGGAATTCTGTCTGGTTTAGCAATTCACCCGATCAATTCCACGTCTGGTGACCACGCAAAAAATTTCTCTTTTGTTCCGCGACTTTCGAGGGGATTGGTTATCGGCCCTCGGCTGGCTATATCTATTGGGATCGCCCGATTGCGATCCGGATATTGACACTACTGCTTCTCTGGCCAGGCGATGTGCTCAGCAAATCTCACAGCCTTCTTAACAGAGCAACCTCCAATCGAATTACTTTTAATTTTTGGTTTCGCGTCCGTCGTCGAACTGAGTTTCAGTTTGGTCTGCTGGCCGACGGTCACACTGGCCGCAGCGTGGTCACACTTAGAGACGGAATGCTCGGCGATAGTTGATTTAACCCTTAGCAGGGCTCTCACTTTTTTTTAAAAACCCTTCATTATCGAATTTAAAGTTCCGTTAAACAACGAAAAAGTTTAAGAACAAAAAACATTTTTAAGAACAAAAAAATTTGCTATCACTTTTTTTTAAAACCCTTCATTATCGAATTTAAAGTTCCGTTAAACAACGAAAAAGTTTATGAACAAAAAACATTTTTAAGAACAAAAAGATTTGCTATGGGGGTTTTTTTAATTTCGCTTTTGAAAATATCTAAATACTCCAATAACTTAACTTATGAAGGCAATAGAAAATTAGACAAACTAATATATATATTTATATCTTACGACATAGAATGAAAGAAACGATTTGTTTAGTTATTTTTGTTCAACAAAAGAAAATCATTTACTTCATTTTACAAAAATGTTACAATTACGTGGAACCTAGTTATGAACCTAATACCTAAGTAACCGCTACTAGAAATCCGTGTATCGCTGTCGCAGACTCTGCCGTTTGGCAACGTGATGCATCTGCAAAACAAAAGTATTACAATTACAAACTGTCATTATGTGGTCTTAATTAAGATAAGAACTAACCAAACGCTGCTGACGTCGTTCCCGATTCTTTTCGTAGGCCTTTAGCAGCGAGGGGCACGTACGCTTGATGAACTCCTCCGATTCCCAGAAGAGCCCGCCTTGGTTTTCGTAGCGCAAGAGGAATTCAACCTGCAAGGATATTTAGGTTATTAAACGAGGCTTACAATTAAGATGAATGCCCTGACCTATATTCACAGAGTAGAATTCAAAAAGTTTCAAAGAGGTTTCCTACATTCTATTCTACATTATACATTCAATTGGAATTCCTAGAAAATATTTGAACCCTGAACCAAACTAAAAGTTCGTTTCGCATGTGCATACCTTTCCCGCCTTGGTCTCCTTGCCCAGAATGCGTTCAATGCCGTTTTCGGGCTTGATGCGTCTGAAGAAGTCCTCGTCGTTGTACTCGGTGACCACCTCCTCGCCGACTTCGTTCAGCATGTCCTCGATGCTGAGCAGTCCATCCTGCAGCCGCTCCCCATTCTGTTCGACGCGCTGCACGAACGTCAACGGGTGCTGCTTGAGGTAATCCTCCGCCTCGGCGATTGTCTTGGCCAGATCGAACTCCTCCTCCGCCTCCTCCTGCTCCTCGTCATCATTGTCCTCGTACTCCTCCTCGGCTTCGCCGTCCAGCTCCATGCCATCACAGTTGGCGCCGCTGGGCGAGGAGGTACGTTTGGTCTGCATGGAGCGCCGCTTTCTTTTCATCCAGTTGCCGCCGTCGTTCTCCTTGACATCCGGATGGAAGCGTACCTTCTTCACGCGGACGGACGATGAGGCGGAGTCTGTTGTATCGGGGGTGGAATCGTTGGGTGTCTGCTGCGACTCCAGCATGCTGCTGCTGCTGGAGGCGGACTTGGGTGTGGGTGTAGATGTGGATGCTGATGCTGATACTGAGGCGCCGGTACTCTCGGCCAGAGTGGTTTCCTTGAGGTTCTGTGAGATTAGCTTGACTTTCGTCTCGAAGGCAGTGCATGGGGACGTGGGCGATTTGCTGGCCGGATGTTCTGGTGGGGATTGGCTGCTCTGCGGACTGTCGCCCTCGCCCCGCGTCCCCGTTACAGCTTCAGTCTTGTGATCCGCCTGCTTCCCGGCTTCCTCCATCGAACCCGATCCCTTGCCCATCGATTCCGCAGCGGAATCCCTGCTGCAGTTGTCTAGATCTCCGACTGTGGAGTCTCCGTCGCCCGTCGCCGTTGTCTCCACCATCACACACTTGATTTGCATAGATTTGTCCAGCGAGTCACTGCCAGCCGAGTCATCATTGGACTTGGTATCCATGTGGTTGGGTGGCTCCGGGTGATCTGCGTTGGCTCTCTCTCGTTTTGCGGGGCTGCTACAGTTCAATTTTGGCTAAATGCATCGCAATTCAATTGTAATCTTTCATCAAAACGGCTTTCTCAGTGTTACCGTACCGCAAACTATGAAAAATACCTTCAATCGCATATGGCAATGAAAATCACGTAGCTGACTTGGCAACGATTGTGAAACGGTGGAATCGGCATAACGGAGCTATTTTAAATATATTTATTAATTTTTATTTTTTTTCACCTTGAGGTCGTTAGCATAATATTTTTCTATAGTGTTAGAATTTATTTTGGATCGTAAATATCACCTTACGCAAAGACCTTTGCGTGTGTAATAAGAAAAATTATTCAGATTCTAAATATGTAGACCATTTACATATACCAAATTTAGATTCTTTAGTTCCCTTTCTCTATTCATTCTTTAAAAGAAACGAAAAGTATTAACTTTTCCACATTCCATCGTCCCATCCAGCGAACCAGAGTTACCATATTTTAAAAGTCCCGGTAAAGTCGGAATACCGTTACCTACACCGTTACAAATTCAATATCCGCTAAAAGAGTTATTGAAATTTTATTTGTGTGATTTATGTAAACTAAAGGTAAATAATAAAGTTATGGACGTGTCTTCAATTTCACACTGTCAATGAAATGATTTGCAACTTTATTTCCATTACAGTAAAGGAGTATTGGCGTTAAGATAAAGTTTAAAAAAGTACTAAACATACAGATAGGCGGTCAATTGTAAATGCAACTTGTGTTCTTTTTATTTGATTTCTTTATTAACAATTGTTTTTGTACATTTTCTCTTTTGTAATTCAATGCCGTAAATCTTATTGTGTTTTTGTGGGGTGTGTGTGTGTGTGTGTAAGTGTTGTGTGTCTGTGTGCGCAGTAAACAAAACTAAGTTATTTACACTAGCTTTAAGTTTAATTGTAGTTCAAAGTTAAGGACTATTTAATATATAATATATTGTGTGTATAGATATCCGTATCGATATAAGATGTATATATGCATATCAAAGGCGGTTGCAGTTATATCCAAGTAAGATTCTGTATACATATCGCGTTTTTGCGCTATATCTTCTGGTTTTGTTTTGTTTTGATTTGCTTTGTTTTTAAATGTTTCCTTGCATTAAGTTTAAACTATTTAAATATGGCCCCGCTATTCCACATGTGTTCTTTTTGTTTGCTTAGAGTTTAATGATAACATTTTGTTTGTAGTGTTACGCCTACACTGTGCTACAAAGACGCCTTTTGTTGGAAAATATTCGCATAAATGATGAGAACATAACTATTCCATAGTAGAAACTAAATTCTATCAACTAATTTTAACCGAGTACTGCACTTGTACAAAATAATATTGCAAATATTGCAAAAATTTCCCTATTTACTGTTGATTTTTGAATTGCATTTTAAATGTGTTTTTTTTTTAGTTTTTATTTTTGCAGCAGCTGTGTGTAAATATATATATTTTAGATTTATATAGTATGTATATAGTACCATATTCATTGCATGATATACGCGCTCACTTTCTTTTTTTTTTTTTGCATTTACAATTATCAATAATCACAGTTCCCATTCGAAAAATTAAACGAATTATTTGTAGCAAGACATAATTTTGAATTTATCTCTTTTTCTCCTGTACAAAGTTGATTTCCTTGAAACGCTTTTGGATCTTGCTCGGATTGGGTTGGTTTTTCCATTTCAGATTAAGCCGATGGTAAATATAGGTTCTATGTTATAATGTTTCTATAGTTATCTCTTTGATAAGTTACAATACGATTAGTTAAAATTACATTTTGCACCGTTCTAGCATGTAATTACATTAAGAATTCCGGGTTATCCCATTTGCAAAGTATTCGAATTATGGGTTCTCTTTTCTTTTCTTTTAGTTTATAAATTATGGATACGTAACTCTAACTTAGGTTCTAAAAAACGTAAAAGTGGAGGAACATGTTCCAACTAGGTGTGTATAAGTGGGTGTGTTTGTTAGTGACAATAGAAATCCTAAAACAGGTGCCTAAAACGAATCCCCAACTCCACTAACGCATACCCCAAAAAAAAGGAAAAAGCATAAGCAACAACAAAATATTAACAAAACCAAAACTCACTTAAATCGAAATACAAAATAAGCTTAGATCGACAACGTGATTAAATTAAATTAAAGAAAAGAATCCACCCCTGGATGTGGCCTACTTTCTGGAAATGACTTTGCCCGTCTGGGCATTGACCAGTATCATTTTGTCCGGTGTAGCGGGTCGCTCCTGGCCGGAGGTGGAAGTGGCGTCCTCCTGCTGGTTGGCACTTCCGCGGAGGATCCTTCTGCGCAGGCGATCGCTGATGTTCTCGCTCTTCTGCGACTCCGAATGGGTGCCCTCATCCTGGGAGAGCTTCACACTCAAACCGCCATCGTTCTTGTACAGAATCAGCTTGGTGCTGGGCTTCTTGGACGACGTCTCCTCCATCGCATCGCCAGCTGGCTGCTCATCTGGGCTGCTGCTGCTCGGCTGCTGCGGCTGCACATTGGCGTTCAGCACATTGTCCTGGTTGTTGTTGTGCTCGGTCTGCTCCACCTTTGAGATGCCGCCTTCCTCCGGTTCCCGCTCCACGCTGATCTCCAGCTGATCGTAGCAGGTGAAGAACTCCACGGACTTGAGCTTCTCAGTGGCATTGAAATGCAGCGACGTGTGCTCTTCCAATTCCGTCTCCTCATTGGCATTGTAATCACAGTGGTCACATTTGTGGTAGTTGGGAGGCGGAGGATTCACGCAGGCGTGCTTCTGGAGATGCTGCATAAGCTCCTCGTGCTGCTGCGTCTCAAATGGACAGTGGAGGCAGCGTTCCGGTGCCGGAACGGACTGGGGCATGTCCACGGAGCCAGCATCACTACTGCCATCTGCCGCCAAGTCACTGGTAGCCACAGAAGCGCTGGTCGAGGGAGTGGAAGTGCTACGTCGCTCCTCTTCCTCCTCGGGGGTTTCCGCCTCGTTTTTGGTCACCGATGCTTGCCGCGGAAGTGCGACCATCTGGCCACCGCCCGATTCCAGCTGCTTCTTGAGCAGAGAGTTCTGGTTGTCAAACCCGCCGGTGGAGGTACTAACTCCGACTTCGGCAGTCTGCTGCAGCAGCTGCAGGCTCAGCTCGTTGTCCACCACCCAAATGGTCTCGGGACCAGTGAGCTGCAGCAACTTGGGTGCCGGATACTCGACATCCTCCTTGCAGTTCCGGTACAGCTGCTGGCACTTCTCCTGGTAGTGGGACATGTGCACCGCCCGGTGCAGTTGCAGCAGGGTCTCCTCCGACGTGCGATACTCACAGTAGGCGCAGACATAGGTCTGATCCTGATCCTCGGGCTCCTGATCGCTGTGGGCCAGCAAATGCTGCTCCAGCTCCTGCTTGGCATTGCGCTCGTCATTGTGCTTCTGGGCAAAGCGAGCCGGACACCTGGGACAGTAGCTGATCAGCTTGTACTGGTACTCCGGCGGCAGTTGCTGCGGATTAAGCTCCGCATCCGAGGCAGCATCCATCTGGATCTGCGATAAATCAATGGAGAGCGGTGTGGAGGCGGGCAGTTGCTGCACCTGCTTGGCAGCAGCGGCCAACTGGAGGGCCACACTGAAGTCCAGACCCAGTCCTACTCCCCCCCCAACTGCTCCTCCGGCTGCACCTGCTCCCGCTGCAACCATCTGCTGCTGGTGGACCGTCCGCATGTGGCTGCTCAGATGCTGCTTCTTGGCACAGACAAATGTGCACAGGCGGCACTCGTACTGCGTGGGCTTGTGCAGCGACACATGGTAGTTCATCTGGGATTTGCTCTCCGAGATGTACGGACACACCGGGCACTTCTGCTGCTTGCTCTTGGTATTGTTGCCGCCGCCGCTGGATCCGATGGCGTGCTCCGCCGTCGTTGGCAGGCGGGTGATCTCGATCTGGTCATTCTGCTGCAACTGCAGCAACTCCTCGGCGCTGCTGCTGGCCACCACTGCCTTGCAGGCTGCTGCCCAATAGGCCGCCGCCGCCTGGATATCCTGCTGGGTATTGGCCGCATTCACCACCGCTGCGGCGCTGGCGGAGAGTGGGGTGTGGAAGATCTGCTCCAGCTGCTTGGTGGTCAGCAGCAGGGGCTGGGCACTAGTGCTGCTTTTGCCGTTGGCATTCGTGCTGCTGCCTGGCTTCAGGATGTTGCTGGTAATGGGATTCGACGGATTGTGGATGTGGGACTGGGATTCGTTGCTGGCACCTGCGCCCAAGGGTCGGTAGATGGGTGGTGCGTTCGCCGAGACACTGGCTCCTCGCTCAAGGGTCTCGATCCGAATATCCCCGGAATGCTTTAAGCGACAGTGCCGCTGTTTGGGAAAAAACAATTGAAATAAGTCAGCAATTAGTACAACTTTGTATGAGTAAATGCTATTCATTGAGTGTCCTTCTGTTTTCATGTATATGTATGAGTGTATATGTGTGTGTGAGTGTGTATGTATGTAGTGTGTATGTAGTGTGCCCTTATTCAGGGATAATAAACCATGAGTTTAGCCCAATCGAAAACCCTCGCACCGTAATGGGAATCCCTTTAAGGTTAGCTTAATATTTTTATGGTGTCATGGGTTTGTTTTTTTTTTGTTTATGATTTTGGATATATGGATTACATTTAGTTCGAGAGGTAAATAGAGAGCAAGCAAGACTTTCACCAATGATTTTCTTATAGTTAATAATCGTTTATCATATAGAGTACAACAAAAGCAAGACCAGACACCACACATTTAAACAGTCAGAATCGGGATAATTATAAAAGGGGAGCTTACAAAATAGACTTTGCATATTTACCAGCGCAGCGCAAGGACTACGGACACAGATGGAGTGGTGAGATGGGTGGCAGAAGGTGTCGGATCGGGGACTGCAAGATGTCTAAGTTGAGTGCTAAGCTAGTAAGGGGCTAACTCGGATTTCCTAAGAATCTCAGTGGCTTTTTTTATCTTTTGGAATTCCGGATTCAAGATTCCCAAAAAGTTGTAGTATGGCTGATTTACACTACATTTATTCCTTTCCCAAAAATCATTCGCAAGTTCTTCTATTAGGAAAATAGTTACAAAATTACCCACTCTATTTAATAATATTTTTAAAACTGATTTTTTAATTATTTATGAACATTAAAATGCTTCTAAAAAATTTTTAAAATATTGCGGACTCAAGCTCTCCGACAGATATCCGTGGATCTCTATACTATACCTATACTATACCTAGAAGTTAAGGATTTCTGACAGACTTCGGGTCAAAACGAAACTTTGGGGGATTGGCGGCTCGTTGCGGTTTTTCAATGGGACAAAACACAAATCCATTAAAGTGCACTGGGCCATACCTGGATGACATGTTTCCAATTCGAGACCTGGTGGCAGTGGCCGCAGCGATACGGCGACGGGTCGCGTCGATCGCCATCGGCCATGGTCAGGAGGCTGGGACTACCTGGACTATGGCTATGGAATCTCGTCTGCGGATGCGACATCTGCGCAACGGTTGGCGTCTGCTTCTGCGGCGCCATGGCAGCCAGGTAGGCGGAGGATGAGGCTGCCGGCGGCGGTGGCGGTGGCGACGATGTGGACGCAGAGCCGGCGGCCGATGAAGTGGAGGCCACTGATGACGATGATGACGACGACGACGACGACGACGACGATGACGAGGGAAAGGAATTGGAGCTGGGATTGGCTTTTGTGTTAGTGTTTGTGGTGTGGGCATGGGTTAGACCCGACGCCAGGTGGCAACCATCACCGGCCATGTGTGAAGGTGGAGCATGATTTTGGTCATTGTGGTGGGATGAGGATGAGCTGTGGTTACCCGCACCCAGTTGATGAGCCAGCGGTGTGGCAGTAGAAATAGGAGTAGGAGTGGTAGTTACTGGCAAAGGCGATGCATTGGGCTTGCTGACTGAGTTGGTGGAAGTTGGTGGTGGTGGTGGTGGTGGTGGTGGTGTTGTTGTGGTATTGTTGGTGGATGAGGCGACGTAGACGGCATCCAGCCGGAGTCCATTTCCCACAACCGAGTTACTGTTAGCGTTAGAAGGATGAATTCCATTTCTGGCACTGCGCGGTGAGGTGAGCAGATCCTGCAGCGATCTGGCGGTGGTGTCTTTGGTGGTTCTACTAGTGGTTGTGGTGGTGGTGTTCGGCGACGTCAGACTGTCGGCACTTGCCTCGTTTTGACTCGCTTTCTGCTCACCGTGCTCTAAAATGGAGGCGGCACTGGCTTTCGTCGTATTGGCTTGTGGCTTTCCGCCCGCCAACGCCAAAGCAAGTCCGCTCAGAGCGCTGGCGTTCGGAGTGGGCGAGTGCTGGGCCTCCTGGATTGCACGCTGCAGCAGTCCGGCCGAGATGGCCGGACTCGTTCCGGCGGACCCGGAATTGGGCGATGACTGTGACTGCGTCTGCGACAGGCACATGGCGGCGAAGACCTTGTTCATGTAGAACTGTGGACTACCGCCCACGGATACCTGCAGCGGCGATGTGCTGGAGTTGCCCGAGTTGGACTTGGGATAGCTGGCGTCCTGGTAGTGAATCTTCACGTGCGCCAGCACAGCGTCGCGATTCTGGTGCCTATTGTTGGAAGTACAACATTAGTACATTAAAATGGTGCTGTTCCCCTCTCCGAAACTCACCCGAAGTTACACTTGCGGCACCTGTAGACCGTCTTCTTCTCATTGCCCTCCTGGTGCACCTCAGTGATGAGGTCATCGCTGGGCTTGCCCTGCATTACGGCAGCCTGATTGGAGCGCTTCACCGGGGAAATGGTCACCGAGGGCGTGATCATCGTGGACTGGTGCTCCTTCTGCTGCTGCTGCTGGTGCTGCTGCTGCGCCATGGCGGCATTCATCATGGTGGCCAACAGGGGAATCCGTATGAGGTTGTCCGCCAAATGGGCATCGTCCAGTACGTTCGGTTTGTTGGGCAGCACTGGCTCCAATGTGATATCCTGGCCGGAAACCGAGCCCACCTTGGCATAGTCCTTGAGGAATGCCAGCGAGGCCACCTGGTTTGGCGTCATCTCGCCGGACTTCATCAGCTTGGGATCACCATCCTCCTCGGTTACCTTCATCAGGGTGATGTACTTGTTGTACTTGGTGTAGTTGCGGCGACCCGTCTCGTCGTTCATCAGGACCTTGGCCGTCTTGTGCGAGGGATCGCGGATGGTCTTCAATCGGATGTGCTTGGTGATGTCCCAGCGCCAGTTGGAGCGGTACGAGCAGAGGGAGCACTCAAAGGGCTTCTTGTTCAGATGGCCCACGATGTGCACGTGGAAGCGGGACGCCGTGGAGGCCCAGAAGCTGCAGTGCGGACACTTGTACACCTTCTTCAGCGAGGAGTTGGCTGCCTCTTCCTCCGGTGTCATCTTTTTTGTTACCTGCAGTGCGTGAAAGAGTCAAATTTCATTTTGACGTGGCATATGCTCGTGCTGGGTCAGGGGATTCAACTAAATGATACCCTAACGAAACCAAGGAACCAAATCAATTGGGATTCAACTAAATGATACACTGATAAACTAAGGAACCAAATCAATTGAAATATAACTAAACTTGTTATATTTGAATTTGAATAATTCTCCCAAAAGAAACAAGTTTTATAAAAATATACTCTTTGCTTTTAAAAAACTATGTGAAACTATCAATTGAAATCATATTTTATTTTCCAATAAACACACATAGAAACTTAACAGGCAGCCGAGGGATCTGTGCTAAGTGAACTCCGGACTTACCTCGCCGTATCCGGGTGCCGTTTCCACGCCATAGTAGCTGTTCTCCTCGTTGCTGGCCGCCTGACTTCCGGTCGGCGACTTGATCAGGCTGTGGTTGTGCTTCTCCTGCTGCAGGGATGCGGCTGCTGCGGCGACGATCTCCTTGGTGGCCTTGTTCCAGATGCACACACGCTGCTGCTGGACAGCCGCCTGCTGCTGGAGGCTCTGCGAGTCCGGGCGCCGATCGCCACTCTCGCCGGAATTCGAGTCGTACATCTCGTTGGCGCAACGGATCGCCTCGACGCACTGCTTCAGGTGGTGCATCAGATCCGTGGAGGACTTGCAACGGTGCCGGCAGTGCTGACAACGCGTCGAACCCGTCACACTGAGATTCAGGGCCGAATGGGAGTGGTGATCCTCGTCGTCCTCATCGATTTCCAGCCGATCATCGGCATCGTCCTCGTGCAGTCCTGCATCATCCTCGTCGATGATCACCGCGGAGGCGTGGCAGCTCTTGCCGTGAATGATCGACTCCGAAAGGCACTTGGCCACATGACCGCACTGGCACACCAGATTCTCGTGCTGCGCCCCCGTCTTCAGTTTGTCCATGAAGCTGGACCTCTTGGTCATCTGGCTGCGCGTTGAGTTCTGGGAGGCCACTGTCGTTGCTGGCGACAATTGTGGCACATGCGACTTGTCAAGCATCTCCGAGATCTGTTTCTCATTGAAGAACATGGAGCCAATCTCCGTGAGGGAACTGCGCGAGGCATTCGTCTCCTTTGAAAGGTTTAATACACTGAGAAGGATAATACAGTTTTAATTAATCTTTCCGCTAAAATGTTAAATTTGGATTGGTGGTCTAAGGATACTTACTCTTTGGGCCCCTTGCTGATCGGGATGAGATTGGGCATAGTTCGCTGTGCCCTGGGTGTGGGTGTGCCCACACTGGAGGTGTCCGAGGAGCATCCGCCTTTCTGCGAGAGATCTGTGGGTTCCTCCTCCTCGTCGTACTTGCTCCGCTTGCCGTAGTGATGGAGGTGCATCGGTTGCTCCTCCCCGCCGCTCATTGCCTCGTCGGCATCCTCGACGCCGTCCAGTTCGTCGTCGACATTGTTGTTGTTATATTGATCCTCCAGCTCGGCCGAATCGCTGAGGAAATCCTCGCACATCTCGCTCGCTCCCACCTTATTCTGGCGTCTCGGCCAAATGGAGCCGGCATTGCCCACCGGCGGCACATGGTGGTTCATCTCGTGCACCGTCAGCGATTGCTTAATGTCGGCGGTAAAGTCGCAGGCGGCGCATTTGAAGGCGCCCGCACCGCCGTGATTCTTCATGTGCCTGTCCAGATTCCATTTGTAGGGCGTGCGGAAGTCGCAGGTGACGCACTTGATCATCGGCATCGAGTGGTACTTGACGTGCTTGCTGAAGCGCGCCTTGATGTGGGTCACATAGCTGCACTTGTCGCAGCGGAAGAACTTGGTCTTGCCGTGCTCGGCCAGCTCGTGGGCTCGCAGTTGGGTTCGGTAGAGGGTGGTGAACTCGCAGGCGCTGCACTTGAGCAGCCGGTTCTGGGGCTCCTCCCCGTTGGAGGGTGGCGTTGCCGAGCCACTGGTGGGCGAGGGCGTGGGTGGCTCTGCGGGCGACTGGCGCTCGTAGTCGCGAAGGACCTGCATTTGTCGCTCATACGCACTGGTGGCCACCAGCTCCAGTTCTCGCTGCTGTTCGCGCTGCTGCTCCTCGCGTTGCCGCTGGTTAAAGGCCTGAATGTCCCGCTGCAGCTTCTCCTCCTGCAGGAGCAGCTCCCGCTTCACTTGCTCCAGCGTGGGCACATCCGGCACAGTGACTGTCAGCGATTGGCCACCCATTACACCCACGCTCTCCTCCAGCCGCCGCTTGCGTGCCTCCCTGCTCATGCCCCTCTTGCCCCTGGCCTGACCATGACCACTGGGAATGCCGTCCGTGCAGCCGTGCACCATCTTCATGTGCCGCACCAGCTTTTGGAAATGTCGCGAGGCGTACAGGCACAGCTTGCACTTGTTGATCACTATCTTCTCGCCGTGCACGTCGCGCAGGTGGGTCAAGTGGTAGCGCGGATTCTGTGTGAAGTACGCACAGTGGTTGCAGCTGTAGTTCCGCTTGATCTTGCACTGCGGCAGGCCCTCCTCCTTGGCATCCATGCCGATGCCGACCTGTTGTGGCTGCTGTTGCTGCTGCTGCTGCACGCTGTTCACAACTGCAACTGCAGCTGCCGCTTGCCGCTGCTGTTGCAGCAACTGCTGCAGCCGGAAGCGCTCCACATGTCGCTCCAGTAGGGATGAGCCCGCCTGTGTGGCTGGCGTTGTGCCGGTCGAGTTGCTTGTGATGAGTCCTCCCGTGTTCCCGCTGGTGGGCTGGTGGCCACCCTGCTCCGTGTACAGCTGATTGCCGCTGACCACGCTGCGCACGATGAGCGTGTCTCCTGAACGCTGCACCATTGAAGGCAGGTCCATTTTTCTCCCGGTCTGTATGGTCTGTATTTCTGTCCTGGCAACTCCCTCAAGACTGGCTAGTGGTGTGCTGCAAGAGGAGGAAATGTAATCCAGTTAAATGTGGTTGGAGATAATCTCATTTAAGCCACATGGCAGCATTATGGTGTAGATGAAAGTTTGCTCCCCTTATTCAATATGGTGAAACAGTGTTTGCTTGTAACTCTACATAGACTTTTTTAGTTGAGATGACACAGCTTAAATATCGATTTAATTTATGTATATATCATTTGGGTTTTATTAAAAGTTTTATTTAAAGTTTTATTTATTAAGAAACCATTTAAAATATTGTGCCTGTACCTTTCACTACTACTATCGCATTTGTGGCTATCAAATTGGGGAAAGGACAGAGGAAATGAAATCCCATATGCGATACAAAGGATGTCTTAAATGCAGATTTCAACACTTGCCCAACTCATTACACATACATTAACAGAAGCACACACGAATCGCCTGTTTCTGTGTGTGTCTGTCTCATAAATATTTCAGCATTTTCCCCTCGAAGCGCCGACATTCCCGACTCCAGCCAACCTTTATCAGCAAAAGTTGGTTCGCTTTTGCCAACTTGCTGGGCAGGATATTAAAATGAAATGTTTTCTGTCCGCCGAAAATGCGACAAAGTAGCGTAAAATCAACGGAAAGCCGGCGAAATTGGGCAACGGAAAATGGGAAATCATTCGAGAGTTTTGACAGGGAAAACGAACCCTAAGAGCCGCCTCAAATCTCGGAGGTAAACGTATTGTAGTTTGTGCGTAACACAAATCCATTTTGGGGCTAATTGAAGTTGGCCAAGTTGAAAAAGGGAAACGGAGGATGAGTTCGAGTAAGAGAGCTGGAAAATTTCAATGCTCCCACACAAACACACACATAAAGGGTCGGGATGCGGTGAAGGTCAACCTTTTTTTTTCTAGTGGAGCCCACGTTTGCATGAGTGCACAGCAGGGGAGAAAATTCGGGGGGGGGCTTTCCCCACTTGCGGCTAATCCTTGGGGTGTCGTTTTTATCAAATGCAGTAATTTTGCTTTTTAAGCGTTTTTTATTGCCCACCCGCAACACACATGGGTATATGTGTGTGTGTGTGTGTGCACAAGTCCTTTCCGCACAGAAACCGCAATTGTGTTTTGGCTTAGAGGAGGACCATCGAAAAAAGAGGAAACAATTTGATGGAGCATCTCTCTGGTGCCATCATTTAAGTAACATATTTAATTATAAAAAGAGATGGCGCGAAAAATACATTAAGATAAACATATACACATGTATGTGTGTATATCCTGCACACACACCCTCGTGTCGACTGTGTACTCTTGACATTCAACACGTTTATTGTCGCAGAGCAACAAGCTCATCATCCTCCCAGCATCCTTCATCCAACATCCTCATCAGCGTCAAGGCGGAACTCATTAACAACACGAGCGAAAGAGAGAGAGGCCTCCAAGTGGGTGTGCGTGTGTGTAAGTGCGTTCGTGTGGGTGGTTGGGTGGCTGCAGGGCTGGCAGGACAGCATGCTCGGTAGTCACTGTTAGCGATCTCTGGACGGAAGGACACACCCCATATTAATTTAACCTGGGGTCGGCCAGGTGAGCTGTAATTGATGCACTTGTACTTCGGAATATGTGCATTGGAACTTCACAATTCAGCTAAGCAAGCATGGTGTATGTCCTTCTTCCACGGTATAAGGATTCATTTCTAAATATGATATTTTAAAGTTTGGGATATATGTAATACCCTCTATGCTTAATGCATTTTTAAGCTTGTTATTAACAAGTATACAATAATTTAAAGTCTAACCCCACTTTAAAGCACGGTTTCTGGTAGCCCTGGTTCTGGACAGGATCGCCTCATCCTTATGCATTTGTTGACACCGCGCTTATTACGGAAGGCACTGGAGAAAGTACGTCGACGACGAGCTGCTTCCTGCTTATTTGCCTTTGTTTACGTTTTGTTTTTCTTATTTTTGATGTTTTCTTTTTTCCGCTCAGTTTTCAGTTGTTGGCCTATTGTTATTGTTGTTCTTGGCTGTGTAAATACGCTTATACACACACAGACACACACACCGGGGGAACACAGACACACAGACACACAACCTGCTTATGCGGCAACACGTTTTGCTTTGAAATTTTAATTTCTCACGCGACGCCAAAAAGTATGCTACAAAGGATGAGGCAAGGATGTGTTGGGTGAAAGGCGCTGGCGTACGCACTTGCTGTTCCCAAGCTGTTGCCATTGTTTGCCCCCCTTGTTGTTGTTGTTGTTTTTCCTGCTGCTGTTGCAGCCTACGCGGACTTAATTAATCTTGCTGTGGGCTTAGCCCGTTGTCCTGGCAGTGCTCGGTTATCCCGCTTATCCTCCACCC
Organism: Drosophila yakuba; assembly: GCF_016746365.2. NCBI lineage: Eukaryota > Metazoa > Arthropoda > Insecta > Diptera > Drosophilidae > Drosophila > Drosophila yakuba. The sequence continues at coordinate 10,342,995 of NC_052527.2, read as the reverse complement.
GTTCCCGCAACCCATGTCCCCCCTCACCAACCGGTTTGACGCTCTAAGACTTCTTTTCTGCCATTTCGGTCTGTTTGTGCTCTGTTTTTGGTGATAATGAGGCGACAGTGCTACGCCTTTTTTTCAGCGGCTGCATTAAACACTGTTGAGCGTCGGCGTTTGATTGATGGTTTTTTTTAGCTTTTTAGCTTTTTGTCACTTTAATTAACAAGCGCGCAGACTTGGTGCTTCTGTAACTTTTAAAAATTTACAATAACGCAAAGAGGTTTTATTTTCACTCTTAATATGCTCCAAAAATGTGTTTTTGGGATATTTCAACTAAAAAGGTTCTTATTTTAGATAAAAGCTTAGATAAAACCTTTGTATTCCATCTTTAATGAAATTACTACTTTAAACCAAGTTCCATTTCCCTAATTACTTCATTGCACAGCTGGGTGAAATGTGAAAGTTGCATAATTTGTTCATTACAGCGACTTAAATGTCCTGAATGTTCGGTTCGAATTTTCGCAGCTTAATTGGCACTGCAATCGTTAAGTTTCTGTGGACCAAGTGGCGTTCGGGTAGCCAATTTCCTTGTTTGGTCATTTGCTTGCGGAGCAGCTGGAGGAGGAGGACGAGGAGGGGCGGCGAGGAACCGGAAAGGGAAGTGGAGCGACTGGAAATGGGAGAACGGAAGCTGTGTTGTTGCTACAAATTAACAGCAAACTGCAGTCAAGTAAATAAGAAATGTGCCAGAGGGAAAAGGTCTCCACGGACGGTCGACAAAATGTTTATTCATCATCAATTTGTTTATTCGATGGCAACTAACGCTTTCGATGCTCTTCATGCTGGCCATTTCGTTTTAATTTCATGATCCTTTCGAGAGGAAGTTATCGCCTTGTTTACTGCTGTGCGAATTGCCATTGAAAACGTATGAACAGCCATCGTAAAAGTGCGATGTAGCTGAGCGTAATAGCAATGTTTATAATTAAGAGTGTTTGGAAAATGTTCTTTTTTAACACAATTTTCTACTTTAAAATTGTTATTCAAATTGACTACGCTTAAGTTTAAAAACAAGTTATCCAGATTTTTACCCATCGCCTTCGCGCTAAATAAAGTTGATGAGGGGCGGAAAAGTTTTTGCCATTCTTGGCCTGGGTGTTATTACTTAAAGATTCTGTTGCTAAAACTAAATCGTCGAGGCAGTCAAAACTTTTACAAAACATTCAGCCACTCCACTTCCTCGGCATCCTTAGGAAACGCATTTATATTGCCTTCACATAAATCTCAACAGACGTCAAAGTTTATTTCGCATTTTTGAAATTAAATAAAGATTTGTCACGTAGAAATCCATTTGCTGAAAGTCACCCACACATATTGAGTTGTCCCAAGCACACGCACACTGATGAGACGGCATAAAGTAAGACTGTATATCCTTATTTCCTGCTCTCTTTTCTTTATTCTGCTAGACAAATACCAAGGTCGAAACTTTGCCTGCTAAGATATTCGAGCACTTTGGCATTTCCATTTTTTGTCGCGAAAAAAAGTTGACCGGAAGTGGGCAGAGTTTCCGTTTCCGTTTCCGTTTTAGATTAAAGTTGAGTGGCCTGAATGTGCTGTAAAATCTAAATTAAGAATTTATCAAAGTGCTACGAAAAGTCGGCATTTTTCGTTGGCTTTTTTCCTCATTTCGGTTTTACTAGGGGCGTTGGTACGAGCATATGTTGGCATATGTTGACAGTCACCTGCTGCGCCCTCTGGCTACGAGTGTGTGAATATATTTCCGTGGTCGCTCGATTTGATGAGACCCACCCACAAGTCGCCCTGTCCCTTCATACATAAACATGACGCGAAGTTGTCAGTTTCACCTCTTGACACTCATACGCCATGTTGTCCATCCGCAACTCGTACTCTTTTTTCCAGCTATATAGGCTCCTCCCACAACTAGGAAATATTTGGTCGGAAAAAGTAGCAGCCGTAATCAAAATAAATACAAACATATGCTTCAAGAGCATCAATTTAAAATGGTAAAAAAAAACTGCCTAAGAAGTGCATATGAAAATCGGCGTTTAGAAAACCCACATTGTGGTAAAAATCTGAGAGATATCTATGAAACCGCGCACATGCAAATTAATAGGCAGCACAAAAATGGCAGGACAACGTTACTAATGCGCCCCGTTTGCATTGTCTGCTCGCACACAGCTACACACACACACACACACTTACTTGGTTCGCCTGTCGTCGGATTTAACAGAAGGATTTCCTTTTTTTAACAAAACAGTAACAACAAAAAAACGTCTCTCTTTTTAGCGCTCTTTTCTTTTTCTCTCTCTCTCTCTCTATTTGCCAATGTCTTTTTCGCGATTATTTCGCAGCAGTCACACAACGCGTCGGTCTAGTGGTCCAACAACAACTGAAGAAGTGACCGCCGTGGTTGGATTTTCACAGCGAAAATCCTGTGAAAAGGATGCTGCTGTTGGTGCTGCCTCAACTGCTGCTGCTGTTGGTAAGTTGGCCTCTCTTGTTCTGCAGATACAAGACTGTTAAAGGCTGCCTAACAGTTGGACTTTTTGGGAAGAGACGCCTTAAGAGAACGGGAATGTGTCTTCTCTCTTTGCACATGTAAGGCAATATCAAACATAGCAGGATGTTAAGTAAGAAGGATGTTAGTTAAAAAAATCTTTTGGCTTTTAGCAGGATGGCTAAACTTTTAAAAGATATTTTACTTTGTGCTTTTAAATTTATTTTAGTTAGTTAGAATGAAGAGATATAATAAAATATTAATAATATCCCAAAAATAGCTAAATCTGAATTTCCTTTCTATGCCTAAACATCATAGTTAATGCATAACTTATTTAACTGTTCAACAGTTCCGCAAGCAAAGCCAATCGGTGTGAACCACAAAGCCTGTTAAAAGGCAAGACAACATCTCCATTTACACCATTTTAATTTGTGGCAATCCGAATGACATTTTACCGCACTTAATTTGTTAACCAGGCAGAAGAACGAGATCCACTTGAAAAGAAAAGCTGACGGACAAAAAGGAAAGCCATCGGGGAAAATAATGTGGAAATCAAGCGCACTTCAGACGGGCGGCAGTTGTCGAGAGGCTAAGCCGAAACCGTAAAATGAGACGAGCTGCGATGCGGGTTCCAGTTGAGCTTGGGTTCGGTTTTTGGGATGGCTTCGTTTTGGTCCTTGGACTGAGGGCTGCGGCACTGTTCCGTGTCCTTTTTCAAGGCAATCAACACAAATGCTACTTAAAAATTTATTTGTGACACGCACGAGACGCAGACACAAAGGGAGCGGGTGATGGGCGGGCGGAAAGAGAATCCAAGTGAAGGCGTTGCAAAGCACAAACACTTAACACGCACACTGTGGCAGCCAGACACACAACACAGTCACACGCACCCGCAGATACACACACACAGAGACGCATGAGGCGCCGACAAAAAAGGACAATCAACATTTTAACACTTTTAAGGCAAAAGGATAAAACATGGAGGCGGGGTGCTTCAGTTGAGAAATGTGTTGCGGTCATGCATTTTTATTCGCTCTGCACTGCAAAATATTTAAGATTAGAAGGAGGGGCTTTGGGTACTACTAAGTAGAATCAAAATTTGTTACAACCCCACAATATATAAATAATATAAAAGAAGAAAAGTTTTAGGGTTCGCAACCAAGTCTTCTTCTATGCCAAATATTTGTACTATTTTTCCATGTGCACACACACAAAAAAGGGAAGGAGAGAGGTCAGAGCAGCGGGTTAGAAGGACATGCAAGCCCGGAAGGACAGGAAGCATCCATGGCCAGCATCAGACACGGACACTTGACATTTAAGCCTGCCATTGAGATGGGTCCTGTATGGTTTTCCTAACCATGATGCACTCACCATAGGCTTGTGATAAATGTGGGACACTTTTGTGCCTTCAGTTAATTCCTCAGATTTTTACTGCATTTATGAACAGGACATGCTGAACAAGCTCACGTTTCTACGGCAAATATTGACCAGAAGGGCGAAGTAGTTAAACTGCAGCTGCAGTACTGACGCAAATCTTTTAAGCAACTTCTCTGTAAACTTTTCTAATCAAACACTCGGCCACGGAAGCGTTGAAGAGTGTTCCCGGATATGTGGGCAGATGGGTGTGTTAAAGTCCGTGTCTAGCCGAAAACTCGACTTGTTTGCTTGCCTGTTGCCCCAATGGAGCTGCACTTGTATCATGCTGCTCGACTCCTTCCCCAGCCAAATGAAGCAGCTCAATTTCGCCCACAGAGTGAAGAGAAAGTTCCTGGAGTGCAGCATGTGGAGCTTGAAGTTTTTCCATCTGCAATCCTATGGGCACACAGAGACCGCCATCCATGGCGATGTGGTTGCAAAAAGTGTTGCTTGGTCAGTGAATGAGGCGGTGTGGGCGGGGGATTTTGCCAAGGAGATGTAATGAAGCCGCACAAATGCACACAACATTGTTCGGGGGTTTTTCGCAGTAATCAAAAAGAGGAAAAATGAAAAGTAATTTGTTGCAGTTTGTTTGCTTGACCCGAGACTGGCATGGGAAAATTAAAGTCGTACTGTGGAAAAGTTGCGTTATTCCAATTGGTTAAGATTTCAACAAGTGCCAAGTTAAGTTCGTAAATTATGGCACTTTATAAAATTTTTATTATGAAACAGTTCAACGAAACTTAATACAGTTATTTGAAGAAAAACGATATTGATGTATTTTATCATAACCCACAAAAGGCAAACTTTTTTAGGGATAAGCGATAGAAAGGGCTGAAATGAAATATCAGTCGTAAACAAAGAAAATGGTAAGCAAATAAATTCTTTATGTTAAGGCCAAATCATCACCATCAATATGTCAAAAGCTTTTTTAGTCGATGCCTGTTGTCAAAAATCGAATTGGCAGTATTTCATTTATATTTCATTGCCTATTTTTTAGGGATTTAAATTTGCTATTGCCATGCTGCAGGCGGCTTCATGGCTTCACACGCAAATACGATTGGTTCTCAAAGGAGTGAAACAAGCATACACGTGTATTTTATTTTTTGCTACCTTTTTCTGTGGCATGTGTGGCAAGGAGGCAGGATGCACACGCTCGCCTCGAAGTTGCAGCAAGTTGCAGTCAAAGCCGCAGCCGCAACCGAGAGCGGTACTTCATCAAACGAGCAACTTGCCGCAAGGTAACACACTCACACACACACACACCCACACACTCAAATGCAAAACAGTTGAAGGAAAAACAATAAATTCATATCACAAGCAAGAACTTCATTTAAAGAATATGCTGTTATTAATATTCTGAAGTCACAGACTTTTAGCGCTCTAGAAGTCCTAACATATTTGTGCATTTACCATAAATTCATTTGCTAACTGTCATCTTTAGTGCTATCACCTTGTCCGTTGCTGTGCGTGTATATACACCATGTAGTTAAGAACTCTTTGCTTTGGCTGCAGCCACAAACTGGGAGCTCGCCACTTGTAGACACGTGCACAGTTATAAAAGCATATAAAATTTCCTATTTAACTTCCGGCATGTTTCAGCACACACATACAAAGCAATAGGGATATATAGAGTCGGGTCTGACATGGTAAGTCTAAAGAAAACATATCCGTGACAAAGTAAACCACCTCCAGGTGCAACCAACAATAATAATACTTTTAGTAGTTGATTTTTTTCCTTCACTTTTCGCTTTATCTGCCATGGTTTTGCTCCGCATTTTTCTTTTTTTTTTCGCAGTTTTTCCTCACGGACTTGCAACTGAGTTTTGGCTTTGATGGCACAGAAGATGGCAGAGGCACTAAGCGAACGACAAGAAATTGAATTGGGCTGCAGGTGGCATGTGGCAGGTGGCGGGTAACACCTTCTCCCCACCCACCTCCTTTGCCGCCCAGCTCTGCAGGATGTGTGACAGGTTTTTGAGTCGACTTTTTGCGGCACCTTGACAGCCGCAGGATTTAGCGGTCCCCAGTCGGGGCTTTAATATTTAATAAGCTGACTTCGGTCTAGGCAAGTTCAGAGCAGAGCTAAGCTAAAATACCCCATTGGCTCACAAAAGGAAAAAAATAACCGAATGGCAGCAGCAGCAGCAGCGAAAGCCGTCTTCAATTATGCAAAAGAGGCGTGGCGTAAAGGCAAGTTGGCCCAGACGGTGACATGGCCAATGAATTGGGGGAAAAACAAGACCAAGGCCGGATGGAAATTATGCAGTGGTGTGGCAGACTGCAAAAGGTTTTATTCTGTGGCAAAAGGTAGCAAGAAGTTGGTGGTCTGGTTACTTAGCGTAATCCAGGGTACGAAAACTTAAACCAGAATTAAATTTATTTCTATATTCTTTTCAATTTTTCTTCTTTCGAATTGTAGAATACCCTACCAGCACTTCTAGCCGACTTTAATCATCAACAGAGCCGTCTTGCTATTTAGCACATCACCCCTAATTATTCACTTCGTCACATATTATCACGTAATGCCTGCCAAGTTTCCATGTTTGTTGGCCGGCTGAGTTCATGGCGGCGCATATTTTAGCACACACGACTCGCCTTCAAGGACTCGTGTTTTGGGTTCTATATGGCGTTCCATCTTGGTCTTTGGTTTTTGGTTTTTGGTCTTTAGTATTTTGGCCTTTTGTCTGGGATTTTGTTAGGCACGTCCGATGCTGTCGCCCACGGTTCATATGCACGTTTTTGCTGTTCTTGGGCGGCCAAGTTTATTGTTTGTTGTCGGCACATTAATCATAATTTAACGATTAGCGCAAGTTTTGTTTATTAAATATTCTTCGAGCCAGTCGAGTGGCGAGTGTGGTTAAAATTTATGGAGCAGCAGCGACAACGTCGCCGATGCCACGCGTCGATATGCCACAAAACTGTCATAAATTGCAATTATTTTCACAAAAGGAGAAACAACAATTTATGCATCGCTGTTGCTTTAAGCAAATTTATGGTTCACTCTTTAATTATGTCGCAGACGAAGGGCGTGGCAATGAAATTTGCATATTTTGGAGAACATTATTGCATTTCTCTACACAGTCGTATAAGAAATGTTGGGCCGAATGCTTCAAAATATGTGGCGCAGTTCTGTCCTCAGTTTATGTCCTCAGAAGAGTAAAGCAATAAATGCCCCATTTTCCCCTTATTCTGGGAATTTTGCACACTTTGATCAACGTGGTTTTAATCTTTAATTTTGATGCTAAATTCCTATAAATCAAAAAGGTTTGCTTAGATAAAAGTAAAGTTGTGTGGTGTGTGTAACTTTACTGGTGATTAAGTTGTTGAGAATTTTGTTTAGCACTTACAATATTTTCTATCCCTAAATCGCGATAGCAACTTATTATTTGTGCATTTTAAATGAAACACATATGACGATCAACTGATGACTTGTTGAAATGGATGAGCCACAGTCTCTTTTCCCAGATATGAAGAGAAACAAACACTGAGTGGAAAAAATAAAAAGGCAAATGCAAATTTCAGCGGCCTTGTGTTGTGAGATATTTAGCATTTGACATTGGTCTATTTGTTTCAGCCAGGGATTGAGGAGCGATAGAGGCAGATAAGGAGTGTGTGCGGTGTTTACGGTGTCGGCTGAGACTCCGCAACCTCGGCTATCTACTACTATCTGCCTGCTAAGGTCAGCCACTTGGGCCAGTACGAAACTAATTGATAATCAAACAATTGTCCACAGACACACACACTCTCGCCTGTTCGTCTGTTCGGCTGTTTATCTGCCTGCAATCGCTAATTAGTTGCATTGTCCGAGACGAGGTCAACGCTGCGTATGCGCAATGTGCAAATATGGCACGGAGAAGTGTGATATGGCGCAAAGAATATGCGGTTCACATGCTCACTGCACTGCAATCGCAATGAGAACGCACAAGTTCAAGTTTATTACGCATACGCACCGGTGCCGAATGGTCGAATGGTCGAATCGAGAAGAGCGCAGAGAGCACAATTCTAATTCTAATTTATTGATGCCAGTCAATGCCATGGCATGCCTATAAATGTAACTCAAACAGTTTTCAGCAGCTGTATCTGTGAGTGTATCTGTATCTGTAGCCGGCCGTGACAACAATTGTTGTTGCTTTGGCTGCGTTTTAGCAATTTGCAATTGGTTCAAGATCAGCAGCAAAAATCGTTTTGGCTCTGCAGCAGCATTGCGTGCAGAACGCACGGGGCACAGAAGGAAATTCAGGGGACGTGGTGGTGGTTAAACCAAAGTTTGGCCTTGTGACAATTGATTTTCGCAGCCACAAAGAGCGACAACGACAACGACAGCAACCACATTGCTGCTGCAATGATTATAAAACCAACACCAGAGTGAACCACTTTGGCATCCACTCTTGTGGTTAAAGCCTGATTCATAATTTATTCTTAGCGGTGGAAAATAACAATAACATTAATGACTCAAAATGAAAACAGCATTTAAAGCCAAACAAGCACTTAAAATGCTCTTCAACAATAACATTTGAAACGAACATTTAAAATAGTTTCTTACAAAAGTACGTAATGGAGTAGCATTAGTAGAACTCAACATCTCTTTAGAAAAAAACTTATAGTAATCTAAATAATCCCTATGAATATTATAAATGGACAGATTTGAAACTATTTTAACTAATTGCGGGATTATACTGCATTATACGGTAAGTTCTTCGATAGAGGGTATCGAAGATCCATGGCAATGTTCCAGTTATTATCAGAGCTGACTTCTTGAGTCATTTGAGTCGCAGTTTGACATTGCGGTTGCCGTTGGAGCAGCAGCAGCCGCAGCAGAAAATCGCAACAGCAACAGCAGCAGCAGCAACTACTGATGATGAGTGCACAATCGAGGCTGCCAAGTTGCTCAATGCTATCTCATCGCAGTGTGTCTCCTTGCCCGCTCGCCTGCCGTCTCGCTCTGGCATCGTGTTGCTATCTCAGTTGCTGCAGCTTTCAGGGTCTCTGGTGCATCTAAATAAACAGAGTCCGTATAGTACGAGTATATATACAGATTCTGTTTTAGTGTGTTATGGCCTGGCATTCGACGACTTTGAGAACTGTGTTTGCCGAATGACAGCGCTCGCTCGTTGATACCATTGGAACCTATATAGATTATGCGAACAATATCTGAAATTACTGCATAGTAGAAGGCCCACCGCCCACCGCCCACCGCCCACCGATGGGTGGCCAAACACTTGCACTTCGAGTGCCGCACACTGAAAAGTTCGACTTGCCAAGGCTTTTATACTCGTACATACATATATAGGCCCTCTATCCATTGGCTTGATAAAGTGGGCAATGGCAGGAGGGCACACGTACATCAATTTTCATTTACTTATGAAAATTAATAGCATTTCGCTTAACTTGCGCTCCAGTTTTCCCAGCCAGGAGCAGATTGAGCGGCCTCAAAAGGGGTGTGAGAAGTGGGTGGAGTGGGCGGAGTGGGCGGAGTGGGCGGAGTGGGCGGCTTCTGTGCGTGGCTAGCCATTAATCAGTGAGAGAGAATGTTGCCACAAACAAAATTAAATTGCTGTCTGCAGCTGATGGAAACCGTCTACCCCTCCGCCCTCTGCCCCTTACCCATCCACAAGCGGAATTTTCTTTATTTTATTGCCACTTTTATGCAAAATTTCCCTTTTTTTAATTATCCGCTCTTGGCTTGACAATTTCATTAAAACATTATTAATTATTGCATCTCGCATTTAATAGAATTCTGCCCAATATCGAATTGCATTCATAAATATACAATTTGATTGCTTTTTGGACTTGGCAGAGAATTTAATTGGTAATACGAATACATATACGTAATATGTATTAAAGAGAGCGAAAGAATGAAAGGATTTTCACAAAATTTTAAAATATTTAGTGGAATTTCTGTTGAGCCCATAAACGTATTGTACGTAAATATGAAATTCAAAATATATTTAATTAAAATGGATATTATATTGGAAATAAGAAAAAATAAAATGTTGAAACAAATTAAAATGGTTTTTTATTACAATGATTTAAGAAATGCATATGTGTGAAATGTATATGACTAAAAGAAATAAAATCTTTAAACTTTAATTCAACTTTAACGTTGCTTTGTAGGTCATATGTGATTTCCCAATTTTGTGGCATAAATCAACTACATTTCTGAAGATCCTTTTGAGTGCCGCACAAACCTGAAAGTTGCATAACTCTTCCCACCTTTCGATGGCTCAAGCAGAGCGAATCGCAAGCAACAAGTTGCAAGTTGCTTGTTGCCAGTCGGTGCAGTCTTAACTGCCGATCCCCTCATGATCACCAGATGGTTGTTGGCCAATGTCAATCAAACACATGTGTGCGCGAACTTGACTTTCAATGCGAGGCGCACAAGGCGAAAGCTGCGCTGCTCTGCCGCTCTGCCGCCGTCGACTGCGATCAACGAGGCGCTGCAGCAGCAGCAGCAGCAACCTTGACCCGGTTCTTGAAACTGCAATGGCAGCAGCAGCAGCAGCCGCAGCAAGCCGCAACAAACATCAGCTGCAGCAGCACTGGTGCAACATTGAGAGAGGCTGACAAACTGGTTTCGCGTTGTGCCGGCAAATGCAGCGCTTTTTTTCGGTTTTGGAACCGCGCGCATGCGCACAATTCGCAATGCGTCAACACGCATTTATTAGCTCGCTAGTTGTACGTGCACCGAAAAAAAGTGTCAGAAAACATAAGCATTGAACAAAAAAATAAAAAAAATTAATGACAGATTTACTAGCAATTAATGCTTATAAAAAATCTACAAGAACAAATAAACAGTATAAAACTATCATACTAAGAATCATATTTTTATTTTTATAATTATAATAATTATAAAAATATTTTAAAATATTATAATATGTAAGCGAATATATAAACTTTTTAGTGAGAAAATCTCAAAACGAAATATTGCCTTTGAAATTTCGCTGCTTTGGCTTATTATTGATGTCTTGATGTGGCAATCGGCGATGGTCAACTGGAATTGAAATTGAAGCGGCAACTGGCGACTTGCGATTCGCGACTTGCCCACAATGTCCACCGTTCGGCATTGAGTGGCTGGCTATAAAGCAGCGAGTGACGTCAGCCAGTTGTCAGCAGCGTGTTGTTGCTGCAGTTGTGGTAAGGAGAAGGTCGAGGTTAATTAAGTTGTCTTTGCCAGTGGCAACCTTGTTTGTTCGCAGTTGCAGTCTTGACATTTTGGCTCGAACCAGTCGCCCCTCTCTGCGTGTAATTCATTATTAATTGTGTCATCTCCTTGCGTTTTACCAAGCATTTACCTGCATTTCCTTCATGCCTCTGCTCCGAACGCATTTTGCTGGTTAATTGCTCTGCAATTTGATTAAAATTAAACTGCATTTGCGGCTCTTCGCCAGTTGGCAAGTTGCTTCAAGGGGAATTCCCTTCCGATTTTCTTGATTTTCCTCATTTCCACTTCTATCACGTTGCTGCCAACATATTTTCTTATTAAATTCCAACGCGCAAACGTGAGTGAGAGAAATGTCCTTCCCCCTTTTCTGCTTCCTGAACGACAGCCGTGCAAATTTAGTCACAAATTGGTAAAGTGAGTGCAGTTGAAAGGCGTCAAGTTGCTGCTGAAGGTCCCTATACACACGTGTGCACAAAAGCAATCAATGCCATGGCACCAAGCACGAAATGCACTTCAAGTGGAATTTAAGGACAAAGATTGGGTTCCCAGTATTTATTTTAATTTGGCAACGCAAAGTTAACGAATCACAAGAGCTGTGCATATAAATCTAAAAATAAGAATAAACGTATACCACAGAAATGGGTTTCAGAGTTTATTTAATGAAATATTCTGGTTTCTAGAAACGCAAAGTTACAAAGAAACTCTTTGTCTTTGGAAAGTTGTCAAGGGAATCATGGAAGCAGAACCTTGGTGAAATAAAAAGCACCAAATGCATTGAAACTTTAACTCTAAAAAGGGGTTTATACTTTAATATATTTATTTTTGCCTATTCAACAATTTACCTGGACTCTTTGCTTAATTATTCGATCAAAGCGACCGCTGGCCACAAATAAACCGAAAAAAACACCACAAAGGAAGCAACAAGTGAACATCAATGCCACCCTTAAAAACCCCGAAAAGAGCAAAAGGGAAATCCCGCAGAGGAAAAAAAAAAACAAACAAACTTTTCCTGCTATTTGCTTAATTAAATGCGCAACGTGAGGGGAAATGGAAAGGGAAAAGGGCAGGCGGTCATCAGATAGTAAGCAAAGCTCAAAATAATCAACGAAAAATTCCAGGGAATGGGAACGAGAGCAGATAAGTAAGAGTGTATTTGATTACAATACATTAATACGAAGCGGCAGCCGGCGAAAGGTAAAAAACCATCGAGGATAACGCCGGAAAAGCCACGCCAAAGAAAAGCAGCCGCAGCGGAAAATGCCGCAAAAGGGAAAGGTGCAAAAGGTGGAAAGCGAAGTGCCAGAAATCAAGAAATCATAAGGCGCAAAAAATTTAAGTAAAAAAAATGATCAGCAATGCAGAACAGTCAGGCTTTTTAAATAAATAATTTAACTTTAAAATGGACTTTACCCATAATTTTAGTAAATATAAATTGCCTATGTTTTGTTAAAAAATACAAAAATATCTCAAAATAAGGAAAAGACTATATATTTCCATTTTGAATGTAGCCAATTTATTTATTTTACGCCCAGTTTCTTTATTTTTTGCTTAGCTATATTTTAGGGTATTTTCTAGCAGTGTAGGCACGCTAAAAACCAGCAATATTTGCGGCAGCACCAACAGCATCTGCAGGTAAATCATTAAGGCTCCAACTGCGGGTCGGACTAAGCTGTAATTAATGAGCAAGTGGAACTTGAACTGGCGGCCCAGGTGAGTAAAGGGATGAATAAGGGGGGTTGGCTGGGGGTCGAAGGTTGGGGGTTCAAGTGCAATTAAAGCAACGCCGCATTTTGTCTTGTAATCATCTAATTTTCCCCCCCCCTTCCTTTTTCCATTGCTGACGCGGGCAAAAGAAAGCGGAAACCGCACGAAAGTGAATATAGAGTAAACAGAAGAATTTCTCAGGATTGAATGGGGAAAAGTCCACTTTCCCCCTTGCGAAAACTTGTTAAGTTTCAAGGTATTCCAGGGAGGATTCGCTGCTGCTGAATTGATTGGCATAGTTCAGCCAATCAATGAAGTTAAGATGTAATATGATCTAAGATTATTTCGAGTTCACTTTGCAATTAAACAGATTTTATTACCACAAGAATGGATTCAAATTAATAACCTCATAACTTCGAAGGCGTAGGAATACTGTTTACTCGAACTTCTTAATTAAATCGCATCACCTTGCCCATCAGAGTTTAATTAAATGCATACATGAATAGTCTTAAGCCATCAAATTCGATTCCAGGAATGGTTTATTATACCGCTTCGATGAATCGCAATTAATCTGCAGAGAAAATCGATTGAGGGAGAACCACCTAAGTTTCAGTTCTTGCCGCAGGCCTTAGGTCGATCTTGGTATCACATTGAGGCTAATCTTACTTCTGATTTCCACGTTTTCCATTCATGGAAACCCCTTTTGATGCGACCCCCCATGACCTTCAGTTGCCACATCCTTATTAAGCTGTATCTGAGTCTTTTGTTGAGAAAGCCTCAAAGTTTTCACGCCCCAACTCCAGTTAATTATTAAGTAGAATACACAAATTTATGGTGAGCACCGAGTTGAAGGTAACATAGCCCCCAGCCACGCCCCCTCCCGCCCCTCGACGAGTGTTTGTTGTGTGCGTTGAGGTGTAAACGTGCGGATTAAGTGTCTCAGTGTCGCTCCCGGCCTAGGCGATGTATATCATTGGGCTTTCGAGAGGGGGCGTGGTGGAAAATACATCCCCAGTTTTTCCTCTTCTTTAACCACACGAAATTTCCGCTTCGTCCTTAACTTTGCTAATTTTTGTTGCTGTTGTTTTGGTTTTCCTTCTCCTCAAGGTGAGCGTTGAAAAATGGATGAGATTTTCTTTGCTTTGGTTTTGAAGCTAAAGTTTGTCGACACTTGAACTTTTCCATCCCGCTGTTGGAGAGGATTTTGAAAAGGAATTTCCGCTCAAAGGGCAAGGTGAGCAGAGAAATAGGAAAAGAGTTTTCTATTTAGATAGTTCAATTGGCGTGGCAAGAGCAGAACAGGAAAAAAGCAGTCTAAAAGGAAAAGCCGGAAAAGAAAAACTGTCATAAGAATGGAGCCTCGGTTGGGTACAGTAAGAGCCAAGATAATAGATAATAAAAGTAGAAAATACAAAATTAACGGCTAGTGGTAGATAATAAATGTATAAAATACACTTTTAAAGGATAGTGGATTGAAGTGTTTCACAGCAATAACATGAATTGCTCCTTCCTTTCATTATGGTTAAAAAAATTAAGGGAAAGAGCATTTTTGATTTAGGATAATCCTATATAGAGGAAGGTCACAATAGAGCTATTATGGGTATTGCAGTTGTATATGCTCACATTCATTCATATTCATGCAGGAGCTTCAGGCAAGAAAACAAAATAAATAAAAATTCTGGACATGAATTTATAACGAGACTGCCTAAGCCATATTGATTGAGGCTGGAAAATAAAGCGACATGCAGCGAGAAAGGGACCGAGTGAAGGGGAAAGTGGACGGGGAAAACTGAGACAGAGTTGACGGAGCACTTGGAAATTGCCAGCATTTCTCCAGCATTTTTCCAACATTTCTCCCGGGCGCAGCAGAGTATGCAAGGAAAAGGAAATAAACGACAGTCGCATGCAGGAAATCAAACTTCACTTTTGATTGAGTTTCGTTTGGAACTCGCTCGTAACCATAAGCCGATTTGCGGTCCCTTTGGAACTTTGCCTTTCTTTCAGTTGCTTTCCACGATTTTAATTGAATTTTTATTCCGACCTGCTCTGGATTTGCCCGTAGCGAAAATTTGAACTGAAGTTTCAGTTACTTAACGGGTTAAAGGGACATTTGGCATGCCAAGGATATTTCTATATCCCAACGGCGCACACACAAATGAATATCAATGAACCGTCATAAAAGCAGCATCCTGTGCAAGCGAGAGAGCAACTGGCAATGACAGGACTGACACGTAGGCAAACATTTAAGCACCCAAACACAACAACAGATGCAGGCAAACACACACACAAACACAACAAGCTCAAACGCACACAGACGACGCTCACAGACACATAAGATTTACACTTGACAGGGGCCATGGGCGTAGGGCAGGGCATTTAAAGGGGGGCGTTCTCTTTCAGTGACAAAACAAAATAAAGTGTGGTAAATAATGTAATGTAAATAAATATTTTCTTGGAAAACTCCCAAAACCAAATCAGAGAGAAAGTCCCAAAGAGTTGCGCAACCCAGGTGCCGCCACATTAAACATTCACTTCTTTCGCCCCGAAAAGGTCAGCTTTTCTCATCCCAATGAATGGTTCTGACCCCCCTTTGCGACGCTCCTCTTTGGGGTTCCTATGACGAGCACGCTCGGGTCACTTTCGCCCTGCCAATGACATGTGATTTCAACTAATGACAGCTTTTCGGGGCGTTTGTCATCGCAACAACAACAGCAGCAGCAATGGAAAGTCGGAACCCAAGCCACATTTCGACCCATCACGGACTGAGAGGCAGACTGACAATAACAAGCTTAAAATTTAATGAAATTTTCATGTGCTGGCTAGAGTTTCCTTCCAACCCATAATAATAATCCAATCCTGTAACACATGGCGTATGATTAATGTGGCAGGATAGACCAGAAAAAAGGGGGTCCCAGAAATTTGAGCCTGTCAATTAGATGAACTTTTGTCAAATATTCAAACGAAAAACTGTGAAATTGTTTAACCAACACTTTCATATGTGGAAAAGCACAGACAAACATGTTTTGTTTTATTTGCTTTGAAAATTGCCAGCATCTGCATTTGAATGGGACTCCATTTTCTTGCTTTAGTAACGGCTGCGTTCTCTTTATTTTCCTTTCCATTTTGCGTCCTT
Organism: Drosophila yakuba; assembly: GCF_016746365.2. Lineage (NCBI taxonomy): Eukaryota > Metazoa > Arthropoda > Insecta > Diptera > Drosophilidae > Drosophila > Drosophila yakuba. Next base: position 10,327,077 of record NC_052527.2, on the reverse strand, counting down.
GCGGTGTCAATATGTATTTTTGATTAGCTTCAATTTCATGCGTTTTTGGGTCACGCCTCTTGGCAGCCACCCAGCGAACCCCAATAAAAACTTTGAATTTGCATATGCAATAAATTTTTAATGATCCCTAATGCAGAGCATACGCCACATTTATTTGGGGCACGGAAATTTCCACTTACCGATATGTATAACGGAGTGTTCCTCGCCTTTGAACATGTCAACTGCAAAGAGAGCAAAGGAGTATGTGATTAGTATATGTATATTTGGGTTCTGTCATGGTATATAAGGGTTAGGATATACCATCCATGATATTCAAATAGATCCATAACATTTTGTAGTTTGCATATTTATTTTTTCTTCCATTCCAACACCCATCATGTTTGTGCCATGTGAGAGCACAGGCTTGAAATGAAAATGTTCTAAACACTTAGTGCCAATGGCCCAGATATCGTTTGCTCACTGATGCATTAAGTGATGCACTTCACACCACATTCACACATTCACACAAGCTTCTCAAACACTCACACACACAAACGCGCGAATTTTCCGACGCCCTCTTATTGGAACTTTCATCGTTGACAAGCGCTTCCCTTTTGACCCTAAACGCAGGCGCGATTGGTCGCTTGACTGATTGATTGATTGACTGATGGATGGTGGGCGAAATGGTTGATTGGATGCATCAATTCGAATTGAGATTTAGTTGTCAATTGGCTCGTGCACTCCCGCATTGACACATTATGATGCCGGACTTCTTCGTAAATAGCATACATTTCAGGGCTGTGAATAACTTGCATTTGATTGGATGTTACATTTCTGCATTTGGTTGTATGTGTTTGGATAACGTCCTATCCTAACTTGAAAATAACATTTATAAGTAACATTTTCTAGTCCTGTTCCTAGCTGGTTTTGGTCTGCAATTGAAGGCAACAAACGCGGCCTCAAATGTGACCTTTTGTTTGGCTCGCCGCCACAAAGTATTATCCTCACACTCGTTCTCTTTGGCCGACGCGACGTTCCATCCTCCGCTCTAATGTTAATGGCTTGTCTTGGCATACAATTGGCCGCTGTTGTTTTGTTGGTTTCCCTCCCACAATGTTGGCCTAATTAGCAGCTCAAAGAGAACGGCCATTTGCCGCAGTCACAGTCACAGTCACACAGACAACCACCGCTCACATGAGCATTAAGGATAAGCCAAATGTTGGCTTGCATTTATCACGCATACGCCGTGTTGGCCAAAAAACCACTTTGTGTGGGTAGAGACGGAAAGTGCCAAGGAAATGGTGGCGGTGCGACTAAAAATGTAATTTTGGCATTAGGCGAGCTTGGCAAACATAAAATTACCTTGATTAGAAACTCAAATGTGGCTCATGCCGAATAAGCCCGGGAAAAGGGAGATATGTGTGCGATGGGGATCTGGCGATTGCCACGTGACCATATACATATATCAGCACCGACCTAAGCCTAAAACGACTTTGGCCCGCTTCGCAGCCACCCCCTCTGCTTTTGGGCCAACCTCAAGCCCATATATCAACGTGCACCTGTGCCAAAAGGGGCTGCGGGGCAATGGGAATAAAGCCAGGCCCAAATGATGCTGCCTTGGGTGTTGGCCGCCATCTGAGGAATGGCTGAGGTTTTATGTCTGGTGGGGTGGGTGTAGAAAAGTGGGTGGTGGAGTAAGTGGCACAGTGGGTGGGAGTGTTCTGCGGTGTGAATACCCACATTCATGCATCGCCTGTTACCTTGAGGCGGACCAAGTCGTAATAAAAACCAAGCGTCACACATAAAAAAGCAAAGAGGCGGAGATAAAGGAAACCTGTTAAAAGTCGACATGAAAATGCACTATTGGCCATTAAAATATATGTGAAAATGCCATTAATAACTTTATATTTCCTTATTTAGTTTTTAGAGTGCATATGAAATTTTATAAAATATTAAACTGTTAAATAAACATATTTATACCAATAACTTTTATTATTTAGTTTCCTCTTAAATTATTTCTTATAGCCTGTATAGAAATATATCATTTCATACCCTGACTGAAGGAAACTTGGTCATATGGGTGAAAATTTGGTAAACTGCTGAGGCATGTCCTCAACTTCCCACTTCCTTTCCCGGCACCATTCAGTATCAATTACATAACATACGTGTGTGTGCGTTAGCATTTAGTTTTTATGTTTAACCATAACAAACACCAAAATGGTAGAGAAAAAGGTAAGCTGGAAAGTCCTGCAGACACAAGGCTAACCAACGAAATTGCTGCTGCCTTTTAGATGGCCAGCATATGGCTGGCTAACCTCAGCTGAACTCTGCCTCTGTTCGGCACTTCAAGCTTTGATTAGAGGGCGTGGCATGATTGATGAACCATCGAATGACCCCCGGAGTACTGCAGTAAATCCCTCCACTTGTCCACGACTTTGTTTCGTGCCGGAAAACTTTGAATGAAATGAGTGTTGTAAAGTTTTGTGCCACCCCTTAATCTCTTTTCGCAACATTGAAAAAATTTGCAATGCAGCATGAAAAGTGGCACAAAAGCCCTGACGGCAAAGTTTTTATTCGTTGCTCTCTTTTCAACAGCAGCTAAAAATTAAAATGAAGCTAAGCAGCAGCTGCAGCAGTTTGCATAGCCGGGATTCTATCGCCATTCGGGAATGGCATTAACAAACTTTCAGGTCAGTTAAAAGGCAAAGTTGCCAGCACTCAAGGTGAGTCAATCAACAAAAGGATTTCAGCCAGCTGAAGCTGTTTTTATTCACGGCATTTTTTGGCGGCTTATTTACTGTCCCTTTAGAAGTTGAAATATAAGAACTGAATCCACACACTTCGCAGTTTATTGGTGAGTTTCGCAAATTTAATAATACGGATCCTAGAATAAGAAACCTTTTTGTAACTTATTAAGAAATTTGGACCAAGAACTCAAGGGTACTTTTACTATATGCAGATCAAACAAACATATGTTCTCATTGAAGAGCACTTTCAATACAAGCTAAAACCCCTCGACAGCGCCAATCAACATCGCTATGAGCCAGCAAACAAAGCACTTGAAGGGCTCGAAATTCGCTTGGCTTTGTCATTAGGCGACAAGTCGAAAGGACATACTTGAACGAGTATGGGCGTACTTTCTGAATAGATGTGGAACCATATTCAAAACACGCAACACTTGTCAGCAGCAGGCGTCGGCAATCATTCAACATGAACACACAACCGGGGAAAACAATGAACTGCACCGAAAAAAATACACCCATCAATATTATGATTATGGGAAATACTATGCTAAAAAGAGCATTTTCTATTTTTTCATAACTTTTAGTAATGCAATCCTTTTTTTGGTGCAAGAACTTTATTCCACATTCACTTCCCCACTATGAATACCTAGTAGTACGGTATGATTGTTCACTTCTGTGTGCCTATGAGTTTGAGCGAGATGATTTAGTCCTTGGCTTTGAGCTGAGCAGTTTTTCTGCTTTTCCTGGCCTGTCATCATTAAGGCATCCCCCATCGCAGCGTTTCCTTTTGTTGCTCCTGTTGCTTACGACTTTTAGTTGCCGCTCGAAGGCATTTGGCACATGATTTTGGTCCTGCGAGCAGTTAACAGCAGTCCTTAACACTCATTCCCCCACCAATAAATTTCTGTGTGCACGTTCACGCCTTAACACCTGCAATGACTTTGTTGACAGCTGAGTGGGTTGAAGGCTGAATCCAAGGAGGGAATTAGGAAACGAGCTGCTTATTATCATATGAGCCAATTTATGGATAGATCGTCGGCTGTGAGTGTTAATTTAAATTACTAGCTTATGATAGAACAAAAAGTTGTATTGACCATATTTTCATTATTCATCATTCTCAATCGATTTCAAATGTGCCGCCCGAGTATTTGTGTTGCCTACTTGTGAGCGCAATTGGGGCACAAAGGCAAACAATTGCTTGGAGGTCGACTTTCAATTGCCTGGCTAAGCTACCAGAGTCTGTCTGTATTGGTGTTCCTTTGTTTGTTTGGTTGGCTTGCACTTCACTTAATTGAATCAGTGTGATTGACATGTCTGCTCTGCATACATATATGTATGGATATGTATGGATTGGCTTCGAATTGTGCAGAATGTGTGTGCTTAGAGATGATCTCTGGCCAGTTGTGGTCCGAGTGTGTGAGTACAAGGGTGTCCCCTAGTGCAGCATTCACAATGTTCATCAATTATCAACTAAGAAGGACGCAACCAGAGGGAGGCCTCCCATCCCTCCCATCAAGAGCACAAACAGAAAAAGCAATAAATCTAAACAAAAGGCCCACCGGGCCAAAGCGAATGATATGGGTGGCCAGCAAGGACGTGGTCATAGATTATGCCCATGTATTCAGCAGCTAGAAAGTCTTGTTTATGACCACCTTTATCCCATGCCGTTGTTAGTTTCCCTCTGGTAAAACGGAGACCAAAGGCCAATGAATTGGCTCCAGATTTTTGGTTCATGGCCTGTTGAGGCAACATACGAGTATATAGCACTCCGTACATATGGAGCTGCTGGATTTTGGTATATATGACTAAGAAATCCCTGATTTTTGCAATGCTTCTCCTTCGCTCGAAATTGGTTCGGGCAAAAAGCGAAAAGTTAAGACCAACCAACTAACCGGCAGGCACAAACTACATGCTGGCACTTTTTTTAGGCGTTCAAAAAGGCAATATTCCGGGGAGCTTGGGTGAAAAGTGGCAGTGTTGAAGCCTTGTACAAATACAATTTAAGTAAAACAAGCTTGGCAACAAAGTTGGAGCAGTGGAAAATGTTCGCTTTCCTTTACTCTTATTTTACTTTACTTTTTTCTACCATTTTTGTGCTCGCTCTGCATTTTTGTAACTCAGATGCAGTTACATGTGTGGAGGGAGGTACTGTTAGAACTGGGGATGAAGAAAGGGTGGAAAAGCCAGGAAAATGGGACGCGGAGTGTGAAAAGAGGCGGTAACAGGAGCGAAAGGAAGGATCAAAACGAGTAAAAAGCCAGAAGGACAAAAGCGCAGAAGAAAAGCGCTTGCCAAGGAAAACTCATTGATTGCAACACGCAGACAAGAGAGAAGGACACCGAGATTATGGGGCAAATGGGGGAGGGGGCGGGGCGGCCAAATGGGGGCGGGAGTGGGCGTTCAAAGGCGTTCACATGGCAAACATAAGTCGCACACTCAAATCAATAGCTTTGACAGCTTGGCATTGTTTGAAAAACGAACCGAAAGAGTCAAGCCAAGAAAGGAAGGTTGATCGAATAAGAGATACACAAGTGCAGGGGCGTGGTGACGGCCTTTTCCAAGGGGGTGAGTGAGCTTGCTGCCCCTGTGTGTGTGTTTGTGTGTGTGTGCCAATTGCATTCATTTGACTTGACTTGGCTGCCAATTGTCTCGTTGCAATGGAAAATTTCTGCCAGACGTCATTGAAGAATCGAAAACACACACATAAAACTAACAAACCAAATGGATAGAAAATCGAAACTCGAATGCAAAAGAGCTTCTTTCGATTTGAAATCAATTTTTTTTATGAGAAACCAGATAGCTTAATTGTAGAACAAAGCTTAGATTTCAGGGATTTTTCCTTAATTTCTGTGTGTGGGTAATTGTGGTTATATTTTCGGAAAATTTTTGCCACCAGCACGTGCTATTTCTGCACATTTTCTTCGCATCTGGCAAAGGAAAAATAAATAAATAAAATTAAGCAGATGAGTAATGCAAAATAAAAGAGACAGCCGGCAATGAGAGCAAATGGGCAAAGAAAAGAGAAAAAAACAAATTGTTCAAGGATTGCAAATTGCAATTACAAAAGGCAGCAACAAAAATCAACTAAAGCTGCCAGACGACCCAACAACAACAACAACAACAGCCATCACATCAACAATGAAATGGCAAAGTAAAAAGATAAAAACTACCTTGGCCCAGTATTGAAAGCGCCTATAAAACTCATCGCCTCTCTGTGTGGGTGTGTCTTATGCGATACTATATATGTTACTATATCCGTGCATACAGTAGATACAGATACTCGTGCAGGAACCAACTGATTCTGATTCTGATTCTGCTTCTGCGGCAGCAACAACACCAATAACCAGTAAGAATAAATGTCGTTGCACACCATCGAAAAACCCCGCTTTCCCCTTCCCCAATCCACGTAGCAAAGTGCATTGAAGACGTGACCAAGTCGCCAAAAAAAACACAACCAAGACAACTTTCGTTTCATTTCATTTAAGTTTCAGTGCAACGTGGCGTATGGTTATTATGGTTCTGTTTGTTACACTGCAAGCAACTGGCATACAGTTTGGCATTACTAGGTTCGAAAATGATATAGTTAAAGTAGACATAGAAAATTAAGTGATATGCTTATGCATAGCTCATTCAAAGGGGACTAATATAATGCATTTAGAAGTTGGTCATACAGTTTTCAAACATTTTAAAGCTCGCGAATCTTTTTTCCGTGTTGCGAGCATAAAACTGAAGAGTTTCGAACACGAGCACAAGGACGGTTGATCAGGGGTGTTCAACAGTCTTATCAGTGACAAAGTTTGCCCAAGCCAAGCACTCGACATATTTGTCGACCAAAGATTGGAGGAGGCACCACCAACCAGCAGTAGACGGCACAGAAAAAGTGCAAACAAAAAATATAAAAAAAAAAGATGGAAAATAAGGGAAAACCTGGCCAACCTCAATGCTGTCGCTGCAGCCTGATAAGACACACATACTCGTACTGTGCAAATTGGCCAAGTCATAAAGGCGAACTCAATTTGCTGTTGATCACGTTCCTTTTTAGCCATTTCCCGCAGACCAACTAGTGCAACAATGGAAATCTTTTTATTACCAAAGAAGTGGGCCAGCCAAATAGAAGAGTAAGGCTAAAAGAAATACAATTAAAATTATTTATTAGCCAGCCGACAACAGAAATTGGCCGAGAGAAGGGATGAGATGATTGGGAGGCTGAATTTTGGACGATGGGCTGGGCAGCGAGAACTGGCGCACATTTGGCCATGTCTTTTTGGCCAATTGCCAACCATAACAGAGCGGCAGTGGCAGCAGCAACAATGCGACCAAGTTTTGCTACGCCCATTCTGTTGCCTTTTTGGCTTCTTGGTCTAGAGCTTATTTATGTGCGTTGGCTGCAAAATATGGCGCAGAAAATATTTTCCTCTATTGCCAGCTTTTCATTTTGCATTTTTTTTTTATTTGCAGCAGGAGCAGCAGCATCTTGTATATTTTTTTCTGGCTTATTTACTGCACAAGTAGCCAAAGCTAATTGGGTGGCCATTGAGGGGGTGGCGCGCGGCCTGAGTACAATGCATTCTGCATTCTTAACAATGTTTATGAATGGAAAATATTTGTTCGCTACTCGTATTGCTGACATGGAGAGGCAGTCCTTCAAAGGTAGAAGCTGCAGCCATTGGACCGTAATTGTCGCCACTAAATCCGTTGACTTTACCAATTAAATATAAATAATTGGTATATTGATTTGGTGTTGTTTAAGGCTTGGAAATATGCCACGATTTATTGTATTCAAATGTTTGATGTAAAATAATCCTGAAAGAATTTCTTATTCGAACCATGCATTCGTCACCATTGAATCTAGAAATCTCTCGTGTTGCTGGACAACTGAAAATGCAATGCAATCACATTAGCAGCGGCTTCGGTTTCTTCGGCGTCTCAGCCTCAGCAATTCTTATCAGCAGAAAAGAAACAAGAAGCCCGAAGAACGAAGACCGAAGACCGAAGAATGTTGAGCCAAAAAGTTTCAGCAAGCAGTGATAAGTTAAGTCACTGAACTCGATCTCCACAGAAGCACACAACCCACGGTTCTTATCAAGAGCGCGTATTATTTACTTTACCCAATATTTTCGGGGCGCTGTCTCTAAAATAATTGGCAAAACACGATGGTTAGGGAAGCAAAAGTGAATGCTGAATGATTGACAAGTCGTGGGAACGATACTGAGATGTGTATCTAAGGAGGAAGGGCATCGCAGGACAAGACCGGGGTTCAATTACCTGGCAACGGGAAGGTAAACGAGCCAGATAATAGATTCGGCGATGTGAATAAACTCATTTCTCTGCTGCACTCGCATCACATCATTTGCCCTGATGTATTACCTCTCCCAAAAACAGATTTGCTAATTAAATGGCAGCCATATATAAGGCGTAATTCCAACAAAAATTAATTAAGGAATTGTCACATCAATCAGGCTGCAAATTATGGCTCTCGTCTTTCTTTTCTTTTCTTCTCTTCTCGTTGTGCACAAGAATTTTTAAATAAACAAATAAAATGCAGAAAATAGATTTATGCCCGTGTGCAGCAAAATTTATGACAGATGTAAAAAATGTCCCTCGTTCTATAATATCTTTCCTTGCACGGTTTCATGTATGACGTTGATTCCGGTGGCAGAAATGCGATTTGCCATCCGAGAGCTCGAGAACTAGAGAACTGAGACTGACCAGCTGCCGGTGGCCATATTCATGGCCCTGACTGACACTTTCACTTATAGGGAAATTGAAAAAAAATAAAGAAAAAATGTGGGAGTGCAGAAAACACTTGCGTTGATAATGAGAAAAGTTTCGTCTTTTTGTTCTGCCTACACTTGTTGTTCTTTCTTGCAATTCTTTCTTTTGTTTTTACGATGATCCTTGGTCTGGTAATGAGATATGCACTCGGGGACTTTTGTTTACAGCGCTTCGTCTTATTTGTGTGTAAAGGGGCTCAAGTATTATTCTTTGAAAAGATCTCGCACTGGGCTGTGGCCAGGTGTTTGGGCTCTGTTCGCAATGGATTCGTTTTCCCGGGAAAGTCTGCCAGGCTTTTTCAATTACCTAACCACCAGCTGGGCATGCTTATTCCAATTAAAATCAGTTGGTCGAATTTATTAAACACGTCTGATCTTAAACCCTTTTGGCTTATATTCCAGTTGACTTACAAATAATTCTGTAACTTTTATATATTTGCTTGTCTGAACTTTTTCATGATTTTTTGTATAACTAGCAGCAAAACTCGTAAATTTAATGAAATTTTTAAGTATACGCACACTTAAATTAAAAAAAGGGGAAACTAACCAAACTTGTTTTTTTGAATAATCATTTTTGATCATTTTGAACATTACACATCTGCCTGCAGCCTCTTTAAATATTCAATTTCACAGTTTTAACTTCTGTTCAATATTTCAATTTTAATATTGTGTAAAGAAACAAACGCCAATATTTCTTGTTTACACTTTCCCATGGCCTTTTGCTTGCTCACAAGCAGATTCTTACATTGGCCAACCTGTCGTATGCTTAATGACGTGTGCATAATATAAATATTTTGCGACGGCAGTAAACGGATTTCTTTATGTCAGTTACAATCTATTACTCAACAATCACAGAGATCACAAACATTCGTTGTGTACCAACCTTTTGTGAAATTATTTCCTTCTGCCCTCCAGTTCGATTGGCAACGTATTATACGAATGTGTATATATATATAAAATTCATTAGCACGGATATCCAAAATGCTGCTGAAGTATTCCAAAATGCAAAGTTTACGGAGTATCCAAGACTTAATTTATTTTAACACTTTAATGCGGAACTAATGGATTCCGACTCTTGTACTTGTGTTTAGTTTGTATTCCAAATAAAAAACGAAAATCTTTATAAAATGCACGAAATGTGAGTAGAATTCTCTTCGCTTCTCTCGTTTCGTTGGTTGTTTATGTTTTGGCAGAGATTTATAAATATTTTTGCACTACACTTTGACACTTTGCTTTTCCAGATTGAATATACAATTCAACAAAATGCAGTTTTGTGTTGAGATGGGCAGCAAAATAATCCCAATTGCTTCTTCTGTGTTGCGGTTTTGTATTTGTTGCTTTATTTTTAGAACACGCACTTTTTCGAAGTGAAATTCTTGTGTTTTAAATTTTTTTTTTTGGCACTTTCGAGTTTCTACCCTTTTGGTTTTCGGTTTATTTCTGTTTCGGCGGCAGCACTTTTTTGTGTGTTGCCGTCTATTTTAAGCAGTAGAAATATTCTGCGGTCAGCGATTTAAAAATAACAATAGCTCCACGAGCAGGAAAACTGAATGCACTTCTTGTTTCACTGGCGTTTTGTTTTCAATTTATTTGGCTTGAGGAATTGGAATTGATTTCCAGTTTCCAGTCGCAGAGATGAATTGGCGTTGTTTTGATTTGACTTTGATTGGAGCTGTTTCCTATTTGTGCTGGCGTTTCCACTCGAAGAACGCGATTGTGCTTCAGTTGTTTGGCGATTTCGGAAGCGAGCTTCTTCGGCTGCTCAAGAGTCCACGTTTAACCGCTGCGGCGTTCCACTCACTTCGATGAACATCTTGTAACTATTTTCAAAAAGCGCACGAACGCAGCTGCAGAGCGACAGCCAACCAACCAGCCAACGCCAACCAGTCGGTGGCACAAACCAAAAGAACCGAACCAGAGAGCCGAGCGGAGCGGAACGGAACTGAACGGCACAAGAGAGCTCCACGCTTAAGAGAGCGAAGAAGAAGCGAAGGGGAGCAGGAGCATCCGCGGTGCTGCTGCTGGTGCTGTTGTGTTGAAGAATGTTGAAGAACGCAGATGCTCTGCTGTAACACTGCCGAAGCGAGTGCCGAACGCCAGCCGAAGTCACACGAACAACTGGTTGGTGGGGGGCATGCGAAAGAGTCAGTCCGAGAGCGCGAGAGCAAGCGAGCGAGGGCGCAAAGAGCGCCAAGCCAAGCCCCACAGTGCAGTTCCCAAAACACCCCCTCCACCCACCGAACTACACACCCAACAACTCACCGCTCTGCTAACCGCCCACTGTTAGCCGCTCTGTTAGCACCGGCCGTTTGTTGTTTTTGGCTGATAGAAGCCATATGTTCGCAAATTTCATGGCTAAATGCCCAATCTAATTGCCCAAAGAAGCCACAGAATGGCATCTCAGGCCACCCACTTAGCCCTTTATCGGGAATGAAACAGCACTGCATACTCGCCAAATTGTCCTATTTCTTTCAGTATTTGCATTTTTCGATAATATAAAATGATCGGATAAAATAATCCTACGAAAGTGGGAATTTTCCAAGATGGTCTAGGCAGATATTACTGTACTCCAAAAGTGTAAGGACTCCCTTAACAATGTTTGTTCCGTTATTCGATTGCATAAATTCTTTTAACACAGCAATAGTAACTTGTTTTTAACATTTAGTCAAATTTCCTTTTTATGAAAATGGCATGATTATATAAGTTAATTTTATAACAAAGAATTACGGACAGTATTTTACGTTTAACCAAACATATTCAAGTCAAAATATTATGCTTTTATGGCACTTAAGCAAGACGAAGAGGATTAATACTTATTAAAGAAAGCTTCCCACCGTGCAATCAAAACTCGGTTGTTCTCCAAGTCTAATTTACGGATAAGTCCTGTTGGTCTTGGTCTTACCAAATCCTGGCAAAGTTTGCCATTTGCTTGGGCTCGATTGTTCCTTCCCGGTCATTAAAGTCACTGAAAGTATTAACCGAACAACACAAATAACTATGAACGGACAACAATGAGGCTTAAGCACAATAAGCGCTTATTAAATGCCCTGAATGCGAATCAACTTTCAGCTAAATGGAAAGTGCCAGTCGAGGACGCGGGCAAAGTAGCGGTAAAAACAATGAAAATGCCATGGCCGGAAATTCATGCAACGGAAGTTGAAGAAAAGAAGAAGAAGTTGCGCAAGATGGGGATGCTGCCAATGCCACTTGGGAGCTTCAGTCACCCGCAAGACAGCTCCCAGTCGCCACCCCCTCGGTGCTTTGCCCCTTCTCCCCAAACAATGATGGCCAGCTGCTACTCAATGAGGTTTCCTTATCCAGACTCTCTTCCTGCTCCATTTGTTTCGAATTGCCAGCTTATAACTTTGTAGTTTTAAGGGAAATCCTATTTGTTATACCTAACAACTAAATTTACTGCAAGTTTTACAATCCATAACCATAGTAATAAAAACAAGACATAGTAATAATATAAGACAGCAATGCGTATTATACAGTTAGCTTAAATCATATTATTAGGCACTGTGTTGATAATATTGTGAAAAAAAGAAGTTAGCAAAAAAGAAGTTGGTCCTTAAATATGCGTCCCTTCTTAAAACTTTCATTCGCCTTTCTTTCCGGCTAGTCTTTCGTTTTTGCTTTCACATCCGATTGCTCTATATCCAGACTCAACCCGTTTCAAGTATCTTTTTGCTCGCTGTACCATTCCTCCCTCGAGTTTTCCTCGAACTCATCCGCCATCCGAAAATTTTGCATGCCTTGGCAGAAACAAAGCGAGCGCAAAATGTTCTGCCGCCTGGGAATTGAAATGGCTAAAACAAGTGGAGGACAGGACACAGAAGAGGATGCTCTCCGGCCCGATTGAATTTCATGCGAAATGCTTTCGTAGCAGGCGCAAGGATAAAGGATACAAGATGCCACACGAAATGTGGCAGGGAATCAGCAGGAACGGACTGCAATCGAAGGAATTCTAAAAATCAAAAATAATATTCCAAGGCATAAATCAAGGCGGTCCAATACGTCCCGCTCCTTCCAATTTGACAAATGACTGCCTCGGCACTTAGCACGTGCTCTCAGTCAGTCCTGGGAGTCAGTCACTCACTTTGTCCAGGCATAAGGACACATATCTACATACATGTATATAGACGGGGACCTTTGCAAATGTTATTTATGGGACTATGGGCGAATGCAATTTGTTGTGGTCAACAAATCGCTACACACGAAACTCTGTTTGTGGCCAAAAATGAGCAAGATCATTAGAGAGTCGGATGATGGGGATGGGAATGGGAATGGGGACAAAGGTTTATTAGTCACTTCCAAGGAATGCGAGTCCCAAATCCCGTGTGGCGATGGCGATGGCGATGGCACCACCGCAAAAGGTGAAGGCGAGGCTCCAAATATCAAACACTCTGCACTAAAAGCAGCCAAAGAAACGAGCTTAAGCCAAATGGCGTTAATCCATGAATTATTGCCTAAAAGCATGCCAAAGCGCATTAAAGTCGAGGGGTGACAATGACATCGAGGAGCTGTTGGGGCGAGGGGGATTCCTCGGGGCGGGGGGGCGAGCGGATCAGGCAGGTAGCCAAAGGATGGCTTGCCCAACAAGATATCAATTGAGCATTAGAGGGTCTCGAGGAGCGGGATACTCTTTAAAGTAAACACATTTTTTGTAAAAGGAAGAGATTCAAGCATAGTCTAGGATATATGATTTTTCTGAAAATTATGTTTTTTAATAAAATATTTTTAGATGTATACCATTTTTATTTGTCTATATATATATTTATTGTATTCATCTTAAGTTGCAAAACTTAAATACCCCGTATATCCCCCGAACATTAGGAATGCCCATGAAAGTGCCAATGGAGAACATGAAACATACATTTTGATTTTTTAACTCCAAAACGACACGGCGATAAAACAGAAAAAAACGCCAAACGCAAAAAGGCAAAAGCAAAAGCACTGACCGCAAAATAAATAAGAGCCCAACGATAATAAAAAGGGGTAAAGCGAGCCAAATGTTTTGGACCGCACCCATCAGCAGAAGCGGACCAATCAGCCACGCCCCCTCGCTACGGCGCATCCCCCCGCCCTAGGCTATATATGAATATATATATCGCACTTCTCTGTGTGTCACAAGTTTGGAGTTATTCATATCTTTTTTTTTGCAAACGGCTTTTTGTTGTACGAGCATTTCTGTTGTTTTTATGAGTATTGACATTATAATCAACGCCGTTTTCAATTTCAACCAACCTTCCTGGGCCGCACACCAAAAAAATGGGCTTTCCCCTTCCGCTGGACCGAAAAAAACTCCTGTTTACTTTTGGGTTGCTTTCTGCTCCTTTTTATTTCCACTCTTCTTTTGGCCAAAAAATATGTAAATTATGGCTTCGTGTGTTCGTGTGTTTGGGCCATGCGTCAGTCACCTGAGTATCCCACTTTTTCCGTGCTGAATGCTCCCGTTTTTATTGGTCTGGCAGATAGTTTTGGAGCTGAGCTGATGCCAAATCCCCAAGGAATTTCGATTTGAGACGTATTCCATTTCCATTTGGCTGATGGCCAGGCTGGGAATCTAAGTTACAGTTAAGTTAAAGTCGTTATGATTTTAAAAATTGTAAAGACTAGGACAAAAACGTATTATATTTAGTATTAAATTTCTATAAAGATAAGCTATTCATGCATTTAAGAGATATATTTTTATTTCATAAAGATTATTCTTCTTAAACATAACCTACCATATATTCGATTCAACAGTTGGCTTCCTTTCTTCCATATATACCTACTTACGGGTCAAGCATCTCACTGGAACTCTTCTGGCTGACAATTAGCTTAAACTGTTCCCCGGGCGACCTAAATCAATATTGGGCCACTGACCAAGTCTGGCCATCATTGTGATTTATGGTGCACCTACACCGCCCCCTGCAAAAATGCTGCAGTTGAGTCAATATTTCTGCAGTGAGCAGACCTATTCGATTTCAGAGCTCCAGCCCCGAATTGTGGGATTTAAGGTGGGGAGGGTGATGTGTGACGGGCGTAAGTTGACCTTTGTTTCAAAAGCAAACAATGACAATGAACGATGTGAAAGACAAACCGAAAGCACAAAACCCAAAACCCAAAACCGAAAACCAAATGAAAGTCCAAACGAATTAAGTTATGGTTATTGACATTTAATGCACACATTTGACTTGCTCCCTCCTGGATTCCCGTTGACAGACGAGCTCTGTCCCAAAAGTGCCTCCGGAGGGGGTGGTGGTTAAGTCCAGCTAAGCGTTTAATATGATCCCAGCGAGACTCCAACACATATATACTCGTACCTCCAACAAACGACTCCTGCCTCTTGTATCTGTGCCTGCAGCTCTGGCTGCATTTGAATCTGTGAGTTTTTCTTTCGGTTTTCAGTTGGACATTCAACGCCCTGCACAAACATTTTTTTCCGCATTTACAGATTGCAGCCAAGCTGTTGGTAAGATGAGATCTCACACTGAAGTACACCTTTTTCATTTTTATTGCACCAATCTTCGATTACCTGCTATACTTTATTTGTATACCAGTTAATCGCTGGGCAAAATGGGTTATAATGTGACAGGTGGAAGGAAGCCTTTTCGAACCCTGTAAAGTAAATTCATTAGTTTAGGATCTATTTAAATTCTACGGCTATTTCCGCTGCATCTTCGCTGTCCCTCACCTTGCAATCCAATCGCCGACAACATCCATCATTACAAATTTTCCATTGTCTTGAATTTCAAGTGCAATGTCTGGCCACCGCCTCCTCCGCCGGCGAACCACCCACAAGCGTTCGTTTGTTTCCCACCATGAGCTTTGTTGTTGTCTGGGTCACGTTGCCCATATAGTTGTTGCTACCTTTTTTTATTGGCCACCCTCAGGGCCAAATCCACCCCCCTGCCGCTAACCGCTAACCTTTTGCGAGACAATTAGTCTGCGCGCATGCGTCGCCAGCTTCATTGTCAACTTGGCTTTTTGGCTTGTCCGCCAATTGCCATCCGTCCGCACGTCCGTCCATTTGTTTGTCCGCCGGTTTCAGTTTCGCCGTCGTCGTCGTCGTCGTCGTCGTCGCTTTTCCCATATCCAAAGTATCGGGCGTAGTAAAATGTTAATTAAATTCAATTAAAATGCGCTGCGAGTCTTCGACGAAATGTTATTCACATTTCAAGGTTAATTTGATGTGCCGCCTCCAAAGCGCTTTGAAGAAGTGCCAAACTTTACAGCGGTTTTCGGCTTGATTTGTGTGTGCTTGGACCAACTGCAAAGTTCAATCGTTCACTTGGTTCCGCAACATTGGATGTATTTTATGTGCTTAGTTGACTTAGTTGACGGCTAAGCGAGCTCCAGTACAGAATGGAAAAGTTTTTAATTGCCGATGGCAAAAAGTCCCCGGCATCGAAGGCTGCGATTCTAGGGGATGTTTTGTACAATATATGCATCTATTAAAAGATATCAGCATTTATTGATATCATTTAGCTTATTACTAATTATATAAACAACAAACACTTTGTAAAAGTTTTAATAATTTAGTAAAATATAAACAGATATTCAAAAGTGTACCATTTACACATAAATGCATATAACTCAGTGATTTTTAATGAAAATATATATGATTTGTATTGATTTATAACACATATGACACAAGTCTGCCAAACTTGCATCGAGCCCAAAATAAGCTTGTATAGAAATCCATCTGTGACCTAACCATCCAACCACAAAATTTCGAAAGCGCATAGTGACGCCAGTGCCAAGCGAGGATATTAATAATAAATTGACTAAAACAGCATTAAGCCGAAACCGAATTGTAATAAAAATTATTTAGCTGGCCACAAATTGCGGGAGTCGCTGTGCCCCAGATCCAGATCCAGATCCCATTCCCCCCCTTGTCGGGGGTCGGTGGCCACCCCCTGCGGCGTCAGCTGCCACTTAATGACTGAATGAATGGCCAACACGTTGCCACGCGGTGGGCGGTGGGTAGGGGGCGTGGCTTAATGGGGGAGAGAACGGGGCAAACATGGCCAACAAAGCATTTAATGTTTTTATTTGCGGGCGGCAGAACCTGAAAGTGGCAGCCTGCGCTCCTCTTTAGTGGGGCTTTGCGGCAGGACTTGTGACAAAACGGTTGCTGCCCAGGGGTGGTGGGTCGTGCAACATGTTGTTGCTGTGCCGCACGCTTTAAAGGGGATTTTTCCTAGAATTTAATTCGGGGCATTTGCCCCTAGAAACGGTTTACCCAGCTCTGTGAGATTAATTGGGGAAGGCCGTCAATGATCCAAGGATCAGCATTGCTGCTTGTTTGGCTTATAATTCGACAATTATCGAAATGATTGTGGGGCTTAGTCTGGTGTGGTTTCCAGGTGATTTCAATTGGATTATTCTAATTGATTTTGAGGGAATTGGTAATGCGATATCAGGTCAAATGTAATTATGTGCCTATTTATGTGTAAGCATTGCACGTAATTTAGACGGCACTTGAAACAAGTCGTTATGAAGTACATTTCTACCATACTCATAATGATTTTAATGTAAGCAAAATATTTACAATTTTTTTAGGAAGTATATTATTGTATGTAATGAACTATGAAACGGAGTGTAAATGCTTTTAACTCGATTATTTGTATCCAGCACCTCCACACAATTCCCTGCCCACTTAAGCTTTCAATTTCCCCACCCAACTCGGCATATTTTCCCACATTTTCCTCGCGCCAACAGCCTTGAACCCTCACCGCCTTCAGTCCACTGATCGCACATAGTAGTTCGTCTGTTCTCGTTTTCTCGCAATGAATTTCCATTTCATCTTTATTAGTTTGGCCTCCTTTTGGCGCGGTCTTTAAACAAGAACTTTGGCACAAATTGCACACGCAGAGCGAACATTCCGACTTGCCTCGAGATTTACAGAAGGCGAAACTGAAACAGAAACAGAAACAGAATCACAATCTGAAATTTATGCAGTTCGTCCGCTGGTGACCACAAAAATAGAAGCCACTTCAAGGCGCTGACTGACTCAGCTCGACTGCTGCTGCTGCTGCTGCTGTCGGCCCAATGTTTGTTTAATCTGTCTGCCTTGGGATTTTCCTTTATTTCCCCGTCGCTTTTTGGGTCAGTTTTCAGCTTTTCAGTCTTTCAGTTTTGCGAAAAAAAATATAGAATTTATTTCTTCGCTTCTGCTTAATGCTGAATGCTTAGACCTCTGCCCATAGAAAAGGGAGGGCGGCGAAATGGCCCGTAAACATTTTAAGTCTGCGCTGGCCGGTGAGTGATTATTTGCCAAGTGTATCTGCACACGTCAAGCGATAAGCAAATCAGCGAATTTAGCGACAAGTCCCGGCCACCAAATGTATGTTTAGATAGCTCAACAAGAGCCACAAAAAAATATCCAAAACAAAAGAGCCCACAATAAGGGCCCACATCACGAGAGGTCCGAGTGCCATGATAAGCGGAAAGAGTAGGCCAATCAACCCAAGACAATGTGTGCACAAGGTTAAGATTTGGTTAGATCCGCTAATCCCGCGGCTTATCTAGTTCTAAAAAATATTGCTAAGCAAAGATGATGACAAATGTATGCAACTACAGTCAGGCGATTGCTCATTTACATAAGAATCGTACTCATAAAGTCATTCACTTAGCGCTAATGTAATTTTTGGCTATTAATCATCTTTTCTATTTTATTTGGAACTTACCCTTACTAGTAATCAATCAGTCTTTTCTCAAATATATTTTTTTTAAGCAAGAGGTTAGAAAGCATATAAAGTTCCAAAATAAGTTTACTGTAGTAACAAATGCGTTAGTAATTTATGGCTCGACCTTAGAAGAAGTGCCTTCATCAGTGGCTACCAGAGCCATTAATAGAGTTTCTGAAATCTGCGATATTTACGGGCAGCGCCAGTTTAGAAACTTATCCAACAAATCGCTGGCCATTTCGTCTTGAGCCTCAGAAGATACATATGTATCTGAAGCTGCGAAAGTCGACTAAATAAATAGTTACGAGTAAGTGCGGGGATTTCGGGGATCGGCGGTGGCCACGGGCACTCTACACATGTCGCGCACAATTGCCACTAATTTAACGTTGGTTTTTCTTTCATTTTCCCTCTTGGCGCAAAGCTTTCTTATGCTTAAGTCTGCCTCCAAAGCTGACACTTTGCGCTGCTACTTACACACACATTACACTCGCACTTGTGTGCTGTGTGTTGTGCGTTGTGTGCCCCCACATACAGATGTGGCGGAGGGGGCTGGAATGGGACCACACTTGAGAGCATTACTAATCTGTGTCTTTTTATAAAGCCACGCCACTGCGAGGTCAGGCCCCAGAAGAAGACACCAGCAGCAGCAGAAGTAGCAAAGTAGCAAAGTAGCAAAGCATCCACGACAACGACGATGATTCGCCGGCAAAGTATCTCTAATGAGACATAAGCGCAGAGCACTTCAGTGCCCAACTTAGTTGGACATCTCTCTCGGATTCTCGGATTCTCGAGTTCTCGAGTTCAGGGGGCACTCTCCTCTCAATTCTTAATACCCTACGTAAAAGGCTATTCTTTGTAGATGAATATACCTTAAAATCTGCTTAAGCTTTCTCGGTAATCAAAGAAGCCACCTTCGTTAAAATGACAAGCTAAGGTAAGTTATTAATACTAATAGATTTGTACTGTGTTAAAATTGGTGTAATGCACCTTTTATAAAAGGAATTAGACTTCCTAAACTCCGTTCATATTAATTAACCTAATATCTTTGCATTCTAAGGTTGGTCCATATAATAAATTTGATATTACAAATTTTAATTAAATTACTTATTTCCACTAAAATGGGAAAAGGTGGAAATTGTGTGGACAAAAATGATTATTAAAAAGAGCAACTCATTGAAAACCTATAAAATTAATTTAGTTCTGTCTCTAAAGAACTATAGAAAGATTAGTTTTATTGGGGCTTATCATTCTTCATTCAAGGGTATTACAAGTACCTAAGAACTAATAGTTTCTTGTACCCTTTACTTCTGATTGTGGCCCTTGGCTTGTTGGCTTGGCCCAGGAAAACGTCACATTGTGGACAATTTATGTAACCGAATGATTTTAGGTGTGCCAGCAACTCCTCTAGAAAGCCTCCTCTCTACAGAATATTACCTAAGACATAAAGCATTTCCCAGGCGGGTGACAGAAAGCAGAAGTGCGGATCGAGGGAGATATAGTAGTGGGAATGTGCATTGTAAAGATCTGGAAATCAACGCTGTGGCCCCAACCGGCGATAAGAATCTCAAGTGCAAAGCAGCCAGCGAAGCGTTCGACAAAAAAAAAAAAAACGAAACGAAACACAGATACACAGATACTGAGAGACAAACACAGGCGCAGATAGAGATACAACTACAGATAGGGAAAAGTATCTGCTACTGCTGGTGGCTTTACAGCCTCAATAGTTGGCTGCTATTTGAATAAGTATTTTTCATTGAATTTCGTTTCGTTGTGGGAGTGAGAGTGTCAGAGTGAGAGAAGAGGGAAAAAACTAGTAATTAAGATGCACGAGGCAAACGGCGGAAGCGAAAAGATGGCGAACCTCTGCTCAAATTGTGGGCGGCATCGTGGGAGGGGGCGTGGCATGGAAAAGCTCGACGCCCGTTTCACATGAACAATTCGTGGCGATAATTTATAGAATAAATGAAATACACTTCATGGCTACACACACAAAAAAAAGAAGAAGAAAAATATAAAACGAATACTATATACTCGTACTAGAAAAAAAAAACTACCTCCGGCGGCGAACAAGTCCGTTCCGTAATTAATCTATCTGCGGTTTTTGACGTGCTTTGAATAGTCCCAGCGATTATGGCTCGCTGATCATCATCATCAGCATTAACATCAAAATCAACATCAACATCAAAATCAACATCTCAGCTCAGCTCAGCTCAACTGAACTCATCATTGTGTGGGCTTACCACAAAAGGTACCGAGCTTATTAGATGCCACCTTCTTTTGACTTATGACAAAACAACAAAAGTGCGCACATATATACTAATAAACGACGCGACAGCCAAAAGAATGCAACTTAATTTGTATGCCAAAAAATATGATAATAAAACGACCCAAAACAAAACGAAGCATAACCAAACGAAACGAAACGAAAGAAGCGACAAGTCAAACAAAAAGTTGAGCACCCAACAAAGGAACATCAGACAGCGAAATGTCTGCGAGTATCTCGGACTCGAACTCGAACTCGGGGACTCGGACTCGGATTCAGAACCAGACTCGTATTCGGACTTCAAATGAAATCAAAAGTGCAAATGACAACAAAAGGCAGGAATGGGGGGACTCAGGTTTACGGGCAGGCCGAGTCTGAAGAAGATTGAAGCACAGAGGGAAGGGCAGGCGGCTGGTTAATGAGAGCCAGCAAAAAAAACTCAGATACAAGTACAATACCACGGCGCAGAGGAACCAGCGGAGAAAATCATTTTCGAGGTGGCACTGGACGATACTTATTGATTAGCATATGGCGAATGTTGATTGGATAGGGTTCGACTGAAATATACTCCAGTTCTGACATTTCCTTTTTCAGACCAGCACTCCACCATTTTGCTTGGTAAATAGCAATGATTGGTTTTCAGTTACATAAGGCAGAAAACAATAGAAGACAAATAAATAAACAGTTTGGATTTTAAAGGTATTGTAGCAACTTAAGACAGCTTTTGTTCGAAATTCAGTTTATTTGAACAACTGAAGATCGTTTCTTTAAACACGTTTTTCGCTCAAATACATCCGACAGTTCTTATAAACCAAAGTTGGTTGATATGGTATTGTTAGTAGATTTACTTAAAAATAAAAATATTCTGCGATTTTAAGAACCCTCCACTTGTACAGGGTAGCACAGCAAAATGTATATCATCGTGTGCAAAATGTGAAGACAAACCAGCAGCACCAACAAAAAAGCCAGCGCCAATAATCAATTGGAGTGTCTGTCTTGGGTTTTATTTTTTCGGGGCGTTAATGGGAGGTGGTGGGGAGGTTTGGTGCTGCTCTTGGTGGCTCGGTGGCTCGGTGGTTCTGCTGTGGCTCGGTGTGGTTAGTTACCGCCAGCGGCGGCCGCATAAAGTGGAAGACAAGTGGCGGCATGGACAAGTGCCATAGAAATTGCGATTGTCTGTGGGTGGGTGGGTGTGTGTGAGTTTGTGTGTGTGTGAGTGTGGGGATTGCACAAGAGCCAAATGAAAAGAACGCAATGCAAACGCAAGATACCAAAAAAGCAATAGCAAAAGCTAAGAGAATCCAAAGCAGAAGCACAAGCACAAGCAGAACAAGAAGAGGATGGAAGGCAAAGGCACAACACTCAAGCACGCACTTCAGACGCAAAAGAGACGGACGGAGTGCCAAACGGACGGACAGCGCGGACGGACAGCGGCACAACGCAACAAGAACCGCCGGACGGGCCAACTTCAGATACTCTTCTGGTGAGACATCTTCTGAGACATCCGTAAGATAGTTACATTATTTACAAATAACTCCGGAAATTTACAAATAACTTGAACTGTTTTCGTTGACGGTTAAAACCATGTATCATAATCATAAGGAATGTAATTATGATTAATATACTCTCACAACATTTACTTGGAATTCATATATGTTTTTTTTATACATATTTAGGCATTCCCCAAAATGACATTCAACTTACTGTACCCCATTTGGAAAAGGGTATCAAAGAGATATAGACAAGGCACAGGCTATTTTATAGCTGCTTGCTGATGAATGACTTGGGCGGTTTGCTCTCAAGGAGGCGGGGCTACGGGGCGTCAGGTGCGGAAATGTCATTTGAGCCATTCGATTCGATGACGGTATGGATGGTGATAATGATATGGATGATGATGATGATGATGAAGACGATGACGAACTACGTCCATCCACGAGCTCTTGTTGTGCACGTTCCATCGTTGCGAGTTCCAACCATTACACATACGAACTTTCAATAGTACAAAAGTACGAAGAGAACAAAATCCATGAGGAGGAGCACAGTCACCCACCAGTTAGCAGTTCAAGTGTTTTTCCAGAAGCAGAACAATGGAGGTGGAAGAAGCAGCAGCAGCAGCAGCAGCAGCGGCAAGTAATGCAAACAAATTTTGAGATACGAGTACGAAGAGTTAATGAAATTATGTAATTGAAGCGACGGACTTTTGATGATAAAGAGTAACAAGTAGGTAGTAGCAATATAGAGAGCAAATTTAGTTATTTAATAACAAAACAAAAGGTTGTAAAGGTTGTATTCCGATGGAGTGATAATATTTTAATATATCGAATATTTAATGAGCAAAATACGTACTAACAGTTCACTCAATGCCAAATCTCGGAGCACTCAAGAACAGATAAAGGCAATTCAATAATTCACTTCCACCAGCGCAATTAACGCGCTGAAAACATTCGCAATGTCAACGCGAGACTTGGCTGCAATCCATCAAATCGAAAGATTCAGTGCGAGCAAACTGAAGAAACAGTAGAGATCGGTTGGAAATGGAGAGGGGCAAAGCAGATAAGTATAAACTTCCCATAATAGCGCTAATTGTATGATATTTAAAGTTGATTATTAAGCTGCCACTCAGAGAGCAAATAAAGCGCATTTAACAATAAAACAATTAGCTTTAGTAGTTTTTGTATATCAATAAAACATAACAGCAATTAAAATGTCACTGGCGAAAAATCACAAGCGACTGCAGTCGCTCCTCCGCTCGCACGAACCCATAGATACAGATACAGATACAGATACATTTGTATCTGGCATTGCAAAATGTTTGTATGTCCGACTAAGCACACACATGTTTGTCTACGCGAACTTCTGCTTCCAGTTTCGCTGCAGCCGTACTTTTATTTATACGTATTTATGGTTGTGTAAATTTTAATTTAATTGCCAATGATACGCGTCATTCAAACCTCGATGCGATACATTACCGATGACGACGACGATTGACCACGACTGTGATGTTATCAAAAGTAAACAGTCATGTACGAGTATGTGTGTGTGTGTGGAGGGAGTTGAGAGTGTTAAGCGAGTAATGCGGGGGTTTTAGTGCTCCATGGAACTGCAAATGTTGCTATGCAATGACCGATGGGAGTGGTTGATATTCGAAGGGGGAATTTTATTATGATGCTTATTAGAAATGGCTTTAACTTGCTTATCAACAATTCATTTTCATTAATCACTTTATTTGAAAAACACATGTTGTTTGTTGTACAAGCATTGAACATTATTAAACTATTACGATGCATAATTAAGTCATTTCAAATAAAATTTGAAACCTCTATTTTATATGTTCCAAAACTTAGTTTTCATAATGACTGAAAGAGCATTTGTAATTCTGCG